>NW_028125833.1:0-360216 GCF_965194825.1 Balaenoptera physalus
TTGCAGCATTTTTCCTAATGGCCATTCTGACTGCTGTGAGCTGACAGGTTTTTGTAATATGGGTATGCATGTCATTAAAATTTTTAAAATTCGTCATATTCCTATGCTTTTTTCTTTTCTCTTAAAAGAAAAAACCGTGAGTACAATATAGCTCTTGAAATTGTCTTCTTCGAAGGTTGCCCTCTTCTGAATTTTTTGGTCGATTTTTGACCCCAGAAATTTTCTGGAGGGCAGGTGCCGTTTACAGAACTGCAAGTTGGTGAAAATTTAGTGACCTTTTGCAGTGGGTTCAAAGCTGCTGTTGTGGGAAACGGCCACAAGGAGGTAGCACTTCTCCATTCCCCAATCTGGGTACTAGGGCAGCAGAGCCTTTCTGGAAGTCATTGTCCTAGGTTGCAAATTAGAATGGAATTGGCCAGGAGAAATCCCCATAAGTTTATGTCTCATTACTTCTTCTTGTTTTTAAATTTTTTTTAATCTGGGTAAAGTTTAGAATATTGTTTGTCCTAGGTGTACACAATCTGGTTCATTTGTACATTATGTATGTCTATTAATGTACAGATCCTCTTCCCATGTAAAATATTACAGTGTTCCGTCGACCTCCTTGCCATATGTTCGGTCTCTTTGATACATGTATATAATATGTATGTGTATATGTATAGTAACACTAATCTTCATTTCTCAATTTCCCCCCTCCTTTCCTTTCAGATGAGCATAGTTTGTTTTCTAAGCCTGTGAGTGTCTTTCTCTTTGGAAATATGTTCATCTGTGTCAGTTATTAGATAATGCCATAAGTGACAATATAGGATATAGGTGTTTTGCCTTCCGACCTACTTCATGTTTTTGTGATTATCTCCAGGCTCATGTACGGTGCCTCAAAGAGCAGTGCTTCAATGTTTTCCATGGCTAATATTCCATTGTGTGCATGGACCACTTCTTCTTGGTGCATTCCTCTGTTGATGGACATTTTCGTTGCTTCCAAGTGTTGCCTCTGGTAAATATTGCTGGAGTGCAGGATTGACAAGCCTGTGATTTTGGATTTTCATTTTCTCAGGTGATAGACCCAGCAGTGGGTATGATTGTTTGACTGGTATGGTAGCTCAACGTTTACCTTTTCAAGGCACCTCAATTGTGTTTTCATTAGTGGCTCTTACCATGTCCCCCTTAGAATCGAGGGTATGCATTTCTCCACAATCACGTCAGCAATTTATTGTTTGCAGCATTTTTGTTGATGGCCATTCTGACTGGTGTGAGCTGTTAGGTTTTTGTAATTTGGGTTTACATGTCTGTAAAAATTCCTACAATTCATCATTTCTCCACGGCCTTTTCTTTTCTGTTAAAAGAAAAAAGCAAAAAAAGGGTTAGGATAATATACCTCTTCCAATTTTCCTTTTGGGAGGTTGCACTCTAGAAATTTTTGGTCGATTTTCGACCTCAGCATTTTTTGGAGGGCCGGTGTCGTTTACAGACCTGCAGTTGGTGAATATTTAGTGACCTTTTGCAGTGGGTTTAAAGACGCTGTTGTGGGAAACGGCCACAAGGATGCAGCATTTCTCCATTCCCAAATCTCGGTACTAGGGCAGCAGAGCCGTTCTGGAAGTCGTTTGCCTAGGTTGTAAATTTGAATGGAATGTGCCAGGAAAACCCCCCATAAGTTTATGTCTCATTACTCCTAGTTCGTTGTTTTAATTTTTTCAGTTGGGGTAATGGTTAGAATGTTGCTTGTCCAAGGTGTACACACTCTGGTTCATCTACATATTCTATATACCTATTTATGTAGAGATCCTCTTCCCGTGTAAGTTATTACAGAGTGTTCCGTAAACATTCCTTGCTATATGGTCGGTCTTTCTGATATATGTATATCATATGTATTTGTATACATATGGTAAGACTAATCTTCATTTATCCATTTCCCCCACCTTTCCTTTTAGATAAGCATAGTTTTTTTTTTTTAATAAGTCTGTTGATTGACTTTCTCTGTGGAAATATGTTCATTTGTGTTAGTTATTAGATAACGCCTATAAGTGATATCATAGGATATAGGACTTTTACTTTCCGACTTACCTCATGTTCTGTGATTATCTCCAAGATCATCTATGGTGCCTCAAAGAGCACTGTTTCATTGTTTTCCATGGCTAGTTTTCATTGTGTACATGGACCACTTCTTCTTTATCCTTTCATCTGTTGATGGACATTTGGTTGCTTCACTGTCTTGTCTATTGTGAATAAGGCTGCAGTGCAGCTTTTGCAGCCCGGGTCTTCTTCATTCTGGTCTTCTCAGGTGAGAGGCCCATTGGTGCACCTGCTGGATTGAATGATACCTCAATTTTTCCTTTTAAACGCAGCTCCTTTCTGTTCTCATTATTAGCGTTTAACCCTTTTACATCTCACCAGCAGCTAGAGGGTACACAGTTCTCTGAAACCTCTTCAGCATTTATTGTTTGTAGACTCTTTGCCAATGGTCAGTCGACTGGTGCGAGTTGAAAACCTTTTGTAGATTAGATTGCATGAGTCTAATACTTCCTGAGGCTGAGCTTTTATCCGTTTTCCTTTCTTTAAAAAGAGAGTGAGTAAAACTTACCTCTTCACAGTATCTTCTTGAAAATGTTGCCTGTTTTGAATTTTTTTTTATCCATTCCCTACCTCAGCACAATTTTGAGGGCAGGTGTCCTTTACAGCCCTGAGTCCTTGTGAATGGTAAGTGACCATTAGCTGTGGGTTAAAAGCTGCTCTTGCGGGAATCGGCCACAAGGCAGCAGCATTTCTCCTTTACCAAATCTGGTTACTAGGGCAACAGAGCCTTACTGGAAGTGGTGTTCTAGGTTGTAAATTAGAATGGAATGTGCGAGGAAAAAGCCCTTTAAGTTTATGTCTCATTACTTCTTGTTGGTATTTTTAACTTAATTGTTATTTTTTATCACAGCAAACTTGATTACAATGTTTTGTTTGTTCTCGGTGTGCAAGATGTGGTTCTTTCACACATATACATATATCTATTCTTCTTCGGATCCTTTTCCCATGTAGGTTATGACACAATGTTGAGTAGTCTTCTCTTGGTATTGCGTAGGTCTTTGGTGATTATATATTTCACATGTGTTTGTATCTCTCTGTTAACCTCAATATGGTAAGGTATCCAATCCTCACACCTTTCTATTTGGTGAACCATAAGTTTTTTTAATGAATCTATGATAGTGTTTCTCTGTGGAAATATCTTTGTTTGTATCATTTTTTAGGTAACCCCTATATGTGATATGATAGGATATGTGTCTTTCTCTTTCTCACTTGCTCCAAATTGCGTGATTACTTCTAGACTCATCTATGGTGCTGCAAATGGCATTGTTTCATTTTTTCACTAGCTCATATTCCATCTGTACAGGTAGCAGTTCTTCTTTGTCCACCCATCTGTCGGTGGACCTTTTGGTTACTTCCATATCTTGGCTATTGTAATACTATGCAATGCAGATTTGCGTGCCTGTGTCCTTCCAATTCTGTCTTCTCAGTTTATAGGTCCAGGAATAGGTCTGCTGGATCATACGGTAGCTCAATGTTGACCTTTTAAAGGCACCTCTGTTCGGTTCTCCTTAGTGGCTCTTTCCAGGTTACGTCCCACTTAAAGTGGAGGGTATGTATTTCTTCCCAGCACCTTCAGCATTTATTCTTTGTAGTTTCTGCTGATGGTTATTCTGAGTGGTGTGAGCTGATACCTCTTTGTGGTTGAATTTGCATGTGTCTCATAATGCGTAGAAATTGAGCTTTAAGACATGTGCTTTTTATTTTTCCAGCTGTGATTAGAGCTTATTTCTTCAAAGTGTTTTCTTAAAGTATGTGTCACCACTTGAAATATTTTGGCCATTATCTCCCTCAAGACATTTTGAGGGCAGGTTTCATTTACAGCCCTGCAGTACTTGTTCGTATGAAGTGACCATTAGCTCAGGCTTTAAACCTGCTTTTGCAGGTATCGGCCAAAGAGCGGCAGCCTTTCTACGTTCCCCTTGCTGGTACTAGGGAAACAGACCTACCGGCCAGTGGTGTACTTCGGTTATAAATTAGAGTGCAATGTGCCCGGGTAAACCCACAAATGTTGATGTCTCTTTGCTTTTGTTTGTTTTTAAATTGAGTTTATATTTATTATTAGAGTAATATTCCATTGTGTACGTGGACCACTTCTTCTTGGTGCATTCCTCGGTTGATGGACATTTTCATTGCTTCCAAGTGCTGGCTATGGTAAATCTTGCTGGCGTACAGGTGTGCCAGCCTGTAACTTTTGGATTCTCATTTTTGCAGGTGCTAGGCCAAGCAGTGGTTGTGATTGATTGACTGGTAGCTCAATGTTTCCCTTTCCAGAGCACCTACACTGTGTTTTCATTAGTGGCTCTTTACATGCCCCCCCTTACAACCGAGGGTACGCATTTCTCCACACTCCCTTCACCATTTGTTTTTTGCAGCATTTTTCCTAATGGCCATTCTGACTGCTGTGAGCTGACAGGTTTTTGTAATATGGGTATGCATGTCATTAAAATTTTTAAAATTCGTCATATTCCTATGCTTTTTTCTTTTCTCTTAAAAGAAAAAACCGTGAGTACAATATAGCTCTTGAAATTGTCTTCTTCGAAGGTTGCCCTCTTCTGAATTTTTTGGTCGATTTTTGACCCCAGAAATTTTCTGGAGGGCAGGTGCCGTTTACAGAACTGCAAGTTGGTGAAAATTTAGTGACCTTTTGCAGTGGGTTCAAAGCTGCTGTTGTGGGAAACGGCCACAAGGAGGTAGCACTTCTCCATTCCCCAATCTGGGTACTAGGGCAGCAGAGCCTTTCTGGAAGTCATTGTCCTAGGTTGCAAATTAGAATGGAATTGGCCAGGAGAAATCCCCATAAGTTTATGTCTCATTACTTCTTCTTGGTTTTTAAATTTTTTTTAATCTGGGTAAAGTTTAGAATATTGTTTGTCCTAGGTGTACACAATCTGGTTCATTTGTACATTATGTATGTCTATTAATGTACAGATCCTCTTCCCATGTAAAATATTACAGTGTTCCGTCGACCTCCCTTGCCATATGTTCGGTCTCTTTGATACATGTATATAATATGTATGTGTATATGTATAGTAACACTAATCTTCATTTCTCAATTTCCCCCCTCCTTTCCTTTCAGATGAGCATAGTTTGTTTTCTAAGCCTGTGAGTGTCTTTCTCTTTGGAAATATGTTCATCTGTGTCAGTTATTAGATAATGCCATAAGTGACAATATAGGATATAGGTGTTTTGCCTTCCGACCTACTTCATGTTTTGTGATTATCTCCAGGCTCATGTACGGTGCCTCAAAGAGCAGTGCTTCAATGTTTTCCATGGCTAATATTCCATTGTGTGCATGGACCACTTCTTCTTGGTGCATTCCTCTGTTGATGGACATTTTCGTTGCTTCCAAGTGTTGCCTCTGGTAAATATTGCTGGAGTGCAGGATTGACAGCCTGTGATTTTGGATTTTCATTTTCTCAGGTGATAGACCCAGCAGTGGGTATGATTGTTTGACTGGTATGGTAGCTCAACGTTTACCTTTTCAAGGCACCTCAATTGTGTTTTCATTAGTGGCTCTTACCATGTCCCCCTTAGAATCGAGGGTATGCATTTCTCCACAATCACGTCAGCATTTATTGTTTGCAGCATTTTTGTTGATGGCCATTCTGACTGGTGTGAGCTGTTAGGTTTTTGTAATTTGGGTTTACATGTCTGTAAAAATTCCTACAATTCATCATTTCTCCACGGCCTTTTCTTTTCTGTTAAAAGAAAAAAGCAAAAAAGGGTTAGGATAATATACCTCTTCCAATTTTCCTTTTGGGAGGTTGCACTCTAGAAATTTTTGGTCGATTTTCGACCTCAGCATTTTTTGGAGGGCCGGTGTCGTTTACAGACCTGCAGTTGGTGAATATTTAGTGACCTTTTGCAGTGGGTTTAAAGACGCTGTTGTGGGAAACGGCCACAAGGATGCAGCATTTCTCCATTCCCAAATCTCGGTACTAGGGCAGCAGAGCCGTTCTGGAAGTCGTTTGCCTAGGTTGTAAATTTGAATGGAATGTGCCAGGAAAACCCCCCATAAGTTTATGTCTCATTACTCCTAGTTCGTTGTTTTAATTTTTTCAGTTGGGGTAATGGTTAGAATGTTGCTTGTCCAAGGTGTACACACTCTGGTTCATCTACATATTCTATATACCTATTTATGTAGAGATCCTCTTCCCGTGTAAGTTATTACAGAGTGTTCCGTAAACATTCCTTGCTATATGGTCGGTCTTTCTGATATATGTATATCATATGTATTTGTATACATATGGTAAGACTAATCTTCATTTATCCATTTCCCCCACCTTTCCTTTTAGATAAGCATAGTTTTTTTTTTTTAATAAGTCTGTGATTGACTTTCTCTGTGGAAATATGTTCATTTGTGTTAGTTATTAGATAACGCCTATAAGTGATATCATAGGATATAGGACTTTTACTTTCCGACTTACCTCATGTTCTGTGATTATCTCCAAGATCATCTATGGTGCCTCAAAGAGCACTGTTTCATTGTTTTCCATGGCTAGTTTTCATTGTGTACATGGACCACTTCTTCTTTATCCTTTCATCTGTTGATGGACATTTTGGTTGCTTCACTGTCTTGTCTATTGTGAATAAGGCTGCAGTGCAGCTTTTGCAGCCCGGGTCTTCTTCATTCTGGTCTTCTCAGGTGAGAGGCCCATTGGTGCACCTGCTGGATTGAATGATACCTCAATTTTTCCTTTTAAACGCAGCTCCTTTCTGTTCTCATTATTAGCGTTTAACCCTTTTACATCTCACCAGCAGCTAGAGGGTACACAGTTCTCTGAAACCTCTTCAGCATTTATTGTTTGTAGACTCTTTGCCAATGGTCAGTCGACTGGTGCGAGTTGAAAACCTTTTGTAGATTAGATTGCATGAGTCTAATACTTCCTGAGGCTGAGCTTTTATCCGTTTTCCTTTCTTTAAAAAGAGAGTGAGTAAAACTTACCTCTTCACAGTATCTTCTTGAAAATGTTGCCTGTTTTGAATTTTTTTTTATCCATTCCCTACCTCAGCACAATTTTGAGGGCAGGTGTCCTTTACAGCCCTGAGTCCTTGTGAATGGTAAGTGACCATTAGCTGTGGGTTAAAAGCTGCTCTTGCGGGAATCGGCCACAAGGCAGCAGCATTTCTCCTTTACCAAATCTGGTTACTAGGGCAACAGAGCCTTACTGGAAGTGGTGTTCTAGGTTGTAAATTAGAATGGAATGTGCGAGGAAAAAGCCCTTTAAGTTTATGTCTCATTACTTCTTGTTGGTATTTTTAACTTAATTGTTATTTTTTATCACAGCAAACTTGATTACAATGTTTTGTTTGTTCTCGGTGTGCAAGATGTGGTTCTTTCACACATATACATATATCTATTCTTCTTCGGATCCTTTTCCCATGTAGGTTATGACACAATGTTGAGTAGTCTTCTCTTGGTATTGCGTAGGTCTTTGGTGATTATATATTTCACATGTGTTTGTATCTCTCTGTTAACCTCAATATGGTAAGGTATCCAATCCTCACACCTTTCTATTTGGTGAACCATAAGTTTTTTTAATGAATCTATGATAGTGTTTCTCTGTGGAAATATCTTTGTTTGTATCATTTTTTAGGTAACCCCTATATGTGATATGATAGGATATGTGTCTTTCTCTTTCTCACTTGCTCCAAATTGCGTGATTACTTCTAGACTCATCTATGGTGCTGCAAATGGCATTGTTTCATTTTTTCACTAGCTCATATTCCATCTGTACAGGTAGCAGTTCTTCTTTGTCCACCCATCTGTCGGTGGACCTTTTGGTTACTTCCATATCTTGGCTATTGTAATACTATGCAATGCAGATTTGCGTGCCTGTGTCCTTCCAATTCTGTCTTCTCAGTTTATAGGTCCAGGAATAGGTCTGCTGGATCATACGGTAGCTCAATGTTGACCTTTTAAAGGCACCTCTGTTCGGTTCTCCTTAGTGGCTCTTTCCAGGTTACGTCCCACTTAAAGTGGAGGGTATGTATTTCTTCCCAGCACCTTCAGCATTTATTCTTTGTAGTTTCTGCTGATGGTTATTCTGAGTGGTGTGAGCTGATACCTCTTTGTGGTTGAATTTGCATGTGTCTCATAATGCGTAGAAATTGAGCTTTAAGACATGTGCTTTTTATTTTTCCAGCTGTGATTAGAGCTTATTTCTTCAAAGTGTTTTCTTAAAGTATGTGTCACCACTTGAAATATTTTGGCCATTATCTCCCTCAAGACATTTTGAGGGCAGGTTTCATTTACAGCCCTGCAGTACTTGTTCGTATGAAGTGACCATTAGCTCAGGCTTTAAACCTGCTTTTGCAGGTATCGGCCAAAGAGCGGCAGCCTTTCTACGTTCCCCTTGCTGGTACTAGGGAAACAGACCTACCGGCCAGTGGTGTACTTCGGTTATAAATTAGAGTGCAATGTGCCCGGGTAAACCCACAAATGTTGATGTCTCCTTGCTTTTGTTTGTTTTTAAATTGAGTTTATATTTATTATTAGAGTAATATTCCATTGTGTACGTGGACCACTTCTTCTTGGTGCATTCCTCGGTTGATGGACATTTTCATTGCTTCCAAGTGCTGGCTATGGTAAATCTTGCTGGCGTACAGGTGTGCCAGCCTGTAACTTTTGGATTCTCATTTTTGCAGGTGCTAGGCCAAGCAGTGGTTGTGATTGATTGACTGGTAGCTCAATGTTTCCCTTTCCAGAGCACCTACACTGTGTTTTCATTAGTGGCTCTTTACATGCCCCCCCTTACAACCGAGGGTACGCATTTCTCCACACTCCCTTCACCATTTGTTTTTTGCAGCATTTTTCCTAATGGCCATTCTGACTGCTGTGAGCTGACAGGTTTTTGTAATATGGGTATGCATGTCATTAAAATTTTTAAAATTCGTCATATTCCTATGCTTTTTTCTTTTCTCTTAAAAGAAAAAACCGTGAGTACAATATAGCTCTTGAAATTGTCTTCTTCGAAGGTTGCCCTCTTCTGAATTTTTTGGTCGATTTTTGACCCCAGAAATTTTCTGGAGGGCAGGTGCCGTTTACAGAACTGCAAGTTGGTGAAAATTTAGTGACCTTTTGCAGTGGGTTCAAAGCTGCTGTTGTGGGAAACGGCCACAAGGAGGTAGCACTTCTCCATTCCCCAATCTGGGTACTAGGGCAGCAGAGCCTTTCTGGAAGTCATTGTCCTAGGTTGCAAATTAGAATGGAATTGGCCAGGAGAAATCCCCATAAGTTTATGTCTCATTACTTCTTCTTGGTTTTTAAATTTTTTTTAATCTGGGTAAAGTTTAGAATATTGTTTGTCCTAGGTGTACACAATCTGGTTCATTTGTACATTATGTATGTCTATTAATGTACAGATCCTCTTCCCATGTAAAATATTACAGTGTTCCGTCGACCTCCCTTGCCATATGTTCGGTCTCTTTGATACATGTATATAATATGTATGTGTATATGTATAGTAACACTAATCTTCATTTCTCAATTTCCCCCCTCCTTTCCTTTCAGATGAGCATAGTTTGTTTTCTAAGCCTGTGAGTGTCTTTCTCTTTGGAAATATGTTCATCTGTGTCAGTTATTAGATAATGCCATAAGTGACAATATAGGATATAGGTGTTTTGCCTTCCGACCTACTTCATGTTTTGTGATTATCTCCAGGCTCATGTACGGTGCCTCAAAGAGCAGTGCTTCAATGTTTTCCATGGCTAATATTCCATTGTGTGCATGGACCACTTCTTCTTGGTGCATTCCTCTGTTGATGGACATTTTCGTTGCTTCCAAGTGTTGCCTCTGGTAAATATTGCTGGAGTGCAGGATTGACAGCCTGTGATTTTGGATTTTCATTTTCTCAGGTGATAGACCCAGCAGTGGGTATGATTGTTTGACTGGTATGGTAGCTCAACGTTTACCTTTTCAAGGCACCTCAATTGTGTTTTCATTAGTGGCTCTTACCATGTCCCCCTTAGAATCGAGGGTATGCATTTCTCCACAATCACGTCAGCATTTATTGTTTGCAGCATTTTTGTTGATGGCCATTCTGACTGGTGTGAGCTGTTAGGTTTTTGTAATTTGGGTTTACATGTCTGTAAAAATTCCTACAATTCATCATTTCTCCACGGCCTTTTCTTTTCTGTTAAAAGAAAAAAGCAAAAAAGGGTTAGGATAATATACCTCTTCCAATTTTCCTTTTGGGAGGTTGCACTCTAGAAATTTTTGGTCGATTTTCGACCTCAGCATTTTTTGGAGGGCCGGTGTCGTTTACAGACCTGCAGTTGGTGAATATTTAGTGACCTTTTGCAGTGGGTTTAAAGACGCTGTTGTGGGAAACGGCCACAAGGATGCAGCATTTCTCCATTCCCAAATCTCGGTACTAGGGCAGCAGAGCCGTTCTGGAAGTCGTTTGCCTAGGTTGTAAATTTGAATGGAATGTGCCAGGAAAACCCCCCATAAGTTTATGTCTCATTACTCCTAGTTCGTTGTTTTAATTTTTTCAGTTGGGGTAATGGTTAGAATGTTGCTTGTCCAAGGTGTACACACTCTGGTTCATCTACATATTCTATATACCTATTTATGTAGAGATCCTCTTCCCGTGTAAGTTATTACAGAGTGTTCCGTAAACATTCCTTGCTATATGGTCGGTCTTTCTGATATATGTATATCATATGTATTTGTATACATATGGTAAGACTAATCTTCATTTATCCATTTCCCCCACCTTTCCTTTTAGATAAGCATAGTTTTTTTTTTTTAATAAGTCTGTGATTGACTTTCTCTGTGGAAATATGTTCATTTGTGTTAGTTATTAGATAACGCCTATAAGTGATATCATAGGATATAGGACTTTTACTTTCCGACTTACCTCATGTTCTGTGATTATCTCCAAGATCATCTATGGTGCCTCAAAGAGCACTGTTTCATTGTTTTCCATGGCTAGTTTTCATTGTGTACATGGACCACTTCTTCTTTATCCTTTCATCTGTTGATGGACATTTTGGTTGCTTCACTGTCTTGTCTATTGTGAATAAGGCTGCAGTGCAGCTTTTGCAGCCCGGGTCTTCTTCATTCTGGTCTTCTCAGGTGAGAGGCCCATTGGTGCACCTGCTGGATTGAATGATACCTCAATTTTTCCTTTTAAACGCAGCTCCTTTCTGTTCTCATTATTAGCGTTTAACCCTTTTACATCTCACCAGCAGCTAGAGGGTACACAGTTCTCTGAAACCTCTTCAGCATTTATTGTTTGTAGACTCTTTGCCAATGGTCAGTCGACTGGTGCGAGTTGAAAACCTTTTGTAGATTAGATTGCATGAGTCTAATACTTCCTGAGGCTGAGCTTTTATCCGTTTTCCTTTCTTTAAAAAGAGAGTGAGTAAAACTTACCTCTTCACAGTATCTTCTTGAAAATGTTGCCTGTTTTGAATTTTTTTTTATCCATTCCCTACCTCAGCACAATTTTGAGGGCAGGTGTCCTTTACAGCCCTGAGTCCTTGTGAATGGTAAGTGACCATTAGCTGTGGGTTAAAAGCTGCTCTTGCGGGAATCGGCCACAAGGCAGCAGCATTTCTCCTTTACCAAATCTGGTTACTAGGGCAACAGAGCCTTACTGGAAGTGGTGTTCTAGGTTGTAAATTAGAATGGAATGTGCGAGGAAAAAGCCCTTTAAGTTTATGTCTCATTACTTCTTGTTGGTATTTTTAACTTAATTGTTATTTTTTATCACAGCAAACTTGATTACAATGTTTTGTTTGTTCTCGGTGTGCAAGATGTGGTTCTTTCACACATATACATATATCTATTCTTCTTCGGATCCTTTTCCCATGTAGGTTATGACACAATGTTGAGTAGTCTTCTCTTGGTATTGCGTAGGTCTTTGGTGATTATATATTTCACATGTGTTTGTATCTCTCTGTTAACCTCAATATGGTAAGGTATCCAATCCTCACACCTTTCTATTTGGTGAACCATAAGTTTTTTTAATGAATCTATGATAGTGTTTCTCTGTGGAAATATCTTTGTTTGTATCATTTTTTAGGTAACCCCTATATGTGATATGATAGGATATGTGTCTTTCTCTTTCTCACTTGCTCCAAATTGCGTGATTACTTCTAGACTCATCTATGGTGCTGCAAATGGCATTGTTTCATTTTTTCACTAGCTCATATTCCATCTGTACAGGTAGCAGTTCTTCTTTGTCCACCCATCTGTCGGTGGACCTTTTGGTTACTTCCATATCTTGGCTATTGTAATACTATGCAATGCAGATTTGCGTGCCTGTGTCCTTCCAATTCTGTCTTCTCAGTTTATAGGTCCAGGAATAGGTCTGCTGGATCATACGGTAGCTCAATGTTGACCTTTTAAAGGCACCTCTGTTCGGTTCTCCTTAGTGGCTCTTTCCAGGTTACGTCCCACTTAAAGTGGAGGGTATGTATTTCTTCCCAGCACCTTCAGCATTTATTCTTTGTAGTTTCTGCTGATGGTTATTCTGAGTGGTGTGAGCTGATACCTCTTTGTGGTTGAATTTGCATGTGTCTCATAATGCGTAGAAATTGAGCTTTAAGACATGTGCTTTTTATTTTTCCAGCTGTGATTAGAGCTTATTTCTTCAAAGTGTTTTCTTAAAGTATGTGTCACCACTTGAAATATTTTGGCCATTATCTCCCTCAAGACATTTTGAGGGCAGGTTTCATTTACAGCCCTGCAGTACTTGTTCGTATGAAGTGACCATTAGCTCAGGCTTTAAACCTGCTTTTGCAGGTATCGGCCAAAGAGCGGCAGCCTTTCTACGTTCCCCTTGCTGGTACTAGGGAAACAGACCTACCGGCCAGTGGTGTACTTCGGTTATAAATTAGAGTGCAATGTGCCCGGGTAAACCCACAAATGTTGATGTCTCCTTGCTTTTGTTTGTTTTTAAATTGAGTTTATATTTATTATTAGAGTAATATTCCATTGTGTACGTGGACCACTTCTTCTTGGTGCATTCCTCGGTTGATGGACATTTTCATTGCTTCCAAGTGCTGGCTATGGTAAATCTTGCTGGCGTACAGGTGTGCCAGCCTGTAACTTTTGGATTCTCATTTTTGCAGGTGCTAGGCCAAGCAGTGGTTGTGATTGATTGACTGGTAGCTCAATGTTTCCCTTTCCAGAGCACCTACACTGTGTTTTCATTAGTGGCTCTTTACATGCCCCCCCTTACAACCGAGGGTACGCATTTCTCCACACTCCCTTCACCATTTGTTTTTTGCAGCATTTTTCCTAATGGCCATTCTGACTGCTGTGAGCTGACAGGTTTTTGTAATATGGGTATGCATGTCATTAAAATTTTTAAAATTCGTCATATTCCTATGCTTTTTTCTTTTCTCTTAAAAGAAAAAACCGTGAGTACAATATAGCTCTTGAAATTGTCTTCTTCGAAGGTTGCCCTCTTCTGAATTTTTTGGTCGATTTTTGACCCCAGAAATTTTCTGGAGGGCAGGTGCCGTTTACAGAACTGCAAGTTGGTGAAAATTTAGTGACCTTTTGCAGTGGGTTCAAAGCTGCTGTTGTGGGAAACGGCCACAAGGAGGTAGCACTTCTCCATTCCCCAATCTGGGTACTAGGGCAGCAGAGCCTTTCTGGAAGTCATTGTCCTAGGTTGCAAATTAGAATGGAATTGGCCAGGAGAAATCCCCATAAGTTTATGTCTCATTACTTCTTCTTGGTTTTTAAATTTTTTTTAATCTGGGTAAAGTTTAGAATATTGTTTGTCCTAGGTGTACACAATCTGGTTCATTTGTACATTATGTATGTCTATTAATGTACAGATCCTCTTCCCATGTAAAATATTACAGTGTTCCGTCGACCTCCCTTGCCATATGTTCGGTCTCTTTGATACATGTATATAATATGTATGTGTATATGTATAGTAACACTAATCTTCATTTCTCAATTTCCCCCCTCCTTTCCTTTCAGATGAGCATAGTTTGTTTTCTAAGCCTGTGAGTGTCTTTCTCTTTGGAAATATGTTCATCTGTGTCAGTTATTAGATAATGCCATAAGTGACAATATAGGATATAGGTGTTTTGCCTTCCGACCTACTTCATGTTTTGTGATTATCTCCAGGCTCATGTACGGTGCCTCAAAGAGCAGTGCTTCAATGTTTTCCATGGCTAATATTCCATTGTGTGCATGGACCACTTCTTCTTGGTGCATTCCTCTGTTGATGGACATTTTCGTTGCTTCCAAGTGTTGCCTCTGGTAAATATTGCTGGAGTGCAGGATTGACAGCCTGTGATTTTGGATTTTCATTTTCTCAGGTGATAGACCCAGCAGTGGGTATGATTGTTTGACTGGTATGGTAGCTCAACGTTTACCTTTTCAAGGCACCTCAATTGTGTTTTCATTAGTGGCTCTTACCATGTCCCCCTTAGAATCGAGGGTATGAATTTCTCCACAATCACGTCAGCATTTATTGTTTGCAGCATTTTTGTTGATGGCCATTCTGACTGGTGTGAGCTGATAGGTTTTTGTAATTTGGGTTTACATGTCTGTAAAAATTCCTACAATTCATCATTTCTCCACGGCCTTTTCTTTTCTGTTAAAAGAAAAAAGCAAAAAAGGGTTAGGATAATATACCTCTTCCAATTTTCCTTTTGGGAGGTTGCACTCTAGAAATTTTTGGTCGATTTTCGACCTCAGCATTTTTTGGAGGGCCGGTGTCGTTTACAGACCTGCAGTTGGTGAATATTTAGTGACCTTTTGCAGTGGGTTTAAAGACGCTGTTGTGGGAAACGGCCACAAGGATGCAGCATTTCTCCATTCCCAAATCTCGGTACTAGGGCAGCAGAGCCGTTCTGGAAGTCGTTTGCCTAGGTTGTAAATTTGAATGGAATGTGCCAGGAAAACCCCCCATAAGTTTATGTCTCATTACTCCTAGTTCGTTGTTTTAATTTTTTCAGTTGGGGTAATGGTTAGAATGTTGCTTGTCCAAGGTGTACACACTTTGGTTCATCTACATATTCTATATACCTATTTATGTAGAGATCCTCTTCCCGTGTAAGTTATTACACAGTGTTCCGTAAACATTCCTTGCTATATGGTCGGTCTTTCTGATATATGTATATCATATGTATTTGTATACATATGGTAAGACTAATCTTCATTTATCCATTTCCCCCACCTTTCCTTTTAGATAAGCATAGTTTTTTTTTTTTTAATAAGTCTGTGATTGACTTTCTCTGTGGAAATATGTTCATTTGTGTCAGTTATTAGATAACGCCTATAAGTGATATCATAGGATATAGGACTTTTACTTTCCGACTTACCTCATGTTCTGTGATTATCTCCAAGATCATCTATGGTGCCTCAAAGAGCACTGTTTCATTGTTTTCCATGGCTAGTTTTCATTGTGTACATGGACCACTTCTTCTTTATCCTTTCATCTGTTGATGGACATTTTGGTTGCTTCACTGTCTTGTCTATTGTGAATAAGGCTGCAGTGCAGCTTTTGCAGCCCGGGTCTTCTTCATTCTGGTCTTCTCAGGTGAGAGGCCCATTGGTGCACCTGCTGGATTGAATGATACCTCAATTTTTCCTTTTAAACGCAGCTCCTTTCTGTTCTCATTATTAGCGTTTAACCCTTTTACATCTCACCAGCAGCTAGAGGGTACACAGTTCTCTGAAACCTCTTCAGCATTTATTGTTTGTAGACTCTTTGCCAATGGTCAGTCGACTGGTGCGAGTTGAAAACCTTTTGTAGATTAGATTGCATGAGTCTAATACTTCCTGAGGCTGAGCTTTTATCCGTTTTCCTTTCTTTAAAAAGAGAGTGAGTAAAACTTCCCTCTTCACAGTATCTTCTTGAAAATGTTGCCTGTTTTGAATTTTTTTTTATCCATTCCCTACCTCAGCACAATTTTGAGGGCAGGTGTCCTTTACAGCCCTGAGTCCTTGTGAATGGTAAGTGACCATTAGCTGTGGGTTAAAAGCTGCTCTTGCGGGAATCGGCCCCAAGGCGGCAGCATTTCTCCTTTACCAAATCTGGTTACTAGGGCAACAGAGCCTTACTGGAAGTGGTGTTCTAGGTTGTAAATTAGAATGGAATGTGCGAGGAAAAAGCCCTTTAAGTTTATGTCTCATTACTTCTTGTTGGTATTTTTAACTTAATTGTTATTTTTTATCACAGCAAACTTGATTACAATGTTTTGTTTGTTCTCGGTGTGCAAGATGTGGTTCCTTCACACATATACATATATCTATTCTTCTTCGGATCCTTTTCCCATGTAGGTTATGACACAATGTTGAGTAGTCTTCTCTTGGTATTGCGTAGGTCTTTGGTGATTATATATTTCACATGTGTTTGTATCTCTCTGTTAACCTCAATATGGTAAGGTATCCAATCCTCACACCTTTCTATTTGGTGAACCATAAGTTTTTTTAATGAATCTATGATAGTGTTTCTCTGTGGAAATATCTTTGTTTGTATCATTTTTTAGGTAACCCCTATATGTGATATGATAGGATATGTGTCTTTCTCTTTCTCACTTGCTCCAAATTGCGTGATTACTTCTAGACTCATCTATGGTGCTGCAAATGGCATTGTTTCATTTTTTCACTAGCTCATATTCCATCTGTACAGGTAGCAGTTCTTCTTTGTCCACCCATCTGTCGGTGGACCTTTTGGTGACTTCCATATCTTGGCTATTGTAATACTATGCAATGCAGATTTGCGTGCCTGTGTCCTTCCAATTCTGTCTTCTTAGTTTATAGGTCCAGGAATAGGTCTGCTGGATCATATGGTAGCTCAATGTTGACCTTTTAAAGGCACCTCTGTTCGGTTCTCCTTAGTGGCTCTTTCCAGGTTACGTCCCACTTAAAGTGGAGGGTATGTATTTCTTCCCAGCACCTTCAGCATTTATTCTTTGTAGTTTCTGCTGATGGTTATTCTGAGTGGTGTGAGCTGATACCTCTTTGTGGTTGAATTTGCATGTGTCTCATAATGCGTAGAAATTGAGCTTTAAGACATGTGCTTTTTATTTTTCCAGCTGTGATTAGAGCTTATTTCTTCAAAGTGTTTTCTTAAAGTATGTGTCACCACTTGAAATATTTTGGCCATTATCTCCCTCAAGACATTTTGAGGGCAGGTTTCATTTACAGCCCTGCAGTACTTGTTCGTATGAAGTGACCATTAGCTCAGGCTTTAAACCTGCTTTTGCAGGTAACTGCCAGAGGGTGGCATCCTTTCTACGTTCCCCACTCTGGTAACTAGGGAAACAGTCCTTCTGGCCAGTGGTGGTCCTGGGTTATAAATTAGCATGGAATGGTCCCCGATAAACCCAGAAATGCTGATGTCTCCTTACTTTTGTTTGTTTTTTAAATTTTATTTTTTTTATTGGAGTAATATTCCATTGTGTACATGGAGCACATCTTCTTTGTGCATTCCTCTGGTGATGCATGTATTCATTGCTTCCAAATATTGGCTATGGTAAATGTTGCTGGAGTGCAGGATTGCCAACTCCTGTGTTTTTGATCCTCATCTTCTCAGGTGATAGCCCCTGCGGTGGGCATGGAAAAATGCTCAACATCTTGAATTAATAAAGACATGCTAATCCAATCTATAAAAACATTTACCTCACAACAGTCAGAATGATCATCACCAAAAAATCTACAAACGATAAATGCTGAACGGGTATTAGAAAACTGTGTACCCTCTAGCAGCTGATTGGATGTAAACTGGTAACAGTCAGTAGTGAGAACATAATGGAGGTGAGTTTAAAGGTAAACATTGAGCTACTATATGATCTGGAAAGCCCACTGCTGGGACTATCACCTTAGAAGACCAGAATCAAAAAGACACAGGCTGGCAATCCTGCACTGCAGCAATATTTACCATAGCCAAAAGTTGGAAACAACCAAAATGTCCTTCAACAGATGAATGCACAAAGAAGAAGTTTTCATTGTACACAGTCGAATATTAGCCATGGAAAAGAGTGAAACAGTGACGTTTGCAACACCATAGAAAGACTTAGAGATAATCACACAACTTGAAGTAACGAAGAAACTGAAAGACAAATATCCTATGATATCACTTTTAGGTTTTACCTAAAAATTGATACACATGAACTTATTTCCAAGACAAGGGCCCTAATGGATGAAGAAAACAAAATTATATTTAACCAAATGGAAAGGTGTGAGGCATGTATAAATTAGGATATGCTGGATGACAGACCTATACTAATACATATGAAAAATATAAATCACCAAAACCTAGGCTATACCTACAGAGGTCTACTGAACACTCTGTAATAACCTACGTGCGATAGGATCCAAAGATCTATAGATACATATATATAATGAACCAGATTCTGTACACATAGAAGAAACAGAACATTTTAATCAAATTTGCTCTAATAAAAAATAAATTTAAAAATCAAACAGAAAGTAAGGAGATATAAGCTGTTGGGTATTGTCTTGGCACATTCCACTCTAATTTTCAGCCTACTAACACGATTTCCAGGAAGGCTCTGTTGCCCAAGTGCCAAGAGTTGGAAATGCTGCCTCCTTGTGGCCATTTAACACAAGACCAGCTTTAACCCCACAGTTAATGGTCAGTAAATATTCTCAAGGACTCAGGGCTGTAAAGGACACCTGTCCTCAAAAAATGTCCTGGGGCAGGGAATGGGCAAAAAACTCAACACACAGCAAATTTTTCAAGAAGATCATTGGTACGTTTTACACACTTTTTTTTAAGGGGTAAGTTTTACTCACTTTTTTTAAAAAAGGAAAATAGATATAAACTAAACATAAAGAATTATTAGACTAATGCAAATCAAATCTACAAAAAGTTTCAACTCGCACCAGTCAAATAAACATTAACAAAACGTCTACGAACAATAAATGCTGAAGGGGTTTTAGCCAACTCTGTGCCCTGTAGCGGCTGGTGAGATGTAAAGTGGTAAGAGCAAATAATGAGAAGAGAAAGGAGCTGCGTTTAAAAGTAAAAATTGAGCCACCATTTGATCCAGCAGGACCAGAGCTGGGCCTATCACCAGAGAAGAGCAGAATCGAGAAGACACGGGCTGCAAAAGCTGCACTGCAGCAGTATTCACAATAGGAAAGACAAGGAAGCAACCAAAATGCCCATCAACATGAATAGACAAAGAAGAAGTGGCCGGGGTAAACAATGGAATATTTGCCATGGGAAACAATAAAACAATGCTCTTTGCAGCACCGTAGATAAGCCTAGACATAATCACAGAACATGAGGTAATTCGGAAAGCAAAAGAAATATATACTATGATATTACTTATAGGTATTATCTAACAACTGATACAAATGAACATATTTCCACAGAGAAAGACACTCACAGAGTTAGAAGACAAACTATGCTTATGTTTAATATAACAGTGAGCATACATATAGAAATACATATTAAATACATATATCAAAAAGACCGACCATATAGAAATGGAGGTCTATGGAACACTCTAAATGCTTTACATGAGAAGGTGATCTGTACATGAAGAAACAAATGTAATGTACAACTGAAACAGAACGTGTACACCTAGGAAAAAAATATTCTAAAAATTAAAATAATGAACAAGAAGTAATGAGACATAAACTTCAGGGTCTTTTTCCTGGCACATTTCATTCTAATTTACGACCTAGAACACCACTTCCATTAAGTCTATGTTTCCCCAGGTACCAAATTTGGTAAAGAACAAATGCTGCCACCTTGTGGCCGTGTCTTGCAAGAGCAGCTTTAAACTCACAGCTAATGGTTACTTAACATTCACAAGGACTCAAGGCTGTAAAGGACACCTGCCCTAAAAAATTGTGCTGAAGTAGTGAATGGACAAAAAAATTCAAACCAGGCAAATGTTTCAAGAAGAGAGTATGAAGAGTTATGTTTTACTCACGCTCTTTTAAAAAAAAAGGAAAATGGATAGAAGCTCAACCTCAGTGTGTGTTAGACCCCTGCAATCTAATCTACAAAAATTTCAACTTACACCAATCGACTGACCATCAGCAAAAAGTATATGAACAATAAATGCTGAAGGGGTTTTAGAGAACTGTGTACCCTCTACCTGCTGGTGAGAAGTAAAGGGGTAACAGCCAATAATGAGAAAAGAAAGGAGCTGTGTTTAGAAGTAAAAATCGAGGTACCATTCAATCCCCAGGTGCACCATTGGACTTCTCACCTGAGAAGACAAGAATCGAGAAGACACAGGCCGCAAAAGCTGCAGTGCAGCCTTATTCACAATAGCCAAGACAGTGAAGCAATCAAAATGTCCAACAACAGGTGAATGGATAAAGAAGAAGTGGTCCATGTACACAATGGAATATTAGCCATGGAAAACAATGAACCATTGCTCTTTGAGGCACCACAAATGAGTCTGCAGATAATCATGAAAGATGAGTTAAGTTGGAAAGCAAAAGACCTGTATTCTATGATATCACTTATAGGCGTTATCTAATAACTGACACAAATGAACATATTTCCACAGAGAAAGACACTCACAGATTTAGAAAACAAACTATGCTCATCTAAAACGAAAGGTGGGGGGAATGGATAAATTAAGATTAGTGTTACTATATGTATACAAACACATATTATCTATATATCTCAAAAAGACCGACCATATAGCAAGGGAAGTCAGCGGAACCTTCTGTACCATTTTACATGGGAAGAGGATCTGTAGTTGAATAGATATATATAATGTACAAATGAACCAGATTGTGTACACCTAGGACAAACAATATTCTAAGCTTTACCCCATTTAAAAAAAAATTTAAAACCAAGAAGAAATAATGAGACATAAACTTATGGGGCTTTCTCCATGCACATTCCAATGTAATTTAAAACCTAGGAAAACGACTTCCAGAAAGGCTCTGCTGCCCTAGTACACAGATTTGGGAATGGAGAAATGCTGCCTGCTTCAGGTCACTTCCCACAACAGGAGCTCTAAAACCATTGCTAAAGGTCACTAAATATTCACAAAACTTGCAGTTCGGTAAATGACACCTGCTCTCTAAAAAAAGTCTGAGGTGGAAAATCGACCAAAAAATTCAAAAGAGGGCAACCTTCCAAGAAGACAATATCAAGAGTTATATTGTACTCCCAATGGTTTCCTTTTTTTAACAGAAAAGAAAACGGCGGTGAAAAATGATGAGTTTTACGAATTTTCCAAGCCATGCAAACCCAAATTACAAAACCCTATCAGCTCATAGCAGCCAGTAGGGCCATTAGCATAAATGCTGCAAACAATAAATGTTGAAGCGATTGTGGAGAAATGTGTACCCTCCATTCTAAGGGGGACGTGGTAAGTGCCACTAATGAAAACACAAACAAGGTGCTTTGAAAAAGGAAAAACGGTGCTACCAGTCAGTCAATCACAACCACTGCTGGGCCTATCACCTGAGAAAATGAGAATCAAAAAGTCACAGGCTGGCAATCCTGCACTCCAACAATATTTACAATAGCCAACATTTGGAAGCAATGAAAATGTCCATTAACCGAGGAATGCACAAAGTAGATGTGGTCCATGTACACACTGGAAAATTACTCCAATAAAAAATAAAAATTAAAATTAAAAATCCAAGAAAAGTAAGGAGACATCAGCTTGTGTGGGTTGGTACGGGCACACTCCACTCTAATTTATAACCGAGAAACAGCACAGGCCGCAAGGGCTTTTCCCTAGTTACCAGGGTGGGGAACATAGAAAGGCTGCCGCCCTCTGGCAGTTACCTGCAA
Organism: Balaenoptera physalus; assembly: GCF_965194825.1. Taxonomy (NCBI): domain Eukaryota; kingdom Metazoa; phylum Chordata; class Mammalia; order Artiodactyla; family Balaenopteridae; genus Balaenoptera; species Balaenoptera physalus. The sequence goes on from NW_028125833.1 coordinate 21,804, forward strand.
AAGCAGTTTTAAAGCCTGTGCTAGTGGTCATTTCATATGAATAAGTACTGCAGAAGTGTAAATGAAAACTGCCCTCAAAATGTCTTCAGGGAGGTAATGGCCAAAACATTTCAAAATGTGACACATACTTTAAGAGAACACTTTGAAGAACTAAGGGGTAATCACAGCTTGAAAAATAAAAAGGACATGCCTTCAAGCTCAATTTCAACTGATTATGAGGCAAGTGCGAATTCAACCACAAAGAGGTATCAGCTCACACTTGTCAGAATAACCATCAGCAAGAAAACAACAAACAATAAATGCTGAAGGTGTTGTGGAGAAATGCATACCCTCAACTTCAAGTGGGACGTAAGTTGGAAAGGGCCACTAACTAAAACAGAATGGGGGTGCCTTAAAAACGTAAACATTGAGCTACCATATGATCCAGCAGGCCCACTCCTCCACCTATAATCTAAGAAGAGAGAATTGGAAAGACACAGGCAGGCAAATCTGCATTGCACAGTATTACAATAGCCAAGATATGGAAGTAAACAAAAACTCTACCAACAGATGGGAGGACAAAGAAGAACTCCTCCATGTACAGATGGACTATTCGCTAGTGAAAAAAATGAAACAATGCCATTTGCAGCGCCATAGATGAGTCTAGACGTAATCACGCCACGTGTAATCAGTGAGAAAGCAAAATACATATATCCTATGATATCACTTTCAGGAGTTACTTAAACATTGATACCAATGAAGATATTTCCACAGAGAAAGGCAATCACAGATTCATTAAAAAACTTATGGTTCACCAAATAGAAAGGGATGAGGATTGGATACATTACCACATTGGGGTTAACAGAGATATACAAACCCTGTGAAATATATAATCACCAAAGACGTACGGAAGACCAGGAGAAGACTACTCAACCTTGTGTCATAACCTACATGGGAAAAGGATGCTAGGAAGAATAGATACATGTATATGTGTGAAAGAACCACATCTTGCACACCTAGAACAAACAAACCATTGTAATCAAATTTGCTGGGATAAAAAATAAAAAGTAAATTACAAATATGAACAAGAAGTAATGAGACATAAACTTAAAGGGCTTTTTCCTGGCACGTTCCATTCTAATATACAACCTAGAACACCACTTCCATTAAGGCTCTGTTTCCCTAGTAACCAAATTTGGCAAAGGAGAAATGCTGCCACCTTGTGGCCGTTTCCTGCAAGAGCAGCTTTAAAGTCCCAGCTAATGGTCACTTAACATTCACAAGGACTCAGGGCTGTAAAAGACACTTGCCCTAAAAATTTGTGCTGAAGTAGGGAATGGACAAAAAATTCACAACAGGCAAATGTTTCAAGAAGAGATTATGAAGAGTTAAGTTTTACTCACACTCTTTTTAAAAAAAAGAAAAATGGATAAAAGCTCAACCTCAGGGAGTGTTAGACGCATGCAATCTAATCTACGAAAAGTTTCAACTTACACCAGTCGACTGACCATCAGCAAAAAGTCTACAAACAATAAATGCTGAAGGGGATTTAGAGAACTGTGTACCCTCTACCTTCTGGTGAGACATAAAAGCCAATAATGAGAAAAGAAAGGAGCTGTGTTTAAAAGTAAAAATGGAGGTACCATTCAATCCAGCAGGTGCACCAATGGACCTCTCACCTGAGAAGACAAGAATCGAGAAGACACAGGCCGCAAAAGCTGCAGTGCAGCCTTATTCACAATAGCCAAGACAGTGAAGCAATCAAAATATCCAACAAGAGTTGAATGGATAAAGAAGAAGTGGTCCATGTACACAGTGGAATATTAACCATGGAAAACAACGAACCATTGCTCTCTGAGGCACCACAAAGGAGTCTGGAGATAGTCAGGAAACATGAGGTAAGTCGGAAAGCAAAAGACCTATATTCTATGATATCACTTATAGGCGTTATCTAATAACTGACACAAATGAACATATATTCACAGAGAAAGACACTCACAGACTTAGAAAATAAAACTATGCTCAACTAAAAGGAAAGGTGGGGGGAATGGATAAATTAAGATTAGTGTTACTATATGTATACAAACACATATTATATACATATCTCAAAAATACCGACCATATAGCAAGGGAGGTCTGCGGAACCCTCTGTAACATTTTACATGGGAAGAGGATCTGTACTTGAATAGACATATATAATGTACAAATGAACCAGAGTGTGTTCACCTAGGACAAACAATATTCTAACCTTTAGCCCAATTAAAACACCTTTAAAAACCAAGAAGAAATAATGAGACATAAACTTATGGGGGTTTCTCCACGCACATTCTAATGTAATTTACAACCTAGGAACACGACTTCCAGAAAGGCTCTGCTGCCCTACCACCCAGATTTGGGAATGGAGAAATGCTGCCTCCTTGAGGCCACTTCCCACAACAGCAGCTTTAAACCCATTGCTCTAGGTCACTAAATATTCACAAAACTTGAAGTTCGGGAAATGAGACCTGCTCTCTAAAAAAACTCTTGGGTGGAAAATCGCCCAAAAAATTCAAAAGAGGGCAACCTTCCAAGAAGACAGTTTCAAGAGTTATACTGTACTCCCAATTGTTTCCTTTTTTTAACAGAAAAGAAAACAGCGGAGAAAAATGATGAGTTTTACGAACTTTCAACGACTTGCAAACCCAAATTACAAAAACCTATGAGCTCACAGCAGCCAGAAGGGCCATTAGCATAAATGCTGCAAACAATAAATGATGAAGCGATTGTGGAGAAATGCGTACCCTCGATTCTAAGGAGGACGTGGTCAGAGCCACTAATGAAAACACAAAGAAGGTGCTTTGAAAATGGAAACACGGTGCTACCAGTCAGTGAATCACACCCACTGCTGGGCCTATCACCTGAGAAAATGAGAATCAAAAAGTCAAAGGCTGGCAATCCTGCACTCCAACAATATTTACCATAGCCAACACTTGGAAGCAATGAAAATGTCCATCAACCGAGGACTGCACAAAGTAGAAGTGGTCCACGTACACAGTGGAAAATTAACCCAATAAAAAATAAAAATTAAAATTAAAAATCCAACAAAAGTAAGGAGACATCAGCTTGTGTGGGTTGGTCCGGGCACACTCCACTCTAATTTATAACCGAGAAACACCACAGGCCGCAAGGGCTTTTCCCTAGTTACCAGGGTGGGGAACATAGAAAGGCTGCCGCCCTCTGGCAGTTACCTGCAAAAGCAGCTTTAAAGCCTGTGCTAATGGTCATTTCATAGGAACAAGTACTGCAGAACTGTAAGTGAAACCTGCCCTCAAAATGTCTTCAGGGAGGTAAAGGCCAAAACATTTCAAAATGTGACACATACTTTAAGAGAACACTTTGAAGAACTAAGGGGTAATCCCAGCTTGAAAAATAAAAAGGACATGCCTTCAAGCTCAATTTCAACGGATTATGAGGCACGTGCGAATTCAGCCACAAAGAGGTATCAGCTCACACTTGTCAGAATAACCATCAGCAAGAAAACTACAAACAATAAATGCTGAAGGTGTTGTAGAGAAAGGCAAACCCTCAACTTCAAGGGGGACGTAACTTGGAAAGGGTCACGAACTAGAACAGAATGGGGGTGCCTTAAAAACGTAAACATTGAGCTACCATATGATCCAGCAGGCCCACTGCTCCACCTATAATCTAAGAAGAGAGAATTGGAAAGACACAGGCAGGCAAATCTGCATTGCACAGTATTACAATAGCCAAGATATGGAAGTAACCAAAAAGTCCACCAACAGATCGGTGGACAAAGAAGGACTCCTCTATATACAAGTGGAATATTCGCTAGTGAAAAAAATGAAACAATGCCATTTGCAGCATCATAGTTGAGTCTAGACGTAATCACGCCACCTGTAGTAAGTGAGAAAGCAAAAGACACATATCCTATTATATCACTTTTAGGAGTTACTTAAAAATTGATACCAATGAAGATCTTTCCACAGAGAAAGGCAATCACAGATTTATTAAAAAACTTATGGTTCACCAAATAGAAAGGGATGAGGATTGGATACATTACCATATTGGGGTTAACAGAGATATACAAACCCTGTGAACTATATAATCACCAAAGACGTACGGAAGACCAGGAGAAGACTACTCAACCTTGTGTCATAACCTACATGGGAAAAGGATGCTAGGAAGAATAGATACATGTATATGTGTGAAAGAACCACATCTTGCACACCTAGAACAAACAAACCATTGTAATCAAATTTGCTGGGATAAAAAATAAAAAGTAAATTACAAATATGAACAAGAAGAAATGAGACATAAACTTAAAGGGCTTTTTCCTGGCACGTTCCATTCTAATATACAACCTAGAACACCACTTCCATTAAGGCTCTGTTTCCCTAGTAACCAAATTTGGCAAAGGAGAAATGCTGCCACCTTGTGGCCGTTTCCTGCAAGAGCAGCTTTAAAGTCCCAGCTAATGGTCACTTAACATTCACAAGGACTCAGGGCTGTAAAAGACACTTGCCCTAAAAATTTGTGCTGAAGTAGGGAATGGACAAAAAATTCACAACAGGCAAATGTTTCAAGAAGAGATTATGAAGAGTTAAGTTTTACTCACACTCTTTTTAAAAAAAAGAAAAATGGATAAAAGCTCAACCTCAGGGAGTGTTAGACGCATGCAATCTAATCTACGAAAAGTTTCAACTTACACCAGTCGACTGACCATCAGCAAAAAGTCTACAAACAATAAATGCTGAAGGGGATTTAGAGAACTGTGTACCCTCTACCTTCTGGTGAGACATAAAAGCCAATAATGAGAAAAGAAAGGAGCTGTGTTTAAAAGTAAAAATGGAGGTACCATTCAATGCAGCAGGTGCACCAATGGACCTCTCACCTGAGAAGACAAGAATCGAGAAGACACAGGCCGCAAAAGCTGCAGTGCAGCCTTATTCACAATAGCCAAGACAGTGAAGCAATCAAAATATCCAACAAGAGTTGAATGGATAAAGAAGAAGTGGTCCATGTACACAGTGGAATATTAACCATGGAAAACAACGAACCATTGCTCTCTGAGGCACCACAAAGGAGTCTGGAGATAGTCAGGAAACATGAGGTAAGTCGGAAAGCAAAAGACCTATATTCTATGATATCACTTATAGGCGTTATCTAATAACTGACACAAATGAACATATATCCACAGAGAAAGACACTCACAGACTTAGAAAATAAAACTATGCTCAACTAAAAGGAAAGGTGGGGGGAATGGATAAATTAAGATTAGTGTTACTATATGTATACAAACACATATTATATACATATCTCAAAAATACCGACCATATAGCAAGGGAGGTCTGCGGAACCCTCTGTAACATTTTACATGGGAAGAGGATCTGTACTTGAATAGACATATATAATGTACAAATGAACCAGAGTGTGTTCACCTAGGACAAACAATATTCTAACCTTTAGCCCAATTAAAACACCTTTAAAAACCAAGAAGAAATAATGAGACATAAACTTATGGGGGTTTCTCCACGCACATTCTAATGTAATTTACAACCTAGGAACACGACTTCCAGAAAGGCTCTGCTGCCCTACCACCCAGATTTGGGAATGGAGAAATGCTGCCTCCTTGAGGCCACTTCCCACAACAGCAGCTTTAAACCCATTGCTCTAGGTCACTAAATATTCACAAAACTTGAAGTTCGGGAAATGAGACCTGCTCTCTAAAAAAACTCTTGGGTGGAAAATCGCCCAAAAAATTCAAAAGAGGGCAACCTTCCAAGAAGACAGTTTCAAGAGTTATACTGTACTCCCAATTGTTTCCTTTTTTTAACAGAAAAGAAAACAGCGGAGAAAAATGATGAGTTTTACGAACTTTCAACGACTTGCAAACCGAAATTACAAAAACCTATGAGCTCACAGCAGCCAGAAGGGCCATTAGCATAAATGCTGCAAACAATAAATGATGAAGCGATTGTGGAGAAATGCGTACCCTCGATTCTAAGGAGGACGTGGTCAGAGCCACTAATGAAAACACAAAGAAGGTGCTTTGAAAATGGAAACACGGTGCTACCAGTCAGTGAATCACACCCACTGCTGGGCCTATCACCTGAGAAAATGAGAATCAAAAAGTCAAAGGCTGGCAATCCTGCACTCCAACAATATTTACCATAGCCAACACTTGGAAGCAATGAAAATGTCCATCAACCGAGGACTGCACAAAGTAGAAGTGGTCCACGTACACAGTGGAAAATTAACCCAATAAAAAATAAAAATTAAAATTAAAAATCCAACAAAAGTAAGGAGACATCAGCTTGTGTGGGTTGGTCCGGGCACACTCCACTCTAATTTATAACCGAGAAACACCACAGGCCGCAAGGGCTTTTCCCTAGTTACCAGGGTGGGGAACATAGAAAGGCTGCCGCCCTCTGGCAGTTACCTGCAAAAGCAGCTTTAAAGCCTGTGCTAATGGTCATTTCATAGGAACAAGTACTGCAGAACTGTAAGTGAAACCTGCCCTCAAAATGTCTTCAGGGAGGTAAAGGCCAAAACATTTCAAAATGTGACACATACTTTAACAGAACACTTTGAAGAACTAAGGGGTAATCCCAGCTTGAAAAATAAAAAGGACATGCCTTCAAGCTCAATTTCAACGGATTATGAGGCACGTGCGAATTCAGCCACAAAGAGGTATCAGCTCACACTTGTCAGAATAACCATCAGCAAGAAAACTACAAACAATAAATGCTGAAGGTGTTGTAGAGAAAGGCAAACCCTCAACTTCAAGGGGGACGTAACTTGGAAAGGGTCACGAACTAGAACAGAATGGGGGTGCCTTAAAAACGTAAACATTGAGCTACCATATGATCCAGCAGGCCCACTCCTCCACCTATAATCTAAGAAGAGAGAATTGGAAAGACACAGGCAGGCAAATCTGCATTGCACAGTATTACAATAGCCAAGATATGGAAGTAACCAAAAAGTCCACCAACAGATCGGTGGACAAAGAAGAACTCCTCTATATACAAGTGGAATATTCGCTAGTGAAAAAAATGAAACAATGCCATTTGCAGCATCATAGTTGAGTCTAGACGTAATCACGCCACCTGTAGTAAGTGAGAAAGCAAAAGACACATATCCTATTATATCACTTTTAGGAGTTACTTAAAAATTGATACCAATGAAGATCTTTCCACAGAGAAAGGCAATCACAGATTTATTTAAAAACTTATGGTTCACCAAATAGAAAGGGATGAGGATTGGATACATTACCATATTGGGGTTAACAGAGATATACAAACCCTGTGAAATATATAATCACCAAAGACGTACGGAAGACCAGGAGAAGACTACTCAACCTTGTGTCATAACCTACATGGGAAAAGGATGCTAGGAAGAATAGATACATGTATATGTGTGAAAGAACCACATCTTGCACACCTAGAACAAACAAACCATTGTAATCAAATTTGCTGGGATAAAAAATAAAAAGTAAATTACAAATATGAACAAGAAGTAATGAGACATAAACTTAAAGGGCTTTTTCCTGGCACGTTCCATTCTAATATACAACCTAGAACACCACTTCCATTAAGGCTCTGTTTCCCTAGTAACCAAATTTGGCAAAGGAGAAATGCTGCCACCTTGTGGCCGTTTCCTGCAAGAGCAGCTTTAAAGTCCCAGCTAATGGTCACTTAACATTCACAAGGACTCAGGGCTGTAAAAGACACTTGCCCTAAAAATTTGTGCTGAAGTAGGGAATGGACAAAAAATTCACAACAGGCAAATGTTTCAAGAAGAGATTATGAAGAGTTAAGTTTTACTCACACTCTTTTTAAAAAAAAGAAAAATGGATAAAAGCTCAACCTCAGGGAGTGTTAGACGCATGCAATCTAATCTACGAAAAGTTTCAACTTACACCAGTCGACTGACCATCAGCAAAAAGTCTACAAACAATAAATGCTGAAGGGGATTTAGAGAACTGTGTACCCTCTACCTTCTGGTGAGACATAAAAGCCAATAATGAGAAAAGAAAGGAGCTGTGTTTAAAAGTAAAAATGGAGGTACCATTCAATCCAGCAGGTGCACCAATGGACCTCTCACCTGAGAAGACAAGAATCGAGAAGACACAGGCCGCAAAAGCTGCAGTGCAGCCTTATTCACAATAGCCAAGACAGTGAAGCAATCAAAATATCCAACAAGAGTTGAATGGATAAAGAAGAAGTGGTCCATGTACACAGTGGAATATTAACCATGGAAAACAACGAACCATTGCTCTCTGAGGCACCACAAAGGAGTCTGGAGATAGTCAGGAAACATGAGGTAAGTCGGAAAGCAAAAGACCTATATTCTATGATATCACTTATAGGCGTTATCTAATAACTGACACAAATGAACATATATCCACAGAGAAAGACACTCACAGACTTAGAAAATAAAACTATGCTCAACTAAAAGGAAAGGTGGGGGGAATGGATAAATTAAGATTAGTGTTACTATATGTATACAAACACATATTATATACATATCTCAAAAATACCGACCATATAGCAAGGGAGGTCTGCGGAACCCTCTGTAACATTTTACATGGGAAGAGGATCTGTACTTGAATAGACATATATAATGTACAAATGAACCAGAGTGTGTTCACCTAGGACAAACAATATTCTAACCTTTAGCCCAATTAAAACACCTTTAAAAACCAAGAAGAAATAATGAGACATAAACTTATGGGGGTTTCTCCACGCACATTCTAATGTAATTTACAACCTAGGAACACGACTTCCAGAAAGGCTCTGCTGCCCTACCACCCAGATTTGGGAATGGAGAAATGCTGCCTCCTTGAGGCCACTTCCCACAACAGCAGCTTTAAACCCATTGCTCTAGGTCACTAAATATTCACAAAACTTGAAGTTCGGGAAATGAGACCTGCTCTCTAAAAAAACTCTTGGGTGGAAAATCGCCCAAAAAATTCAAAAGAGGGCAGCCTTCCAAGAAGACAGTTTCAAGAGTTATACTGTACTCCCAATTGTTTCCTTTTTTTAACAGAAAAGAAAACAGCGGAGAAAAATGATGAGTTTTACGAACTTTCAACGACTTGCAAACCGAAATTACAAAAACCTATGAGCTCACAGCAGCCAGAAGGGCCATTAGCATAAATGCTGCAAACAATAAATGATGAAGCGATTGTGGAGAAATGCGTACCCTCGATTCTAAGGAGGACGTGGTCAGAGCCACTAATGAAAACACAAAGAAGGTGCTTTGAAAATGGAAACACGGTGCTACCAGTCAGTGAATCACACCCACTGCTGGGCCTATCACCTGAGAAAATGAGAATCAAAAAGTCAAAGGCTGGCAATCCTGCACTCCAACAATATTTACCATAGCCAACACTTGGAAGCAATGAAAATGTCCATCAACCGAGGACTGCACAAAGTAGAAGTGGTCCACGTACACAGTGGAAAATTAACCCAATAAAAAATAAAAATTAAAATTAAAAATCCAACAAAAGTAAGGAGACATCAGCTTGTGTGGGTTGGTCCGGGCACACTCCACTCTAATTTATAACCGAGAAACACCACAGGCCGCAAGGGCTTTTCCCTAGTTACCAGGGTGGGGAACATAGAAAGGCTGCCGCCCTCTGGCAGTTACCTGCAAAAGCAGCTTTAAAGCCTGTGCTAATGGTCATTTCATAGGAACAAGTACTGCAGAACTGTAAGTGAAACCTGCCCTCAAAATGTCTTCAGGGAGGTAAAGGCCAAAACATTTCAAAATGTGACACATACTTTAACAGAACACTTTGAAGAACTAAGGGGTAATCCCAGCTTGAAAAATAAAAAGGACATGCCTTCAAGCTCAATTTCAACGGATTATGAGGCACGTGCGAATTCAGCCACAAAGAGGTATCAGCTCACACTTGTCAGAATAACCATCAGCAAGAAAACTACAAACAATAAATGCTGAAGGTGTTGTAGAGAAAGGCAAACCCTCAACTTCAAGGGGGACGTAACTTGGAAAGGGTCACGAACTAGAACAGAATGGGGGTGCCTTAAAAACGTAAACATTGAGCTACCATATGATCCAGCAGGCCCACTCCTCCACCTATAATCTAAGAAGAGAGAATTGGAAAGACACAGGCAGGCAAATCTGCATTGCACAGTATTACAATAGCCAAGATATGGAAGTAACCAAAAAGTCCACCAACAGATCGGTGGACAAAGAAGAACTCCTCTATATACAAGTGGAATATTCGCTAGTGAAAAAAATGAAACAATGCCATTTGCAGCATCATAGTTGAGTCTAGACGTAATCACGCCACCTGTAGTAAGTGAGAAAGCAAAAGACACATATCCTATTATATCACTTTTAGGAGTTACTTAAAAATTGATACCAATGAAGATCTTTCCACAGAGAAAGGCAATCACAGATTTATTTAAAAACTTATGGTTCACCAAATAGAAAGGGATGAGGATTGGATACATTACCATATTGGGGTTAACAGAGATATACAAACCCTGTGAAATATATAATCACCAAAGACGTACGGAAGACCAGGAGAAGACTACTCAACCTTGTGTCATAACCTACATGGGAAAAGGATGCTAGGAAGAATAGATACATGTATATGTGTGAAAGAACCACATCTTGCACACCTAGAACAAACAAACCATTGTAATCAAATTTGCTGGGATAAAAAATAAAAAGTAAATTACAAATATGAACAAGAAGTAATGAGACATAAACTTAAAGGGCTTTTTCCTGGCACGTTCCATTCTAATATACAACCTAGAACACCACTTCCATTAAGGCTCTGTTTCCCTAGTAACCAAATTTGGCAAAGGAGAAATGCTGCCACCTTGTGGCCGTTTCCTGCAAGAGCAGCTTTAAAGTCCCAGCTAATGGTCACTTAACATTCACAAGGACTCAGGGCTGTAAAAGACACTTGCCCTAAAAATTTGTGCTGAAGTAGGGAATGGACAAAAAATTCACAACAGGCAAATGTTTCAAGAAGAGATTATGAAGAGTTAAGTTTTACTCACACTCTTTTTAAAAAAAAGAAAAATGGATAAAAGCTCAACCTCAGGGAGTGTTAGACGCATGCAATCTAATCTACGAAAAGTTTCAACTTACACCAGTCGACTGACCATCAGCAAAAAGTCTACAAACAATAAATGCTGAAGGGGATTTAGAGAACTGTGTACCCTATACCTTCTGGTGAGACATAAAAGCCAATAATGAGAAAAGAAAGGAGCTGTGTTTAAAAGTAAAAATGGAGGTACCATTCAATCCAGCAGGTGCACCAATGGACCTCTCACCTGAGAAGACAAGAATCGAGAAGACACAGGCCGCAAAAGCTGCAGTGCAGCCTTATTCACAATAGCCAAGACAGTGAAGCAATCAAAATATCCAACAAGAGTTGAATGGATAAAGAAGAAGTGGTCCATGTACACAGTGGAATATTAACCATGGAAAACAACGAACCATTGCTCTCTGAGGCACCACAAAGGAGTCTGGAGATAGTCAGGAAACATGAGGTAAGTCGGAAAGCAAAAGACCTATATTCTATGATATCACTTATAGGCGTTATCTAATAACTGACACAAATGAACATATATCCACAGAGAAAGACACTCACAGACTTAGAAAATAAAACTATGCTCAACTAAAAGGAAAGGTGGGGGGAATGGATAAATTAAGATTAGTGTTACTATATGTATACAAACACATATTATATACATATCTCAAAAATACCGACCATATAGCAAGGGAGGTCTGCGGAACCCTCTGTAACATTTTACATGGGAAGAGGATCTGTACTTGAATAGACATATATAATGTACAAATGAACCAGAGTGTGTTCACCTAGGACAAACAATATTCTAACCTTTAGCCCAATTAAAACACCTTTAAAAACCAAGAAGAAATAATGAGACATAAACTTATGGGGGTTTCTCCACGCACATTCTAATGTAATTTACAACCTAGGAACACGACTTCCAGAAAGGCTCTGCTGCCCTACCACCCAGATTTGGGAATGGAGAAATGCTGCCTCCTTGAGGCCACTTCCCACAACAGCAGCTTTAAACCCATTGCTCTAGGTCACTAAATATTCACAAAACTTGAAGTTCGGGAAATGAGACCTGCTCTCTAAAAAAACTCTTGGGTGGAAAATCGCCCAAAAAATTCAAAAGAGGGCAACCTTCCAAGAAGACAGTTTCAAGAGTTATACTGTACTCCCAATTGTTTCCTTTTTTTAACAGAAAAGAAAACAGCGGAGAAAAATGATGAGTTTTACGAACTTTCAACGACTTGCAAACCGAAATTACAAAAACCTATGAGCTCACAGCAGCCAGAAGGGCCATTAGCATAAATGCTGCAAACAATAAATGATGAAGCGATTGTGGAGAAATGCGTACCCTCGATTCTAAGGAGGACGTGGTCAGAGCCACTAATGAAAACACAAAGAAGGTGCTTTGAAAATGGAAACACGGTGCTACCAGTCAGTGAATCACACCCACTGCTGGGCCTATCACCTGAGAAAATGAGAATCAAAAAGTCAAAGGCTGGCAATCCTGCACTCCAACAATATTTACCATAGCCAACACTTGGAAGCAATGAAAATGTCCATCAACCGAGGACTGCACAAAGTAGAAGTGGTCCACGTACACAGTGGAAAATTACCCCAATAAAAAATAAAAATTAAAATTAAAAATCCAACAAAAGTAAGGAGACATCAGCTTGTGTGGGTTGGTCCGGGCACACTCCACTCTAATTTATAACCGAGAAACACCACAGGCCGCAAGGGCTTTTCCCTAGTTACCAGGGTGGGGAACATAGAAAGGCTGCCGCCCTCTGGCAGTTACCTGCAAAAGCAGCTTTAAAGCCTGTGCTAATGGTCATTTCATAGGAACAAGTACTGCAGAACTGTAAGTGAAACCTGCCCTCAAAATGTCTTCAGGGAGGTAAAGGCCAAAACATTTCAAAATGTGACACATACTTTAACAGAACACTTTGAAGAACTAAGGGGTAATCCCAGCTTGAAAAATAAAAAGGACATGCCTTCAAGCTCAATTTCAACGGATTATGAGGCACGTGCGAATTCAGCCACAAAGAGGTATCAGCTCACACTTGTCAGAATAACCATCAGCAAGAAAACTACAAACAATAAATGCTGAAGGTGTTGTAGAGAAAGGCAAACCCTCAACTTCAAGGGGGACGTAACTTGGAAAGGGTCACGAACTAGAACAGAATGGGGGTGCCTTAAAAACGTAAACATTGAGCTACCATATGATCCAGCAGGCCCACTCCTCCACCTATAATCTAAGAAGAGAGAATTGGAAAGACACAGGCAGGCAAATCTGCATTGCACAGTATTACAATAGCCAAGATATGGAAGTAACCAAAAAGTCCACCAACAGATCGGTGGACAAAGAAGAACTCCTCTATATACAAGTGGAATATTCGCTAGTGAAAAAAATGAAACAATGCCATTTGCAGCATCATAGTTGAGTCTAGACGTAATCACGCCACCTGTAGTAAGTGAGAAAGCAAAAGACACATATCCTATTATATCACTTTTAGGAGTTACTTAAAAATTGATACCAATGAAGATCTTTCCACAGAGAAAGGCAATCACAGATTTATTTAAAAACTTATGGTTCACCAAATAGAAAGGGATGAGGATTGGATACATTACCATATTGGGGTTAACAGAGATATACAAACCCTGTGAAATATATAATCACCAAAGACGTACGGAAGACCAGGAGAAGACTACTCAACCTTGTGTCATAACCTACATGGGAAAAGGATGCTAGGAAGAATAGATACATGTATATGTGTGAAAGAACCACATCTTGCACACCTAGAACAAACAAACCATTGTAATCAAATTTGCTGGGATAAAAAATAAAAAGTAAATTACAAATATGAACAAGAAGTAATGAGACATAAACTTAAAGGGCTTTTTCCTGGCACGTTCCATTCTAATATACAACCTAGAACACCACTTCCATTAAGGCTCTGTTTCCCTAGTAACCAAATTTGGCAAAGGAGAAATGCTGCCACCTTGTGGCCGTTTCCTGCAAGAGCAGCTTTAAAGTCCCAGCTAATGGTCACTTAACATTCACAAGGACTCAGGGCTGTAAAAGACACTTGCCCTAAAAATTTGTGCTGAAGTAGGGAATGGACAAAAAATTCACAACAGGCAAATGTTTCAAGAAGAGATTATGAAGAGTTAAGTTTTACTCACACTCTTTTTAAAAAAAAGAAAAATGGATAAAAGCTCAACCTCAGGGAGTGTTAGACGCATGCAATCTAATCTACGAAAAGTTTCAACTTACACCAGTCGACTGACCATCAGCAAAAAGTCTACAAACAATAAATGCTGAAGGGGATTTAGAGAACTGTGTACCCTCTACCTTCTGGTGAGACATAAAAGCCAATAATGAGAAAAGAAAGGAGCTGTGTTTAAAAGTAAAAATGGAGGTACCATTCAATCCAGCAGGTGCACCAATGGACCTCTCACCTGAGAAGACAAGAATCGAGAAGACACAGGCCGCAAAAGCTGCAGTGCAGCCTTATTCACAATAGCCAAGACAGTGAAGCAATCAAAATATCCAACAAGAGTTGAATGGATAAAGAAGAAGTGGTCCATGTACACAGTGGAATATTAACCATGGAAAACAACGAACCATTGCTCTCTGAGGCACCACAAAGGAGTCTGGAGATAGTCAGGAAACATGAGGTAAGTCGGAAAGCAAAAGACCTATATTCTATGATATCACTTATAGGCGTTATCTAATAACTGACACAAATGAACATATATCCACAGAGAAAGACACTCACAGACTTAGAAAATAAAACTATGCTCAACTAAAAGGAAAGGTGGGGGGAATGGATAAATTAAGATTAGTGTTACTATATGTATACAAACACATATTATATACATATCTCAAAAATACCGACCATATAGCAAGGGAGGTCTGCGGAACCCTCTGTAACATTTTACATGGGAAGAGGATCTGTACTTGAATAGACATATATAATGTACAAATGAACCAGAGTGTGTTCACCTAGGACAAACAATATTCTAACCTTTAGCCCAATTAAAACACCTTTAAAAACCAAGAAGAAATAATGAGACATAAACTTATGGGGGTTTCTCCACGCACATTCTAATGTAATTTACAACCTAGGAACACGACTTCCAGAAAGGCTCTGCTGCCCTACCACCCAGATTTGGGAATGGAGAAATGCTGCCTCCTTGAGGCCACTTCCCACAACAGCAGCTTTAAACCCATTGCTCTAGGTCACTAAATATTCACAAAACTTGAAGTTCGGGAAATGAGACCTGCTCTCTAAAAAAACTCTTGGGTGGAAAATCGCCCAAAAAATTCAAAAGAGGGCAGCCTTCCAAGAAGACAGTTTCAAGAGTTATACTGTACTCCCAATTGTTTCCTTTTTTTAACAGAAAAGAAAACAGCGGAGAAAAATGATGAGTTTTACGAACTTTCAACGACTTGCAAACCGAAATTACAAAAACCTATGAGCTCACAGCAGCCAGAAGGGCCATTAGCATAAATGCTGCAAACAATAAATGATGAAGCGATTGTGGAGAAATGCGTACCCTCGATTCTAAGGAGGACGTGGTCAGAGCCACTAATGAAAACACAAAGAAGGTGCTTTGAAAATGGAAACACGGTGCTACCAGTCAGTGAATCACACCCACTGCTGGGCCTATCACCTGAGAAAATGAGAATCAAAAAGTCAAAGGCTGGCAATCCTGCACTCCAACAATATTTACCATAGCCAACACTTGGAAGCAATGAAAATGTCCATCAACCGAGGACTGCACAAAGTAGAAGTGGTCCACGTACACAGTGGAAAATTACCCCAATAAAAAATAAAAATTAAAATTAAAAATCCAACAAAAGTAAGGAGACATCAGCTTGTGTGGGTTGGTCCGGGCACACTCCACTCTAATTTATAACCGAGAAACACCACAGGCCGCAAGGGCTTTTCCCTAGTTACCAGGGTGGGGAACATAGAAAGGCTGCCGCCCTCTGGCAGTTACCTGCAAAAGCAGCTTTAAAGCCTGTGCTAATGGTCATTTCATAGGAACAAGTACTGCAGAACTGTAAGTGAAACCTGCCCTCAAAATGTCTTCAGGGAGGTAAAGGCCAAAACATTTCAAAATGTGACACATACTTTAACAGAACACTTTGAAGAACTAAGGGGTAATCCCAGCTTGAAAAATAAAAAGGACATGCCTTCAAGCTCAATTTCAACGGATTATGAGGCACGTGCGAATTCAGCCACAAAGAGGTATCAGCTCACACTTGTCAGAATAACCATCAGCAAGAAAACTACAAACAATAAATGCTGAAGGTGTTGTAGAGAAAGGCAAACCCTCAACTTCAAGGGGGACGTAACTTGGAAAGGGTCACGAACTAGAACAGAATGGGGGTGCCTTAAAAACGTAAACATTGAGCTACCATATGATCCAGCAGGCCCACTCCTCCACCTATAATCTAAGAAGAGAGAATTGGAAAGACACAGGCAGGCAAATCTGCATTGCACAGTATTACAATAGCCAAGATATGGAAGTAACCAAAAAGTCCACCAACAGATCGGTGGACAAAGAAGAACTCCTCTATATACAAGTGGAATATTCGCTAGTGAAAAAAATGAAACAATGCCATTTGCAGCATCATAGTTGAGTCTAGACGTAATCACGCCACCTGTAGTAAGTGAGAAAGCAAAAGACACATATCCTATTATATCACTTTTAGGAGTTACTTAAAAATTGATACCAATGAAGATCTTTCCACAGAGAAAGGCAATCACAGATTTATTTAAAAACTTATGGTTCACCAAATAGAAAGGGATGAGGATTGGATACATTACCATATTGGGGTTAACAGAGATATACAAACCCTGTGAAATATATAATCACCAAAGACGTACGGAAGACCAGGAGAAGACTACTCAACCTTGTGTCATAACCTACATGGGAAAAGGATGCTAGGAAGAATAGATACATGTATATGTGTGAAAGAACCACATCTTGCACACCTAGAACAAACAAACCATTGTAATCAAATTTGCTGGGATAAAAAATAAAAAGTAAATTACAAATATGAACAAGAAGTAATGAGACATAAACTTAAAGGGCTTTTTCCTGGCACGTTCCATTCTAATATACAACCTAGAACACCACTTCCATTAAGGCTCTGTTTCCCTAGTAACCAAATTTGGCAAAGGAGAAATGCTGCCACCTTGTGGCCGTTTCCTGCAAGAGCAGCTTTAAAGTCCCAGCTAATGGTCACTTAACATTCACAAGGACTCAGGGCTGTAAAAGACACTTGCCCTAAAAATTTGTGCTGAAGTAGGGAATGGACAAAAAATTCACAACAGGCAAATGTTTCAAGAAGAGATTATGAAGAGTTAAGTTTTACTCACACTCTTTTTAAAAAAAAGAAAAATGGATAAAAGCTCAACCTCAGGGAGTGTTAGACGCATGCAATCTAATCTACGAAAAGTTTCAACTTACACCAGTCGACTGACCATCAGCAAAAAGTCTACAAACAATAAATGCTGAAGGGGATTTAGAGAACTGTGTACCCTCTACCTTCTGGTGAGACATAAAAGCCAATAATGAGAAAAGAAAGGAGCTGTGTTTAAAAGTAAAAATGGAGGTACCATTCAATCCAGCAGGTGCACCAATGGACCTCTCACCTGAGAAGACAAGAATCGAGAAGACACAGGCCGCAAAAGCTGCAGTGCAGCCTTATTCACAATAGCCAAGACAGTGAAGCAATCAAAATATCCAACAAGAGTTGAATGGATAAAGAAGAAGTGGTCCATGTACACAGTGGAATATTAACCATGGAAAACAACGAACCTTTGCTCTCTGAGGCACCACAAAGGAGTCTGGAGATAGTCAGGAAACATGAGGTAAGTCGGAAAGCAAAAGACCTATATTCTATGATATCACTTATAGGCGTTATCTAATAACTGACACAAATGAACATATATCCACAGAGAAAGACACTCACAGACTTAGAAAATAAAACTATGCTCAACTAAAAGGAAAGGTGGGGGGAATGGATAAATTAAGATTAGTGTTACTATATGTATACAAACACATATTATATACATATCTCAAAAATACCGACCATATAGCAAGGGAGGTCTGCGGAACCCTCTGTAACATTTTACATGGGAAGAGGATCTGTACTTGAATAGACATATATAATGTACAAATGAACCAGAGTGTGTTCACCTAGGACAAACAATATTCTAACCTTTAGCCCAATTAAAACACCTTTAAAAACCAAGAAGAAATAATGAGACATAAACTTATGGGGGTTTCTCCACGCACATTCTAATGTAATTTACAACCTAGGAACACGACTTCCAGAAAGGCTCTGCTGCCCTACCACCCAGATTTGGGAATGGAGAAATGCTGCCTCCTTGAGGCCACTTCCCACAACAGCAGCTTTAAACCCATTGCTCTAGGTCACTAAATATTCACAAAACTTGAAGTTCGGGAAATGAGACCTGCTCTCTAAAAAAACTCTTGGGTGGAAAATCGCCCAAAAAATTCAAAAGAGGGCAACCTTCCAAGAAGACAGTTTCAAGAGTTATACTGTACTCCCAATTGTTTCCTTTTTTTAACAGAAAAGAAAACAGCGGAGAAAAATGATGAGTTTTACGAATTTTCAACGACTTGCAAACCCAAATTACAAAAACCTATGAGCTCACAGCAGCCAGAAGGGCCATTAGCATAAATGCTGCAAACAATAAATGATGAAGCGATTGTGGAGAAATGCGTACCCTCGATTCTAAGGAGGACGTGGTCAGAGCCACTAATGAAAACACAAAGAAGGTGCTTTGAAAATGGAAACACGGTGCTACCAGTCAGTGAATCACACCCACTGCTGGGCCTATCACCTGAGAAAATGAGAATCAAAAAGTCAAAGGCTGGCAATCCTGCACTCCAACAATATTTACCATAGCCAACACTTGGAAGCAATGAAAATGTCCATCAACCGAGGACTGCACAAAGTAGAAGTGGTCCACGTACACAGTGGAAAATTACCCCAATAAAAAATAAAAATTAAAATTAAAAATCCAACAAAAGTAAGGAGACATCAGCTTGTGTGGGTTGGTCCGGGCACACTCCACTCTAATTTATAACCGAGAAACACCACAGGCCGCAAGGGCTTTTCCCTAGTTACCAGGGTGGGGAACATAGAAAGGCTGCCGCCCTCTGGCAGTTACCTGCAAAAGCAGCTTTAAAGCCTGTGCTAATGGTCATTTCATAGGAACAAGTACTGCAGAACTGTAAGTGAAACCTGCCCTCAAAATGTCTTCAGGGAGGTAAAGGCCAAAACATTTCAAAATGTGACACATACTTTAACAGAACACTTTGAAGAACTAAGGGGTAATCCCAGCTTGAAAAATAAAAAGGACATGCCTTCAAGCTCAATTTCAACGGATTATGAGGCACGTGCGAATTCAGCCACAAAGAGGTATCAGCTCACACTTGTCAGAATAACCATCAGCAAGAAAACTACAAACAATAAATGCTGAAGGTGTTGTAGAGAAAGGCAAACCCTCAACTTCAAGGGGGACGTAACTTGGAAAGGGTCACGAACTAGAACAGAATGGGGGTGCCTTAAAAACGTAAACATTGAGCTACCATATGATCCAGCAGGCCCACTCCTCCACCTATAATCTAAGAAGAGAGAATTGGAAAGACACAGGCAGGCAAATCTGCATTGCACAGTATTACAATAGCCAAGATATGGAAGTAACCAAAAAGTCCACCAACAGATCGGTGGACAAAGAAGAACTCCTCTATATACAAGTGGAATATTCGCTAGTGAAAAAAATGAAACAATGCCATTTGCAGCATCATAGTTGAGTCTAGACGTAATCACGCCACCTGTAGTAAGTGAGAAAGCAAAAGACACATATCCTATTATATCACTTTTAGGAGTTACTTAAAAATTGATACCAATGAAGATCTTTCCACAGAGAAAGGCAATCACAGATTTATTTAAAAACTTATGGTTCACCAAATAGAAAGGGATGAGGATTGGATACATTACCATATTGGGGTTAACAGAGATATACAAACCCTGTGAAATATATAATCACCAAAGACGTACGGAAGACCAGGAGAAGACTACTCAACCTTGTGTCATAACCTACATGGGAAAAGGATGCTAGGAAGAATAGATACATGTATATGTGTGAAAGAACCACATCTTGCACACCTAGAACAAACAAACCATTGTAATCAAATTTGCTGGGATAAAAAATAAAAAGTAAATTACAAATATGAACAAGAAGTAATGAGACATAAACTTAAAGGGCTTTTTCCTGGCACGTTCCATTCTAATATACAACCTAGAACACCACTTCCATTAAGGCTCTGTTTCCCTAGTAACCAAATTTGGCAAAGGAGAAATGCTGCCACCTTGTGGCCGTTTCCTGCAAGAGCAGCTTTAAAGTCCCAGCTAATGGTCACTTAACATTCACAAGGACTCAGGGCTGTAAAAGACACTTGCCCTAAAAATTTGTGCTGAAGTAGGGAATGGACAAAAAATTCACAACAGGCAAATGTTTCAAGAAGAGATTATGAAGAGTTAAGTTTTACTCACACTCTTTTTAAAAAAAAGAAAAATGGATAAAAGCTCAACCTCAGGGAGTGTTAGACGCATGCAATCTAATCTACGAAAAGTTTCAACTTACACCAGTCGACTGACCATCAGCAAAAAGTCTACAAACAATAAATGCTGAAGGGGATTTAGAGAACTGTGTACCCTCTACCTTCTGGTGAGACATAAAAGCCAATAATGAGAAAAGAAAGGAGCTGTGTTTAAAAGTAAAAATGGAGGTACCATTCAATCCAGCAGGTGCACCAATGGACCTCTCACCTGAGAAGACAAGAATCGAGAAGACACAGGCCGCAAAAGCTGCAGTGCAGCCTTATTCACAATAGCCAAGACAGTGAAGCAATCAAAATATCCAACAAGAGTTGAATGGATAAAGAAGAAGTGGTCCATGTACACAGTGGAATATTAACCATGGAAAACAACGAACCATTGCTCTCTGAGGCACCACAAAGGAGTCTGGAGATAGTCAGGAAACATGAGGTAAGTCGGAAAGCAAAAGACCTATATTCTATGATATCACTTATAGGCGTTATCTAATAACTGACACAAATGAACATATATCCACAGAGAAAGACACTCACAGACTTAGAAAATAAAACTATGCTCAACTAAAAGGAAAGGTGGGGGGAATGGATAAATTAAGATTAGTGTTACTATATGTATACAAACACATATTATATACATATCTCAAAAATACCGACCATATAGCAAGGGAGGTCTGCGGAACCCTCTGTAACATTTTACATGGGAAGAGGATCTGTACTTGAATAGACATATATAATGTACAAATGAACCAGAGTGTGTTCACCTAGGACAAACAATATTCTAACCTTTAGCCCAATTAAAACACCTTTAAAAACCAAGAAGAAATAATGAGACATAAACTTATGGGGGTTTCTCCATGCACATTCTAATGTAATTTACAACCTAGGAACACGACTTCCAGAAAGGCTCTGCTGCCCTACCACCCAGATTTGGGAATGGAGAAATGCTGCCTCCTTGAGGCCACTTCCCACAACAGCAGCTTTAAACCCATTGCTCTAGGTCACTAAATATTCACAAAACTTGAAGTTCGGGAAATGAGACCTGCTCTCTAAAAAAACTCTTGGGTGGAAAATCGCCCAAAAAATTCAAAAGAGGGCAGCCTTCCAAGAAGACAGTTTCAAGAGTTATACTGTACTCCCAATTGTTTCCTTTTTTTAACAGAAAAGAAAACAGCGGAGAAAAATGATGAGTTTTACGAACTTTCAACGACTTGCAAACCGAAATTACAAAAACCTATGAGCTCACAGCAGCCAGAAGGGCCATTAGCATAAATGCTGCAAACAATAAATGATGAAGCGATTGTGGAGAAATGCGTACCCTCGATTCTAAGGAGGACGTGGTCAGAGCCACTAATGAAAACACAAAGAAGGTGCTTTGAAAATGGAAACACGGTGCTACCAGTCAGTGAATCACACCCACTGCTGGGCCTATCACCTGAGAAAATGAGAATCAAAAAGTCAAAGGCTGGCAATCCTGCACTCCAACAATATTTACCATAGCCAACACTTGGAAGCAATGAAAATGTCCATCAACCGAGGACTGCACAAAGTAGAAGTGGTCCACGTACACAGTGGAAAATTAACCCAATAAAAAATAAAAATTAAAATTAAAAATCCAACAAAAGTAAGGAGACATCAGCTTGTGTGGGTTGGTCCGGGCACACTCCACTCTAATTTATAACCGAGAAACACCACAGGCCGCAAGGGCTTTTCCCTAGTTACCAGGGTGGGGAACATAGAAAGGCTGCCGCCCTCTGGCAGTTACCTGCAAAAGCAGCTTTAAAGCCTGTGCTAATGGTCATTTCATAGGAACAAGTACTGCAGAACTGTAAGTGAAACCTGCCCTCAAAATGTCTTCAGGGAGGTAAAGGCCAAAACATTTCAAAATGTGACACATACTTTAACAGAACACTTTGAAGAACTAAGGGGTAATCCCAGCTTGAAAAATAAAAAGGACATGCCTTCAAGCTCAATTTCAACGGATTATGAGGCACGTGCGAATTCAGCCACAAAGAGGTATCAGCTCACACTTGTCAGAATAACCATCAGCAAGAAAACTACAAACAATAAATGCTGAAGGTGTTGTAGAGAAAGGCAAACCCTCAACTTCAAGGGGGACGTAACTTGGAAAGGGTCACGAACTAGAACAGAATGGGGGTGCCTTAAAAACGTAAACATTGAGCTACCATATGATCCAGCAGGCCCACTCCTCCACCTATAATCTAAGAAGAGAGAATTGGAAAGACACAGGCAGGCAAATCTGCATTGCACAGTATTACAATAGCCAAGATATGGAAGTAACCAAAAAGTCCACCAACAGATCGGTGGACAAAGAAGAACTCCTCTATATACAAGTGGAATATTCGCTAGTGAAAAAAATGAAACAATGCCATTTGCAGCATCATAGTTGAGTCTAGACGTAATCACGCCACCTGTAGTAAGTGAGAAAGCAAAAGACACATATCCTATTATATCACTTTTAGGAGTTACTTAAAAATTGATACCAATGAAGATCTTTCCACAGAGAAAGGCAATCACAGATTTATTTAA
Organism: Balaenoptera physalus; assembly: GCF_965194825.1. NCBI lineage: Eukaryota > Metazoa > Chordata > Mammalia > Artiodactyla > Balaenopteridae > Balaenoptera > Balaenoptera physalus. Next base: position 45,067 of record NW_028125833.1, read on the forward strand.
AAACTTATGGTTCACCAAATAGAAAGGGATGAGGATTGGATACATTACCATATTGGGGTTAACAGAGATATACAAACCCTGTGAAATATATAATCACCAAAGACGTACGGAAGACCAGGAGAAGACTACTCAACCTTGTGTCATAACCTACATGGGAAAAGGATGCTAGGAAGAATAGATACATGTATATGTGTGAAAGAACCACATCTTGCACACCTAGAACAAACAAACCATTGTAATCAAATTTGCTGGGATAAAAAATAAAAAGTAAATTACAAATATGAACAAGAAGTAATGAGACATAAACTTAAAGGGCTTTTTCCTGGCACGTTCCATTCTAATATACAACCTAGAACACCACTTCCATTAAGGCTCTGTTTCCCTAGTAACCAAATTTGGCAAAGGAGAAATGCTGCCACCTTGTGGCCGTTTCCTGCAAGAGCAGCTTTAAAGTCCCAGCTAATGGTCACTTAACATTCACAAGGACTCAGGGCTGTAAAAGACACTTGCCCTAAAAATTTGTGCTGAAGTAGGGAATGGACAAAAAATTCACAACAGGCAAATGTTTCAAGAAGAGATTATGAAGAGTTAAGTTTTACTCACACTCTTTTTAAAAAAAAGAAAAATGGATAAAAGCTCAACCTCAGGGAGTGTTAGACGCATGCAATCTAATCTACGAAAAGTTTCAACTTACACCAGTCGACTGACCATCAGCAAAAAGTCTACAAACAATAAATGCTGAAGGGGATTTAGAGAACTGTGTACCCTCTACCTTCTGGTGAGACATAAAAGCCAATAATGAGAAAAGAAAGGAGCTGTGTTTAAAAGTAAAAATGGAGGTACCATTCAATCCAGCAGGTGCACCAATGGACCTCTCACCTGAGAAGACAAGAATCGAGAAGACACAGGCCGCAAAAGCTGCAGTGCAGCCTTATTCACAATAGCCAAGACAGTGAAGCAATCAAAATATCCAACAAGAGTTGAATGGATAAAGAAGAAGTGGTCCATGTACACAGTGGAATATTAACCATGGAAAACAACGAACCATTGCTCTCTGAGGCACCACAAAGGAGTCTGGAGATAGTCAGGAAACATGAGGTAAGTCGGAAAGCAAAAGACCTATATTCTATGATATCACTTATAGGCGTTATCTAATAACTGACACAAATGAACATATATCCACAGAGAAAGACACTCACAGACTTAGAAAATAAAACTATGCTCAACTAAAAGGAAAGGTGGGGGGAATGGATAAATTAAGATTAGTGTTACTATATGTATACAAACACATATTATATACATATCTCAAAAATACCGACCATATAGCAAGGGAGGTCTGCGGAACCCTCTGTAACATTTTACATGGGAAGAGGATCTGTACTTGAATAGACATATATAATGTACAAATGAACCAGAGTGTGTTCACCTAGGACAAACAATATTCTAACCTTTAGCCCAATTAAAACACCTTTAAAAACCAAGAAGAAATAATGAGACATAAACTTATGGGGGTTTCTCCACGCACATTCTAATGTAATTTACAACCTAGGAACACGACTTCCAGAAAGGCTCTGCTGCCCTACCACCCAGATTTGGGAATGGAGAAATGCTGCCTCCTTGAGGCCACTTCCCACAACAGCAGCTTTAAACCCATTGCTCTAGGTCACTAAATATTCACAAAACTTGAAGTTCGGGAAATGAGACCTGCTCTCTAAAAAAACTCTTGGGTGGAAAATCGCCCAAAAAATTCAAAAGAGGGCAACCTTCCAAGAAGACAGTTTCAAGAGTTATACTGTACTCCCAATTGTTTCCTTTTTTTAACAGAAAAGAAAACAGCGGAGAAAAATGATGAGTTTTACGAACTTTCAACGACTTGCAAACCGAAATTACAAAAACCTATGAGCTCACAGCAGCCAGAAGGGCCATTAGCATAAATGCTGCAAACAATAAATGATGAAGCGATTGTGGAGAAATGCGTACCCTCGATTCTAAGGAGGACGTGGTCAGAGCCACTAATGAAAACACAAAGAAGGTGCTTTGAAAATGGAAACACGGTGCTACCAGTCAGTGAATCACACCCACTGCTGGGCCTATCACCTGAGAAAATGAGAATCAAAAAGTCAAAGGCTGGCAATCCTGCACTCCAACAATATTTACCATAGCCAACACTTGGAAGCAATGAAAATGTCCATCAACCGAGGACTGCACAAAGTAGAAGTGGTCCACGTACACAGTGGAAAATTACCCCAATAAAAAATAAAAATTAAAATTAAAAATCCAACAAAAGTAAGGAGACATCAGCTTGTGTGGGTTGGTCCGGGCACACTCCACTCTAATTTATAACCGAGAAACACCACAGGCCGCAAGGGCTTTTCCCTAGTTACCAGGGTGGGGAACATAGAAAGGCTGCCGCCCTCTGGCAGTTACCTGCAAAAGCAGCTTTAAAGCCTGTGCTAATGGTCATTTCATAGGAACAAGTACTGCAGAACTGTAAGTGAAACCTGCCCTCAAAATGTCTTCAGGGAGGTAAAGGCCAAAACGTTTCAAAATGTGACACATACTTTAAGAGAACACTTTGAAGAACTAAGGGGTAATCACAGCTTGAAAAATAAAAAGGACATGACTTCAAGCTCAATTTCAACGGATTATGAGGCACGTGCGAATTCAGCCACAAAGAGGTATCAGCTCACACTTGTCAGAATAACCATCAGCAAGAAAACTACAAACAATAAATGCTGAAGGTGTTGTAGAGAAAGGCAAACCCTCAACTTCAAGGGGGACGTAACTTGGAAAGGGTCACGAACTAGAACAGAATGGGGGTGCCTTAAAAACGTAAACATTGAGCTACCATATGATCCAGCAGGCCCACTCCTCCACCTATAATCTAAGAAGAGAGAATTGGAAAGACACAGGCAGGCAAATCTGCATTGCACAGTATTACAATAGCCAAGATATGGAAGTAACCAAAAAGTCCACCAACAGATCGGTGGACAAAGAAGAACTCCTCTATATACAAGTGGAATATTCGCTAGTGAAAAAAATGAAACAATGCCATTTGCAGCATCATAGTTGAGTCTAGACGTAATCACGCCACCTGTAGTAAGTGAGAAAGCAAAAGACACATATCCTATTATATCACTTTTAGGAGTTACTTAAAAATTGATACCAATGAAGATCTTTCCACAGAGAAAGGCAATCACAGATTTATTTAAAAACTTATGGTTCACCAAATAGAAAGGGATGAGGATTGGATACATTACCATATTGGGGTTAACAGAGATATACAAACCCTGTGAAATATATAATCACCAAAGACGTACGGAAGACCAGGAGAAGACTACTCAACCTTGTGTCATAACCTACATGGGAAAAGGATGCTAGGAAGAATAGATACATGTATATGTGTGAAAGAACCACATCTTGCACACCTAGAACAAACAAACCATTGTAATCAAATTTGCTGGGATAAAAAATAAAAAGTAAATTACAAATATGAACAAGAAGTAATGAGACATAAACTTAAAGGGCTTTTTCCTGGCACGTTCCATTCTAATATACAACCTAGAACACCACTTCCATTAAGGCTCTGTTTCCCTAGTAACCAAATTTGGCAAAGGAGAAATGCTGCCACCTTGTGGCCGTTTCCTGCAAGAGCAGCTTTAAAGTCCCAGCTAATGGTCACTTAACATTCACAAGGACTCAGGGCTGTAAAAGACACTTGCCCTAAAAATTTGTGCTGAAGTAGGGAATGGACAAAAAATTCACAACAGGCAAATGTTTCAAGAAGAGATTATGAAGAGTTAAGTTTTACTCACACTCTTTTTAAAAAAAAGAAAAATGGATAAAAGCTCAACCTCAGGGAGTGTTAGACGCATGCAATCTAATCTACGAAAAGTTTCAACTTACACCAGTCGACTGACCATCAGCAAAAAGTCTACAAACAATAAATGCTGAAGGGGATTTAGAGAACTGTGTACCCTCTACCTTCTGGTGAGACATAAAAGCCAATAATGAGAAAAGAAAGGAGCTGTGTTTAAAAGTAAAAATGGAGGTACCATTCAATCCAGCAGGTGCACCAATGGACCTCTCACCTGAGAAGACAAGAATCGAGAAGACACAGGCCGCAAAAGCTGCAGTGCAGCCTTATTCACAATAGCCAAGACAGTGAAGCAATCAAAATATCCAACAAGAGTTGAATGGATAAAGAAGAAGTGGTCCATGTACACAGTGGAATATTAACCATGGAAAACAACGAACCATTGCTCTCTGAGGCACCACAAAGGAGTCTGGAGATAGTCAGGAAACATGAGGTAAGTCGGAAAGCAAAAGACCTATATTCTATGATATCACTTATAGGCGTTATCTAATAACTGACACAAATGAACATATATCCACAGAGAAAGACACTCACAGACTTAGAAAATAAAACTATGCTCAACTAAAAGGAAAGGTGGGGGGAATGGATAAATTAAGATTAGTGTTACTATATGTATACAAACACATATTATATACATATCTCAAAAATACCGACCATATAGCAAGGGAGGTCTGCGGAACCCTCTGTAACATTTTACATGGGAAGAGGATCTGTACTTGAATAGACATATATAATGTACAAATGAACCAGAGTGTGTTCACCTAGGACAAACAATATTCTAACCTTTAGCCCAATTAAAACACCTTTAAAAACCAAGAAGAAATAATGAGACATAAACTTATGGGGGTTTCTCCACGCACATTCTAATGTAATTTACAACCTAGGAACACGACTTCCAGAAAGGCTCTGCTGCCCTACCACCCAGATTTGGGAATGGAGAAATGCTGCCTCCTTGAGGCCACTTCCCACAACAGCAGCTTTAAACCCATTGCTCTAGGTCACTAAATATTCACAAAACTTGAAGTTCGGGAAATGAGACCTGCTCTCTAAAAAAACTCTTGGGTGGAAAATCGCCCAAAAAATTCAAAAGAGGGCAACCTTCCAAGAAGACAGTTTCAAGAGTTATACTGTACTCCCAATTGTTTCCTTTTTTTAACAGAAAAGAAAACAGCGGAGAAAAATGATGAGTTTTACGAACTTTCAACGACTTGCAAACCGAAATTACAAAAACCTATGAGCTCACAGCAGCCAGAAGGGCCATTAGCATAAATGCTGCAAACAATAAATGATGAAGCGATTGTGGAGAAATGCGTACCCTCGATTCTAAGGAGGACGTGGTCAGAGCCACTAATGAAAACACAAAGAAGGTGCTTTGAAAATGGAAACACGGTGCTACCAGTCAGTGAATCACACCCACTGCTGGGCCTATCACCTGAGAAAATGAGAATCAAAAAGTCAAAGGCTGGCAATCCTGCACTCCAACAATATTTACCATAGCCAACACTTGGAAGCAATGAAAATGTCCATCAACCGAGGACTGCACAAAGTAGAAGTGGTCCACGTACACAGTGGAAAATTACCCCAATAAAAAATAAAAATTAAAATTAAAAATCCAACAAAAGTAAGGAGACATCAGCTTGTGTGGGTTGGTCCGGGCACACTCCACTCTAATTTATAACCGAGAAACACCACAGGCCGCAAGGGCTTTTCCCTAGTTACCAGGGTGGGGAACATAGAAAGGCTGCCGCCCTCTGGCAGTTACCTGCAAAAGCAGCTTTAAAGCCTGTGCTAATGGTCATTTCATAGGAACAAGTACTGCAGAACTGTAAGTGAAACCTGCCCTCAAAATGTCTTCAGGGAGGTAAAGGCCAAAACATTTCAAAATGTGACACATACTTTAAGAGAACACTTTGAAGAACTAAGGGGTAATCCCAGCTTGAAAAATAAAAAGGACATGCCTTCAAGCTCAATTTCAACGGATTATGAGGCACGTGCGAATTCAGCCACAAAGAGGTATCAGCTCACACTTGTCAGAATAACCATCAGCAAGAAAACTACAAACAATAAATGCTGAAGGTGTTGTAGAGAAAGGCAAACCCTCAACTTCAAGGGGGACGTAACTTGGAAAGGGTCACGAACTAGAACAGAATGGGGGTGCCTTAAAAACGTAAACATTGAGCTACCATATGATCCAGCAGGCCCACTCCTCCACCTATAATCTAAGAAGAGAGAATTGGAAAGACACAGGCAGGCAAATCTGCATTGCACAGTATTACAATAGCCAAGATATGGAAGTAACCAAAAAGTCCACCAACAGATCGGTGGACAAAGAAGAACTCCTCTATATACAAGTGGAATATTCGCTAGTGAAAAAAATGAAACAATGCCATTTGCAGCATCATAGTTGAGTCTAGACGTAATCACGCCACCTGTAGTAAGTGAGAAAGCAAAAGACACATATCCTATTATATCACTTTTAGGAGTTACTTAAAAATTGATACCAATGAAGATCTTTCCACAGAGAAAGGCAATCACAGATTTATTAAAAAACTTATGGTTCACCAAATAGAAAGGGATGAGGATTGGATACATTACCATATTGGGGTTAACAGAGATATACAAACCCTGTGAAATATATAATCACCAAAGACGTACGGAAGACCAGGAGAAGACTACTCAACCTTGTGTCATAACCTACATGGGAAAAGGATGCTAGGAAGAATAGATACATGTATATGTGTGAAAGAACCACATCTTGCACACCTAGAACAAACAAACCATTGTAATCAAATTTGCTGGGATAAAAAATAAAAAGTAAATTACAAATATGAACAAGAAGTAATGAGACATAAACTTAAAGGGCTTTTTCCTGGCACGTTCCATTCTAATATACAACCTAGAACACCACTTCCATTAAGGCTCTGTTTCCCTAGTAACCAAATTTGGCAAAGGAGAAATGCTGCCACCTTGTGGCCGTTTCCTGCAAGAGCAGCTTTAAAGTCCCAGCTAATGGTCACTTAACATTCACAAGGACTCAGGGCTGTAAAAGACACTTGCCCTAAAAATTTGTGCTGAAGTAGGGAATGGACAAAAAATTCACAACAGGCAAATGTTTCAAGAAGAGATTATGAAGAGTTAAGTTTTACTCACACTCTTTTTAAAAAAAAGAAAAATGGATAAAAGCTCAACCTCAGGGAGTGTTAGACGCATGCAATCTAATCTACGAAAAGTTTCAACTTACACCAGTCGACTGACCATCAGCAAAAAGTCTACAAACAATAAATGCTGAAGGGGATTTAGAGAACTGTGTACCCTCTACCTTCTGGTGAGACATAAAAGCCAATAATGAGAAAAGAAAGGAGCTGTGTTTAAAAGTAAAAATGGAGGTACCATTCAATCCAGCAGGTGCACCAATGGACCTCTCACCTGAGAAGACAAGAATCGAGAAGACACAGGCCGCAAAAGCTGCAGTGCAGCCTTATTCACAATAGCCAAGACAGTGAAGCAATCAAAATATCCAACAAGAGTTGAATGGATAAAGAAGAAGTGGTCCATGTACACAGTGGAATATTAACCATGGAAAACAACGAACCATTGCTCTCTGAGGCACCACAAAGGAGTCTGGAGATAGTCAGGAAACATGAGGTAAGTCGGAAAGCAAAAGACCTATATTCTATGATATCACTTATAGGCGTTATCTAATAACTGACACAAATGAACATATATCCACAGAGAAAGACACTCACAGACTTAGAAAATAAAACTATGCTCAACTAAAAGGAAAGGTGGGGGGAATGGATAAATTAAGATTAGTGTTACTATATGTATACAAACACATATTATATACATATCTCAAAAATACCGACCATATAGCAAGGGAGGTCTGCGGAACCCTCTGTAACATTTTACATGGGAAGAGGATCTGTACTTGAATAGACATATATAATGTACAAATGAACCAGAGTGTGTTCACCTAGGACAAACAATATTCTAACCTTTAGCCCAATTAAAACACCTTTAAAAACCAAGAAGAAATAATGAGACATAAACTTATGGGGGTTTCTCCATGCACATTCTAATGTAATTTACAACCTAGGAACACGACTTCCAGAAAGGCTCTGCTGCCCTACCACCCAGATTTGGGAATGGAGAAATGCTGCCTCCTTGAGGCCACTTCCCACAACAGCAGCTTTAAACCCATTGCTCTAGGTCACTAAATATTCACAAAACTTGAAGTTCGGGAAATGAGACCTGCTCTCTAAAAAAACTCTTGGGTGGAAAATCGCCCAAAAAATTCAAAAGAGGGCAACCTTCCAAGAAGACAGTTTCAAGAGTTATACTGTACTCCCAATTGTTTCCTTTTTTTAACAGAAAAGAAAACAGCGGAGAAAAATGATGAGTTTTACGAACTTTCAACGACTTGCAAACCGAAATTACAAAAACCTATGAGCTCACAGCAGCCAGAAGGGCCATTAGCATAAATGCTGCAAACAATAAATGATGAAGCGATTGTGGAGAAATGCGTACCCTCGATTCTAAGGAGGACGTGGTCAGAGCCACTAATGAAAACACAAAGAAGGTGCTTTGAAAATGGAAACACGGTGCTACCAGTCAGTGAATCACACCCACTGCTGGGCCTATCACCTGAGAAAATGAGAATCAAAAAGTCAAAGGCTGGCAATCCTGCACTCCAACAATATTTACCATAGCCAACACTTGGAAGCAATGAAAATGTCCATCAACCGAGGACTGCACAAAGTAGAAGTGGTCCACGTACACAGTGGAAAATTACCCCAATAAAAAATAAAAATTAAAATTAAAAATCCAACAAAAGTAAGGAGACATCAGCTTGTGTGGGTTGGTCCGGGCACACTCCACTCTAATTTATAACCGAGAAACACCACAGGCCGCAAGGGCTTTTCCCTAGTTACCAGGGTGGGGAACATAGAAAGGCTGCCGCCCTCTGGCAGTTACCTGCAAAAGCAGCTTTAAAGCCTGTGCTAATGGTCATTTCATAGGAACAAGTACTGCAGAACTGTAAGTGAAACCTGCCCTCAAAATGTCTTCAGGGAGGTAAAGGCCAAAACATTTCAAAATGTGACACATACTTTAAGAGAACACTTTGAAGAACTAAGGGGTAATCCCAGCTTGAAAAATAAAAAGGACATGCCTTCAAGCTCAATTTCAACGGATTATGAGGCACGTGCGAATTCAGCCACAAAGAGGTATCAGCTCACACTTGTCAGAATAACCATCAGCAAGAAAACTACAAACAATAAATGCTGAAGGTGTTGTAGAGAAAGGCAAACCCTCAACTTCAAGGGGGACGTAACTTGGAAAGGGTCACGAACTAGAACAGAATGGGGGTGCCTTAAAAACGTAAACATTGAGCTACCATATGATCCAGCAGGCCCACTCCTCCACCTATAATCTAAGAAGAGAGAATTGGAAAGACACAGGCAGGCAAATCTGCATTGCACAGTATTACAATAGCCAAGATATGGAAGTAACCAAAAAGTCCACCAACAGATCGGTGGACAAAGAAGAACTCCTCTATATACAAGTGGAATATTCGCTAGTGAAAAAAATGAAACAATGCCATTTGCAGCATCATAGTTGAGTCTAGACGTAATCACGCCACCTGTAGTAAGTGAGAAAGCAAAAGACACATATCCTATTATATCACTTTTAGGAGTTACTTAAAAATTGATACCAATGAAGATCTTTCCACAGAGAAAGGCAATCACAGATTTATTAAAAAACTTATGGTTCACCAAATAGAAAGGGATGAGGATTGGATACATTACCATATTGGGGTTAACAGAGATATACAAACCCTGTGAAATATATAATCACCAAAGACGTACGGAAGACCAGGAGAAGACTACTCAACCTTGTGTCATAACCTACATGGGAAAAGGATGCTAGGAAGAATAGATACATGTATATGTGTGAAAGAACCACATCTTGCACACCTAGAACAAACAAACCATTGTAATCAAATTTGCTGGGATAAAAAATAAAAAGTAAATTACAAATATGAACAAGAAGTAATGAGACATAAACTTAAAGGGCTTTTTCCTGGCACGTTCCATTCTAATATACAACCTAGAACACCACTTCCATTAAGGCTCTGTTTCCCTAGTAACCAAATTTGGCAAAGGAGAAATGCTGCCACCTTGTGGCCGTTTCCTGCAAGAGCAGCTTTAAAGTCCCAGCTAATGGTCACTTAACATTCACAAGGACTCAGGGCTGTAAAAGACACTTGCCCTAAAAATTTGTGCTGAAGTAGGGAATGGACAAAAAATTCACAACAGGCAAATGTTTCAAGAAGAGATTATGAAGAGTTAAGTTTTACTCACACTCTTTTTAAAAAAAAGAAAAATGGATAAAAGCTCAACCTCAGGGAGTGTTAGACGCATGCAATCTAATCTACGAAAAGTTTCAACTTACACCAGTCGACTGACCATCAGCAAAAAGTCTACAAACAATAAATGCTGAAGGGGATTTAGAGAACTGTGTACCCTCTACCTTCTGGTGAGACATAAAAGCCAATAATGAGAAAAGAAAGGAGCTGTGTTTAAAAGTAAAAATGGAGGTACCATTCAATCCAGCAGGTGCACCAATGGACCTCTCACCTGAGAAGACAAGAATCGAGAAGACACAGGCCGCAAAAGCTGCAGTGCAGCCTTATTCACAATAGCCAAGACAGTGAAGCAATCAAAATATCCAACAAGAGTTGAATGGATAAAGAAGAAGTGGTCCATGTACACAGTGGAATATTAACCATGGAAAACAACGAACCATTGCTCTCTGAGGCACCACAAAGGAGTCTGGAGATAGTCAGGAAACATGAGGTAAGTCGGAAAGCAAAAGACCTATATTCTATGATATCACTTATAGGCGTTATCTAATAACTGACACAAATGAACATATATCCACAGAGAAAGACACTCACAGACTTAGAAAATAAAACTATGCTCAACTAAAAGGAAAGGTGGGGGGAATGGATAAATTAAGATTAGTGTTACTATATGTATACAAACACATATTATATACATATCTCAAAAATACCGACCATATAGCAAGGGAGGTCTGCGGAACCCTCTGTAACATTTTACATGGGAAGAGGATCTGTACTTGAATAGACATATATAATGTACAAATGAACCAGAGTGTGTTCACCTAGGACAAACAATATTCTAACCTTTAGCCCAATTAAAACACCTTTAAAAACCAAGAAGAAATAATGAGACATAAACTTATGGGGGTTTCTCCATGCACATTCTAATGTAATTTACAACCTAGGAACACGACTTCCAGAAAGGCTCTGCTGCCCTACCACCCAGATTTGGGAATGGAGAAATGCTGCCTCCTTGAGGCCACTTCCCACAACAGCAGCTTTAAACCCATTGCTCTAGGTCACTAAATATTCACAAAACTTGAAGTTCGGGAAATGAGACCTGCTCTCTAAAAAAACTCTTGGGTGGAAAATCGCCCAAAAAATTCAAAAGAGGGCAACCTTCCAAGAAGACAGTTTCAAGAGTTATACTGTACTCCCAATTGTTTCCTTTTTTTAACAGAAAAGAAAACAGCGGAGAAAAATGATGAGTTTTACGAACTTTCAACGACTTGCAAACCGAAATTACAAAAACCTATGAGCTCACAGCAGCCAGAAGGGCCATTAGCATAAATGCTGCAAACAATAAATGATGAAGCGATTGTGGAGAAATGCGTACCCTCGATTCTAAGGAGGACGTGGTCAGAGCCACTAATGAAAACACAAAGAAGGTGCTTTGAAAATGGAAACACGGTGCTACCAGTCAGTGAATCACACCCACTGCTGGGCCTATCACCTGAGAAAATGAGAATCAAAAAGTCAAAGGCTGGCAATCCTGCACTCCAACAATATTTACCATAGCCAACACTTGGAAGCAATGAAAATGTCCATCAACCGAGGACTGCACAAAGTAGAAGTGGTCCACGTACACAGTGGAAAATTACCCCAATAAAAAATAAAAATTAAAATTAAAAATCCAACAAAAGTAAGGAGACATCAGCTTGTGTGGGTTGGTCCGGGCACACTCCACTCTAATTTATAACCGAGAAACACCACAGGCCGCAAGGGCTTTTCCCTAGTTACCAGGGTGGGGAACATAGAAAGGCTGCCGCCCTCTGGCAGTTACCTGCAAAAGCAGCTTTAAAGCCTGTGCTAATGGTCATTTCATAGGAACAAGTACTGCAGAACTGTAAGTGAAACCTGCCCTCAAAATGTCTTCAGGGAGGTAAAGGCCAAAACATTTCAAAATGTGACACATACTTTAAGAGAACACTTTGAAGAACTAAGGGGTAATCCCAGCTTGAAAAATAAAAAGGACATGCCTTCAAGCTCAATTTCAACGGATTATGAGGCACGTGCGAATTCAGCCACAAAGAGGTATCAGCTCACACTTGTCAGAATAACCATCAGCAAGAAAACTACAAACAATAAATGCTGAAGGTGTTGTAGAGAAAGGCAAACCCTCAACTTCAAGGGGGACGTAACTTGGAAAGGGTCACGAACTAGAACAGAATGCGGGTGCCTTAAAAACGTAAACATTGAGCTACCATATGATCCAGCAGGCCCACTCCTCCACCTATAATCTAAGAAGAGAGAATTGGAAAGACACAGGCAGGCAAATCTGCATTGCACAGTATTACAATAGCCAAGATATGGAAGTAACCAAAAAGTCCACCAACAGATCGGTGGACAAAGAAGAACTCCTCTATATACAAGTGGAATATTCGCTAGTGAAAAAAATGAAACAATGCCATTTGCAGCATCATAGTTGAGTCTAGACGTAATCACGCCACCTGTAGTAAGTGAGAAAGCAAAAGACACATATCCTATTATATCACTTTTAGGAGTTACTTAAAAATTGATACCAATGAAGATCTTTCCACAGAGAAAGGCAATCACAGATTTATTAAAAAACTTATGGTTCACCAAATAGAAAGGGATGAGGATTGGATACATTACCATATTGGGGTTAACAGAGATATACAAACCCTGTGAACTATATAATCACCAAAGACGTACGGAAGACCAGGAGAAGACTACTCAACCTTGTGTCATAACCTACATGGGAAAAGGATGCTAGGAAGAATAGATACATGTATATGTGTGAAAGAACCACATCTTGCACACCTAGAACAAACAAACCATTGTAATCAAATTTGCTGGGATAAAAAATAAAAAGTAAATTACAAATATGAACAAGAAGTAATGAGACATAAACTTAAAGGGCTTTTTCCTGGCACGTTCCATTCTAATATACAACCTAGAACACCACTTCCATTAAGGCTCTGTTTCCCTAGTAACCAAATTTGGCAAAGGAGAAATGCTGCCACCTTGTGGCCGTTTCCTGCAAGAGCAGCTTTAAAGTCCCAGCTAATGGTCACTTAACATTCACAAGGACTCAGGGCTGTAAAAGACACTTGCCCTAAAAATTTGTGCTGAAGTAGGGAATGGACAAAAAATTCACAACAGGCAAATGTTTCAAGAAGAGATTATGAAGAGTTAAGTTTTACTCACACTCTTTTTAAAAAAAAGAAAAATGGATAAAAGCTCAACCTCAGGGAGTGTTAGACGCATGCAATCTAATCTACGAAAAGTTTCAACTTACACCAGTCGACTGACCATCAGCAAAAAGTCTACAAACAATAAATGCTGAAGGGGATTTAGAGAACTGTGTACCCTCTACCTTCTGGTGAGACATAAAAGCCAATAATGAGAAAAGAAAGGAGCTGTGTTTAAAAGTAAAAATGGAGGTACCATTCAATCCAGCAGGTGCACCAATGGACCTCTCACCTGAGAAGACAAGAATCGAGAAGACACAGGCCGCAAAAGCTGCAGTGCAGCCTTATTCACAATAGCCAAGACAGTGAAGCAATCAAAATATCCAACAAGAGTTGAATGGATAAAGAAGAAGTGGTCCATGTACACAGTGGAATATTAACCATGGAAAACAACGAACCATTGCTCTCTGAGGCACCACAAAGGAGTCTGGAGATAGTCAGGAAACATGAGGTAAGTCGGAAAGCAAAAGACCTATATTCTATGATATCACTTATAGGCGTTCTCTAATAACTGACACAAATGAACATATATCCACAGAGAAAGACACTCACAGATTTAGAAAACAAACTATGCTCAACTAAAAGGAAAGGTGGGGGGAATGGATAAATTAAGATTAGTGTTACTATATGTATACAAACACATATTATATACATATCTCAAAAAGACCGACCATATAGCAAGGGAAGTCAGCAGAACCTTCTGTACCATTTTACATGGGAAGAGGATCTGTAGTTGAATAGACATATATAATGTACAAATGAACCAGATTGTGTACACCTAGGACAAACAATATTCTAAGCTTTACCCCAATTAAAAAAAAATTTAAAACCAAGAATAAATAATGAGACATAAACTTATGGGGCTTTCTCCATGCACATTCCAATGTAATTTACAACCTAGGAACACGACTTCCAGAAAGGCTCTGCTGCCCTAGTACCCAGATTTGGGAATGGAGAAATGCTGCCTGTTTCAGGTCACTTCCCACAACAGGAGCTTTAAAACCATTGCTAAAGGACACTAAATATTCACAAACTTGCACTTCGGTAAATGACACCTGCTCTCTAAAAAATGTCTGAGGTGGAAAATCGACCAAAAAATTCAAAAGAGGGCAACCTTCCAAGAAGACAATATCAAGAGTTATATTGTACTCCCAATTGTTTCCTTTTTTTAACAGAAAAGAAAACGGCGGTGAAAAATGATGAGTTTTACGAATTTTCAAAACCATGCAAACCCAAATTACAAAACTCTATCAGCTCACAGCAGCCAGTAGGGCCATTAGCATAAATGCTGCAAACAATAAATGCTGAAGCGATTGTGGAGAAATGTGTACCCTCGATTCTAAGGGGGACGTGGTAAGTGCCACTAATGAAAACACAAAGAAGGTGCTTTGAAAAGGGAAAAACGGTGCTACCAGTCAGTCAGTCACAACCACTGGTGGGCCTATTACCTGAGAAAATGAGAATCAAAAAGTCACAGGCTGGCAATCCTGCACTCCAACAATATTTACCATAGGCAACACTTGGAAGCAATGAAAATGTCCATCAACCGAGGACTGCACAAAGTAGAAGTGGTCCACGTACACAGTGGAAAATTGCCCCAATAAAAAATAAAAATTAAAATTAAAAATCCAACAAAAGTAAGGAGACATCAGCTTGTGTGGGTTGGTCCGGGCACACTCCACTCTAATTTATAACCGAGAAACACCACAGGCCACAAGGGCTTTTCCCTAGTTACCAGGGTGGGGAACATAGAAAGGCTTCCGCCCTCTGGCAGTTACCTGCAAAAGCAGCTTTAAAGCCTGTGCTAATGGTCATTTCATAGGAACAAGTACTGCAGAACTGTAAGTGAAACCTGCCCTCAAAATGTCTTCAGGGAGGTAAAGGCCAAAACATTTCAAAATGTGACACATACTTTAAGAGAACACTTTGAAGAACTAAGGGGTAATCACAGCTTGAAAAATAAAAAGGACATGACTTCAAGCTCAATTTCAAAGGATTATGAGGCACGTGCGAATTCAGCCACAAAGAGGTATCAGCTCACACTTGTCAGAATAACCATCAGCAAGAAAACTACAAACAATAAATGCTGAAGGTGTTGTAGAGAAATGGAAACCCTCAACTTCAAGGGGGACGTAACTTGGAAAGGGTCACGAACTAGAACAGAATGGGGGTGCCTTAAAAACGTAAACATTGAGCTACCATATGATCCAGCAGGCCCACTCCTCCACCTATAATCTAAGAAGAGAGAATTGGAAAGACACAGGCAGGCAAATCTGCATTGCACAGTATTACAATAGCCAAGATATGGAAGTAAACAAAAACTCCACCAACAGATGGGAGGACAAAGAAGAACTCCTCCATGTACAGATGGAATATTCGCTAGTGAAAAAAATGAAACAATGCCATTTGCAGTGCCATAGATGAGTCTAGACGTAATCACGCCACGTGTAGTCAGTGAGAAAGCAAAATACATATATCCTATGATATCACTTTCAGGAGTTACTTAAACATTGATACCAATGAAGATATTTCCACAGAGAAAGGCAATCACAGATTCATTAAAAAACTTATGGTTCACCAAATAGAAAGGGATGAGGATTGGATACATTACCATATTGGGGTTAACAGAGATATACAAACCATGTGAAATATATAATCACCAAAGACGTACGGAAGACCAGGAGAAGACTACTCAACCTTGTGTCATAACCTACATGGGAAAAGGATGCTAGGAAGAATAGATACATGTATATGTGTGAAAGAACCACATCTTGCACACCTAGAACAAACAAACCATTGTAATCAAATTTGCTGGGATAAAAAATAAAAAGTAAATTACAAATATGAACAAGAAGTAATGAGACATAAACTTAAAGGGCTTTTTCCTGGCACGTTCCATTCTAATATACAACCTAGAACACCACTTCCATTAAGGCTCTGTTTCCCTAGTAACCAAATTTGGCAAAGGAGAAATGCTGCCACCTTGTGGCCGTTTCCTTCAAGAGCAGCTTTAAAGTCCCAGCTAATGGTCACTTAACATTCACAAGGACTCAGGGCTGTAAAACACACTTGCCCTAAAAAATTGTGCTGAAGTAGGGAATGGACAAAAAATTCACAACAGGCAAATGTTTCAAGAAGAGATTATGAAGAGTTAAGTTTTACTCAGACTCTTTTTAAAAAAAAGAAAAATGGATAAAAGCTCAACCTCAGGGAGTGTTAGACGCATGCAATCTAATCTACGAAAAGTTTCAACTTACACCAGTCGACTGACCATCAGCAAAAAGTCTACAAACAATAAATGCTGAAGGGGATTTAGAGAACTGTGTACCCTCTACCTTCTGGTGAGACATAAAAGCCAATAATGAGAAAAGAAAGGAGCTGTGTTTAAAAGTAAAAATGGAGGTACCATTCAATCCAGCAGGTGCACCAATGGACCTCTCACCTGAGAAGACAAGAATCGAGAAGACACAGGCCGCAAAAGCTGCAGTGCAGCCTTATTCACAATAGCCAAGACAGTGAAGCAATCAAAATATCCAACAAGAGGTGAATGGATAAAGAAGAAGTGGTCCATGTACACAGTGGAATATTAACCATGGAAAACAACGAACCATTGCTCTCTGAGGCACCACAAAGGAGTCTGGAGATAGTCAGGAAACATGAGGTAAGTCGGAAAGCAAAAGACCTATATTCTATGATATCACTTATAGGCGTTATCTAATAACTGACACAAATGAACATATATCCACAGAGAAAGACACTCACAGACTTAGAAAATAAAACTATGCTCAACTAAAAGGAAAGGTGGGGGGAATGGATAAATTAAGATTAGTGTTACTATATGTATACAAACACATATTATATACATATCTCAAAAATACCGACCATATAGCAAGGGAGGTCTGCGGAACCCTCTGTAACATTTTACATGGGAAGAGGATCTGTACTTGAATAGACATATATAATGTACAAATGAACCAGAGTGTGTTCACCTAGGACAAACAATATTCTAACCTTTAGCCCAATTAAAACACCTTTAAAAACCAAGAAGAAATAATGAGACATAAACTTATGGGGGTTTCTCCACGCACATTCTAATGTAATTTACAACCTAGGAACACGACTTCCAGAAAGGCTCTGCTGCCCTACCACCCAGATTTGGGAATGGAGAAATGCTGCCTCCTTGAGGCCACTTCCCACAACAGCAGCTTTAAACCCATTGCTCTAGGTCACTAAATATTCACAAAACTTGAAGTTCGGGAAATGAGACCTGCTCTCTAAAAAAACTCTTGGGTGGAAAATCGCCCAAAAAATTCAAAAGAGGGCAGCCTTCCAAGAAGACAGTTTCAAGAGTTATACTGTACTCCCAATTGTTTCCTTTTTTTAACAGAAAAGAAAACAGCGGAGAAAAATGATGAGTTTTACGAATTTTCAACGACTTGCAAACCCAAATTACAAAAACCTATGAGCTCACAGCAGCCAGAAGGGCCATTAGCATAAATGCTGCAAACAATAAATGATGAAGCGATTGTGGAGAAATGCGTACCCTCGATTCTAAGGGGGACGTGGTAAGAGCCACTAATGAAAACACAAAGAAGGTGCTTTGAAAATGGAAACACGGTGCTACCAGTCAGTGAATCACACCCACTGCTGGGCCTATCACCTGAGAAAATGAGAATCAAAAAGTCAAAGGCTGGCAATCCTGCACTCCAACAATATTTACCATAGCCAACACTTGGAAGCAATGAAAATGTCCATCAACCGAGGACTGCACAAAGTAGAAGTGGTCCACGTACACAGTGGAAAATTGCCCCAATAAAAAATAAAAATTAAAATTAAAAATCCAAGAAAAGTAAGGAGACATCAGCTTGTGTGGGTTGGTCCGGGCACACTCCACTCTAATTTATAACCGAGAAACACCACAGGCCACAAGGGCTTTTCCCTAGTTACCAGGGTGGGGAACATAGAAAGGCTTCCGCCCTCTGGCAGTTACCTGCAAAAG
Organism: Balaenoptera physalus; assembly: GCF_965194825.1. Lineage (NCBI taxonomy): Eukaryota > Metazoa > Chordata > Mammalia > Artiodactyla > Balaenopteridae > Balaenoptera > Balaenoptera physalus. The sequence continues at coordinate 63,561 of NW_028125833.1, forward strand.
CAGCTTTAAAGCCTGTGCTAATGGTCATTTCATAGGAACAAGTACTGCAGAACTGTAAGTGAAACCTGCCCTGAAAATGTCTTCAGGGAGGTAAAGGCCAAAACATTTCAAAATGTGACACATACTTTAAGAGAACACTTTGAAGAACTAAGGGGTAATCACAGCTTGAAAAATAAAAAGGACATGACTTCAAGCTCAATTTCAAAGGATTATGAGGCACGTGCGAATTCAGCCACAAAGAGGTATCAGCTCACACTTGTCAGAATAACCATCAGCAAGAAAACTACAAACAATAAATGCTGAAGGTGTTGTAGAGAAATGGAAACCCTCAACTTCAAGGGGGACGTAACTTGGAAAGGGTCACGAACTAGAACAGAATGGGGGTGCCTTAAAAACGTAAACATTGAGCTACCATATGATCCAGCAGGCCCACTCCTCCACCTATAATCTAAGAAGAGAGAATTGGAAAGACACAGGCAGGCAAATCTGCATTGCACAGTATTACAATAGCCAAGATATGGAAGTAAACAAAAACTCCACCAACAGATGGGAGGACAAAGAAGAACTCCTCCATGTACAGATGGAATATTCGCTAGTGAAAAAAATGAAACAATGCCATTTGCAGCGCCATAGATGAGTCTAGACGTAATCACGCCACGTGTAGTCAGTGAGAAAGCAAAATACATATATCCTATGATATCACTTTCAGGAGTTACTTAAACATTGATACCAATGAAGATATTTCCACAGAGAAAGGCAATCACAGATTCATTAAAAAACTTATGGTTCACCAAATAGAAAGGGATGAGGATTGGATACATTACCATATTGGGGTTAACAGAGATATACAAACCCTGTGAAATATATAATCACCAAAGACGTACAGAAGACCAGGAGAAGACTACTCAACCTTGTGTCATAACCTACATGGGAAAAGGATGCTAGGAAGAATAGATACATGTATATGAGTGAAAGAACCACATCTTGCACACTTAGAACAAACAAACCATTGTAATCAAATTTGCTGGGATATAAAATAAAAAGTAAATTACAAATATGAACAAGAAGTAATGAGACATAAACTTAAAGGGCTTTTTCCTGGCACGTTCCATTCTAATATACAACCTAGAACACCACTTCCATTAAGGCTCTGTTTCCCTAGTAACCAAATTTGGCAAAGGAGAAATGCTGCCACCTTGTGGCCGTTTCCTTCAAGAGCAGCTTTAAAGTCCCAGCTAATGGTCACTTAACATTCACAAGGACTCAGGGCTGTAAAAGACACTTGCCCTAAAAATTTGTGCTGAAGTAGGGAATGGACAAAAAATTCACAACAGGCAAATGTTTCAAGAAGAGATTATGAAGAGTTAAGTTTTACTCACACTCTTTTTAAAAAAAAGAAAAATGGATAAAAGCTCAACCTCAGGGAGTGTTAGACACATGCAATCTAATCTACGAAAAGTTTCAACTTACACCAGTCGACTGACCATCAGCAAAAAGTCTACAAACAATAAATGCTGAAGGGGATTTAGAGAACTGTGTACCCTCTACCTTCTGGTGAGACATAAAAGCCAATAATGAGAAAAGAAAGGAGCTGTGTTTAAAAGTAAAAATGGAGGTACCATTCAATCCCCAGGCGCACCATTGGACCTCTCACCTGAGAAGACAAGAATCGAGAAGACACGGGCCGCAAAAGCTGCAGTGCAGCCTTATTCACAATAGCCAAGACAGTGAAGCAATCAAAATGTCCAACAACAGGTGAATGGATAAAGAAGAAGTGGTCCATGTACACAATGGAATATTAACCATGGAAAACAATGAACCATTGCTCTTTGAGGCACCACAAATGAGTCTGCAGATAATCATGAAAGATGAGGTAAGTTGGAAAGCAAAAGACCTGTATTCTATGATATCACTTATAGGCGTTCTCTAATAACTGACACAAATGAACATATTTCCACAGAGAAAGACACTCACAGATTTAGAAAACAAACTATGCTCATCTAAAACGAAAGGTGGGGGGAATGGATAAATTAAGATTAGTGTTACTATATGTATACAAACACATATTATCTATATATCTCAAAAAGACCGACCATATAGCAAGGGAAGTCAGCAGAACCTTCTGTACCATTTTACATGGGAAGAGGATCTGTAGTTGAATAGACATATATAATGTACAAATGAACCAGATTGTGTACACCTAGGACAAACAATATTCTAAGCTTTACCCCAATTAAAAAAAAATTTAAAACCAAGAATAAATAATGAGACATAAACTTATGGGGCTTTCTCCATGCACATTCCAATGTAATTTACAACCTAGGAACACGACTTCCAGAAAGGCTCTGCTGCCCTAGTACCCAGATTTGGGAATGGAGAAATGCTGCCTGTTTCAGGTCACTTCCCACAACAGGAGCTTTAAAACCATTGCTAAAGGACACTAAATATTCACAAACTTGCACTTCGGTAAATGACACCTGCTCTCTAAAAAATGTCTGAGGTGGAAAATCGACCAAAAAATTCAAAAGAGGGCAACCTTCCAAGAAGATAATATCAAGAGTTATATTGTACTCCCAATTGTTTCCTTTTTTTAACAGAAAAGAAAACGGCGGTGAAAAATGATGAGTTTTACGAATTTTCAAAACCATGCAAACGCAAATTACAAAACTCTATCAGCTCACAGCAGCCAGTAGGGCCATTAGCATAAATGCTGCAAACAATAAATGCTGAAGCGATTGTGGAGAAATGTGTACCCTCGATTCTAAGGGGGACGTGGTAAGTGCCACTAATGAAAACACAAAGAAGGTGCTTTGAAAAGGGAAAAACGGTGCTACCAGTCAGTCAATCACAACCACTGCTGGGCCTATTACCTGAGAAAATGAGAATCAAAAAGTCACAGGCTGGCAATCCTGCACTCCAACAATATTTACCATAGCCAACACTTGGAAGCAATGAAAATGTCCATCAACCGAGGACTGCACAAAGTAGAAGTGGTCCACGTACACAGTGGAAAATTGCCCCAATAAAAAATAAAAATTAAAATTAAAAATCCAACAAAAGTAAGGAGACATCAGCTTGTGTGGGTTGGTCCGGGCACACTCCACTCTAATTTATAACCGAGAAACACCACAGGCCGCAAGGGCTTTTCCCTAGTTACCAGGGTGGGGAACATAGAAAGGCTTCCGCCCTCTGGCAGTTACCTGCAAAAGCAGCTTTAAAGCCTGTGCTAATGGTCATTTCATAGGAACAAGTACTGCAGAACTGTAAGTGAAACCTGCCCTCAAAATGTCTTCAGGGAGGTAAAGGCCAAAACATTTCAAAATGTGACACATACTTTAAGAGAACACTTTGAAGAACTAAGGGGTAATCACAGCTTGAAAAATAAAAAGGACATGACTTCAAGCTCAATTTCAAAGGATTATGAGGCACGTGCGAATTCAGCCACAAAGAGGTATCAGCTCACACTTGTCAGAATAACCATCAGCAAGAAAACTACAAACAATAAATGCTGAAGGTGTTGTAGAGAAATGGAAACCCTCAACTTCAAGGGGGACGTAACTTGGAAAGGGTCACGAACTAGAACAGAATGGGGGTGCCTTAAAAACGTAAACATTGAGCTACCATATGATCCAGCAGGCCCACTCCTCCACCTATAATCTAAGAAGAGAGAATTGGAAAGACACAGGCAGGCAAATCTGCATTGCACAGTATTACAATAGCCAAGATATGGAAGTAAACAAAAACTCCACCAACAGATGGGAGGACAAAGAAGAACTCCTCCATGTACAGATGGAATATTCGCTAGTGAAAAAAATGAAACAATGCCATTTGCAGCGCCATAGATGAGTCTAGACGTAATCACGCCACGTGTAGTCAGTGAGAAAGCAAAATACATATATCCTATGATATCACTTTCAGGAGTTACTTAAACATTGATACCAATGAAGATATTTCCACAGAGAAAGGCAATCACAGATTCATTAAAAAACTTATGGTTCACCAAATAGAAAGGGATGAGGATTGGATACATTACCATATTGGGGTTAACAGAGATATACAAACCCTGTGAAATATATAATCACCAAAGACGTACAGAAGACCAGGAGAAGACTACTCAACCTTGTGTCATAACCTACATGGGAAAAGGATGCTAGGAAGAATAGATACATGTATATGAGTGAAAGAACCACATCTTGCACACTTAGAACAAACAAACCATTGTAATCAAATTTGCTGGGATAAAAAATAAAAAGTAAATTACAAATATGAACAAGAAGTAATGAGACATAAACTTAAAGGGCTTTTTCCTGGCACGTTCCATTCTAATATACAACCTAGAACACCACTTCCATTAAGGCTCTGTTTCCCTAGTAACCAAATTTGGCAAAGGAGAAATGCTGCCACCTTGTGGCCGTTTCCTTCAAGAGCAGCTTTAAAGTCCCAGCTAATGGTCACTTAACATTCACAAGGACTCAGGGCTGTAAAAGACACTTGCCCTAAAAATTTGTGCTGAAGTAGGGAATGGACAAAAAATTCACAACAGGCAAATGTTTCAAGAAGAGATTATGAAGAGTTAAGTTTTACTCACACTCTTTTTAAAAAAAAGAAAAATGGATAAAAGCTCAACCTCAGGGAGTGTTAGACGCATGCAATCTAATCTACGAAAAGTTTCAACTTACACCAGTCGACTGACCATCAGCAAAAAGTCTACAAACAATAAATGCTGAAGGGGATTTAGAGAACTGTGTACCCTCTACCTTCTGGTGAGACATAAAAGCCAATAATGAGAAAAGAAAGGAGCTGTGTTTAAAAGTAAAAATGGAGGTACCATTCAATCCCCAGGCGCACCATTGGACCTCTCACCTGAGAAGACAAGAATCGAGAAGACACGGGCCGCAAAAGCTGCAGTGCAGCCTTATTCACAATAGCCAAGACAGTGAAGCAATCAAAATGTCCAACAACAGGTGAATGGATAAAGAAGAAGTGGTCCATGTACACAATGGAATATTAACCATGGAAAACAATGAACCATTGCTCTTTGAGGCACCACAAATGAGTCTGCAGATAATCATGAAAGATGAGGTAAGTTGGAAAGCAAAAGACCTGTATTCTATGATATCACTTATAGGCGTTCTCTAATAACTGACACAAATGAACATATTTCCACAGAGAAAGACACTCACAGATTTAGAAAACAAACTATGCTCATCTGAAACGAAAGGTGGGGGGAATGGATAAATTAAGATTAGTGTTACTATATGTATACAAACACATATTATCTATATATCTCAAAAAGACCGACCATATAGCAAGGGAAGTCAGCAGAACCTTCTGTACCATTTTACATGGGAAGAGGATCTGTAGTTGAATAGACATATATAATGTACAAATGAACCAGATTGTGTACACCTAGGACAAACAATATTCTAAGCTTTACCCCAATTAAAAAAAAATTTAAAACCAAGAATAAATAATGAGACATAAACTTATGGGGCTTTCTCCATGCACATTCCAATGTAATTTACAACCTAGGAACACGACTTCCAGAAAGGCTCTGCTGCCCTAGTACCCAGATTTGGGAATGGAGAAATGCTGCCTGTTTCAGGTCACTTCCCACAACAGGAGCTTTAAAACCATTGCTAAAGGACACTAAATATTCACAAACTTGCACTTCGGTAAATGACACCTGCTCTCTAAAAAATGTCTGAGGTGGAAAATCGACCAAAAAATTCAAAAGAGGGCAACCTTCCAAGAAGACAATATCAAGAGTTATATTGTACTCCCAATTGTTTCCTTTTTTTAACAGAAAAGAAAACGGCGGTGAAAAATGATGAGTTTTACGAATTTTCAAAACCATGCAAACCCAAATTACAAAACTCTATCAGCTCACAGCAGCCAGTAGGGCCATTAACATAAATGCTGCAAACAATAAATGCTGAAGCGATTGTGGAGAAATGTGTACCCTCGATTCTAAGGGGGACGTGGTAAGTGCCACTAATGAAAACACAAAGAAGGTGCTTTGAAAAGGGAAAAACGGTGCTACCAGTCAGTCAGTCACAACCACTGCTGGGCCTATTACCTGAGAAAATGAGAATCAAAAAGTCACAGGCTGGCAATCCTGCACTCCAACAATATTTACCATAGGCAACACTTGGAAGCAATGAAAATGTCCATCAACCGAGGACTGCACAAAGTAGAAGTGGTCCACGTACACAGTGGAAAATTGCCCCAATAAAAAATAAAAATTAAAATTAAAAATCCAACAAAAGTAAGGAGACATCAGCTTGTGTGGGTTGGTCCGGGCACACTCCACTCTAATTTATAACCGAGAAACACCACAGGCCGCAAGGGCTTTTCCCTAGTTACCAGGGTGGGGAACATAGAAAGGCTTCCGCCCTCTGGCAGTTACCTGCAAAAGCAGCTTTAAAGCCTGTGCTAATGGTCATTTCATAGGAACAAGTACTGCAGAACTGTAAGTGAAACCTGCCCTCAAAATGTCTTCAGGGAGGTAAAGGCCAAAACATTTCAAAATGTGACACATACTTTAAGAGAACACTTTGAAGAACTAAGGGGTAATCACAGCTTGAAAAATAAAAAGGACATGACTTCAAGCTCAATTTCAAAGGATTATGAGGCACGTGCGAATTCAGCCACAAAGAGGTATCAGCTCACACTTGTCAGAATAACCATCAGCAAGAAAACTACAAACAATAAATGCTGAAGGTGTTGTAGAGAAATGGAAACCCTCAACTTCAAGGGGGACGTAACTTGGAAAGGGTCACGAACTAGAACAGAATGGGGGTGCCTTAAAAACGTAAACATTGAGCTACCATATGATCCAGCAGGCCCACTCCTCCACCTATAATCTAAGAAGAGAGAATTGGAAAGACACAGGCAGGCAAATCTGCATTGCACAGTATTACAATAGCCAAGATATGGAAGTAAACAAAAACTCCACCAACAGATGGGAGGACAAAGAAGAACTCCTCCATGTACAGATGGAATATTCGCTAGTGAAAAAAATGAAACAATGCCATTTGCAGTGCCATAGATGAGTCTAGACGTAATCACGCCACGTGTAGTCAGTGAGAAAGCAAAATACATATATCCTATGATATCACTTTCAGGAGTTACTTAAACATTGATACCAATGAAGATATTTCCACAGAGAAAGGCAATCACAGATTCATTAAAAAACTTATGGTTCACCAAATAGAAAGGGATGAGGATTGGATACATTACCATATTGGGGTTAACAGAGATATACAAACCATGTGAAATATATAATCACCAAAGACGTACGGAAGACCAGGAGAAGACTACTCAACCTTGTGTCATAACCTACATGGGAAAAGGATGCTAGGAAGAATAGATACATGTATATGTGTGAAAGAACCACATCTTGCACACCTAGAACAAACAAACCATTGTAATCAAATTTGCTGGGATAAAAAATAAAAAGTAAATTACAAATATGAACAAGAAGTAATGAGACATAAACTTAAAGGGCTTTTTCCTGGCACGTTCCATTCTAATATACAACCTAGAACACCACTTCCATTAAGGCTCTGTTTCCCTAGTAACCAAATTTGGCAAAGGAGAAATGCTGCCACCTTGTGGCCGTTTCCTTCAAGAGCAGCTTTAAAGTCCCAGCTAATGGTCACTTAACATTCACAAGGACTCAGGGCTGTAAAAGACACTTGCCCTAAAAAATTGTGCTGAAGTAGGGAATGGACAAAAAATTCACAACAGGCAAATGTTTCAAGAAGAGATTATGAAGAGTTAAGTTTTACTCACACTCTTTTTAAAAAAAAGAAAAATGGATAAAAGCTCAACCTCAGGGAGTGTTAGACGCATGCAATCTAATCTACGAAAAGTTTCAACTTACACCAGTCGACTGACCATCAGCAAAAAGTCTACAAACAATAAATGCTGAAGGGGATTTAGAGAACTGTGTACCCTCTACCTTCTGGTGAGACATAAAAGCCAATAATGAGAAAAGAAAGGAGCTGTGTTTAAAAGTAAAAATGGAGGTACCATTCAATCCAGCAGGTGCACCAATGGACCTCTCACCTGAGAAGACAAGAATCGAGAAGACACAGGCCGCAAAAGCTGCAGTGCAGCCTTATTCACAATAGCCAAGACAGTGAAGCAATCAAAATATCCAACAAGAGGTGAATGGATAAAGAAGAAGTGGTCCATGTACACAGTGGAATATTAACCATGGAAAACAACGAACCATTGCTCTCTGAGGCACCACAAAGGAGTCTGGAGATAGTCCGGAAACATGAGGTAAGTCGGAAAGCAAAAGACCTATATTCTATGATATCACTTATAGGCGTTATCTAATAACTGACACAAATGAACATATATCCACAGAGAAAGACACTCACAGACTTAGAAAATAAAACTATGCTCAACTAAAAGGAAAGGTGGGGGGAATGGATAAATTAAGATTAGTGTTACTATATGTATACAAACACATATTATATACATATCTCAAAAATACCGACCATATAGCAAGGGAGGTCTGCGGAACCCTCTGTAACATTTTACATGGGAAGAGGATCTGTACTTGAATAGACATATATAATGTACAAATGAACCAGAGTGTGTTCACCTAGGACAAACAATATTCTAACCTTTAGCCCAATTAAAACACCTTTAAAAACCAAGAAGAAATAATGAGACATAAACTTATGGGGGTTTCTCCACGCACATTCTAATGTAATTTACAACCTAGGAACACGACTTCCAGAAAGGCTCTGCTGCCCTACCACCCAGATTTGGGAATGGAGAAATGCTGCCTCCTTGAGGCCACTTCCCACAACAGCAGCTTTAAACCCATTGCTCTAGGTCACTAAATATTCACAAAACTTGAAGTTCGGGAAATGAGACCTGCTCTCTAAAAAAACTCTTGGGTGGAAAATCGCCCAAAAAATTCAAAAGAGGGCAACCTTCCAAGAAGACAGTTTCAAGAGTTATACTGTACTCCCAATTGTTTCCTTTTTTTAACAGAAAAGAAAACAGCGGAGAAAAATGATGAGTTTTACGAATTTTCAACGACTTGCAAACCCAAATTACAAAAACCTATGAGCTCACAGCAGCCAGAAGGGCCATTAGCATAAATGCTGCAAACAATAAATGATGAAGCGATTGTGGAGAAATGCGTACCCTCGATTCTAAGGGGGACGTGGTAAGAGCCACTAATGAAAACACAAAGAAGGTGCTTTGAAAATGGAAACACGGTGCTACCAGTCAGTGAATCACACCCACTGCTGGGCCTATCACCTGAGAAAATGAGAATCAAAAAGTCAAAGGCTGGCAATCCTGCACTCCAACAATATTTACCATAGCCAACACTTGGAAGCAATGAAAATGTCCATCAACCGAGGAATGCACAAAGAAGAAGTGGTCCACGTACACAGTGGAAAATTACTCCAATAAAAAATAAAAATTAAATTTAAAAATCCAACACAACTAAGGAGACATCAGCTTGTGTGGGTTGGTCCGGGCACACTCCACTCTAATTTATAACCGAGAAACACCACAGGCCGCAAGGGCTTTTCCCTAGTTACCAGGGTGGGGAACATAGAAAGGCTGCCGCCCTCTGGCAGTTACCTGCAAAAGCAGTTTTAAAGCCTGTGCTAATGGTCATTTCATATGAATAAGTACTGCAGAAGTGTAAATGAAACCTGCCCTCAAAATGTCTTCAGGGAGGTAAAGGCCAAAACGTTTCAAAATGTGACACATACTTTAAGAGAACACTTTGAAGAACTAAGGGGTAATCACAGCTTGAAAAATAAAAAGGACATGACTTCAAGCTCAATTTCAACGGATTATGAGGCACGTGCGAATTCAGCCACCAAGAGGTATCAGCTCACACTTGTCAGAATAACCATCAGCAAGAAAACTACAAACAATAAATGCTGAAGGTGTTGTAGAGAAATGCAAACCCTCAACTTCAAGGGGGACGTAACTTGGAAAGGGTCACGAACTAGAACAGAATGGGGGTGCCTTAAAAACGTAAACATTGAGCTACCATATGATCCAGCAGGCCCACTCCTCCACCTATAATCTAAGAAGAGAGAATTGGAAAGACACAGGCAGGCAAATCTGCATTGCACAGTATTACAATAGCCAAGATATGGAAGTAAACAAAAACTCCACCAACAGATGGGAGGACAAAGAAGAACTCCTCCATGTACAGATGGAATATTCGCTAGTGAAAAAAATGAAACAATGCCATTTGCAGCGCCATAGATGAGTCTAGACGTAATCACGCCACGTGTAGTCAGTGAGAAAGCAAAATACATATATCCTATGATATCACTTTCAGGAGTTACTTAAACATTGATACCAATGAAGATACTTCCACAGAGAAAGGCAATCACAGATTCATTAAAAAAGTTATGGTTCACCAAATAGAAAGGGATGAGGATTGGATACATTACCATATTGGGGTTAACAGAGATATACAAACCATGTGAAATATATAATCACCAAAGACGTACGGAAGACCAGGAGAAGACTACTCAACCTTGTGTCATAACCTACATGGGAAAAGGATGCTAGGAAGAATAGATACATGTATATGTGTGAAAGAACCACATCTTGCACACCTAGAACAAACAAACCATTGTAATCAAATTTGCTGGGATAAAAAATAAAAAGTAAATTACAAATATGAACAAGAAGTAATGAGACATAAACTTAAAGGGCTTTTTCCTGGCACGTTCCATTCTAATATACAACCTAGAACACCACTTCCATTAAGGCTCTGTTTCCCTAGTAACCAAATTTGGCAAAGGAGAAATGCTGCCACCTTGTGGCCGTTTCCTGCAAGAGCAGCTTTAAAGTCCCAGCTAATGGTCACTTAACATTCACAAGGACTCAGGGCTGTAAAAGACACTTGCCCTAAAAATTTGTGCTGAAGTAGGGAATGGACAAAAAATTCACAACAGGCAAATGTTTCAAGAAGAGATTATGAAGAGTTAAGTTTTACTCACACTCTTTTTAAAAAAAAGAAAAATGGATAAAAGCTCAACCTCAGGGAGTGTTAGACACATGCAATCTAATCTACGAAAAGTTTCAACTTACACCAGTCGACTGACCATCAGCAAAAAGTCTACAAACAATAAATGCTGAAGGGGATTTAGAGAACTGTGTACCCTCTACCTTCTGGTGAGACATAAAAGCCAATAATGAGAAAAGAAAGGAGCTGTGTTTAAAAGTAAAAATGGAGGTACCATTCAATCCCCAGGCGCACCATTGGACCTCTCACCTGAGAAGACAAGAATCGAGAAGACACGGGCCGCAAAAGCTGCAGTGCAGCCTTATTCACAATAGCCAAGACAGTGAAGCAATCAAAATGTCCAACAACAGGTGAATGGATAAAGAAGAAGTGGTCCATGTACACAATGGAATATTAACCATGGAAAACAATGAACCATTGCTCTTTGAGGCACCACAAAAGAGTCTGCAGATAATCATGAAAGATGAGGTAAGTTGGAAAGCAAAAGACCTGTATTCTATGATATCACTTATAGGCGTTCTCTAATAACTGACACAAATGAACATATTTCCACAGAGAAAGACACTCACAGATTTAGAAAACAAACTATGCTCATCTAAAACGAAAGGTGGGGGGAATGGATAAATTAAGATTAGTGTTACTATATGTATACAAACACATATTATCTATATATCTCAAAAAGACCGACCATATAGCAAGGGAAGTCAGCAGAACCTTCTGTACCATTTTACATGGGAAGAGGATCTGTAGTTGAATAGATATATATAATGTACAAATGAACCAGATTGTGTACACCTAGGACAAACAATATTCTAAGCTTTACCCCAATTAAAAAAAAATTTAAAACCAAGAATAAATAATGAGACATAAACTTATGGGGCTTTCTCCATGCACATTCCAATGTAATTTACAACCTAGGAACACGACTTCCAGAAAGGCTCTGCTGCCCTACCACCCAGATTTGGGAATGGAGAAATGCTGCCTGTTTCAGGCCACTTCCCACAACAGCAGCTTTAAACCCATTGCTCTAGGTCACTAAATATTCACAAAACTTGAATTCGGGAAATGAGACCTGCTCTCTAAAAAAAGTCTTGGGTGGAAAATCGCCCAAAAAATTCAAAAGAGGGCAGATTTCCAAGAAGACAGTTTCAAGAGTTATACTGTACTCCCAATTGTTTCCTTTTTTTAACAGAAAAGAAAACAGCGGAGAAAAATGATGAGTTTTACGAATTTTCAACGACTTGCAAACCCAAATTACAAAAACCTATGAGCTCACAGCAGCCAGAAGGGCCATTAGCATAAATGCTGCAAACAATAAATGATGAAGCGATTGTGGAGAAATGCGTACCCTCGATTCTAAGGAGGACGTGGTCAGAGCCACTAATGAAAACACAAAGAAGGTGCTTTGAAAATGGAAACACGGTGCTACCAGTCAGTGAATCACACCCACTGCTGGGCCTATCACCTGAGAAAATGAGAATCAAAAAGTCAAAGGCTGGCAATCCTGCACTCCAACAATATTTACCATAGCCAACACTTGGAAGCAATGAAAATGTCCATCAACCGAGGACTGCACAAAGTAGAAGTGGTCCACGTACACAGTGGAAAATTAACCCAATAAAAAATAAAAATTAAAATTAAAAATCCAACAAAAGTAAGGAGACATCAGCTTGTGTGGGTTGGTCCGGGCACACTCCACTCTAATTTATAACCGAGAAACACCACAGGCCGCAAGGGCTTTTCCCTAGTTACCAGGGTGGGGAACATAGAAAGGCTGCCGCCCTCTGGCAGTTACCTGCAAAAGCAGCTTTAAAGCCTGTGCTAATGGTCATTTCATAGGAACAAGTACTGCAGAACTGTAAGTGAAACCTGCCCTCAAAATGTCTTCAGGGAGGTAAAGGCCAAAACATTTCAAAATGTGACACATACTTTAACAGAACACTTTGAAGAACTAAGGGGTAATCCCAGCTTGAAAAATAAAAAGGACATGCCTTCAAGCTCAATTTCAACGGATTATGAGGCACGTGCGAATTCAGCCACAAAGAGGTATCAGCTCACACTTGTCAGAATAACCATCAGCAAGAAAACTACAAACAATAAATGCTGAAGGTGTTGTAGAGAAAGGCAAACCCTCAACTTCAAGGGGGACGTAACTTGGAAAGGGTCACGAACTAGAACAGAATGGGGGTGCCTTAAAAACGTAAACATTGAGCTACCATATGATCCAGCAGGCCCACTCCTCCACCTATAATCTAAGAAGAGAGAATTGGAAAGACACAGGCAGGCAAATCTGCATTGCACAGTATTACAATAGCCAAGATATGGAAGTAACCAAAAAGTCCACCAACAGATCGGTGGACAAAGAAGAACTCCTCTATATACAAGTGGAATATTCGCTAGTGAAAAAAATGAAACAATGCCATTTGCAGCATCATAGTTGAGTCTAGACGTAATCACGCCACCTGTAGTAAGTGAGAAAGCAAAAGACACATATCCTATTATATCACTTTTAGGAGTTACTTAAAAATTGATACCAATGAAGATCTTTCCACAGAGAAAGGCAATCACAGATTTATTTAAAAACTTATGGTTCACCAAATAGAAAGGGATGAGGATTGGATACATTACCATATTGGGGTTAACAGAGATATACAAACCCTGTGAAATATATAATCACCAAAGACGTACGGAAGACCAGGAGAAGACTACTCAACCTTGTGTCATAACCTACATGGGAAAAGGATGCTAGGAAGAATAGATACATGTATATGTGTGAAAGAACCACATCTTGCACACCTAGAACAAACAAACCATTGTAATCAAATTTGCTGGGATAAAAAATAAAAAGTAAATTACAAATATGAACAAGAAGTAATGAGACATAAACTTAAAGGGCTTTTTCCTGGCACGTTCCATTCTAATATACAACCTAGAACACCACTTCCATTAAGGCTCTGTTTCCCTAGTAACCAAATTTGGCAAAGGAGAAATGCTGCCACCTTGTGGCCGTTTCCTGCAAGAGCAGCTTTAAAGTCCCAGCTAATGGTCACTTAACATTCACAAGGACTCAGGGCTGTAAAAGACACTTGCCCTAAAAATTTGTGCTGAAGTAGGGAATGGACAAAAAATTCACAACAGGCAAATGTTTCAAGAAGAGATTATGAAGAGTTAAGTTTTACTCACACTCTTTTTAAAAAAAAGAAAAATGGATAAAAGCTCAACCTCAGGGAGTGTTAGACGCATGCAATCTAATCTACGAAAAGTTTCAACTTACACCAGTCGACTGACCATCAGCAAAAAGTCTACAAACAATAAATGCTGAAGGGGATTTAGAGAACTGTGTACCCTCTACCTTCTGGTGAGACATAAAAGCCAATAATGAGAAAAGAAAGGAGCTGTGTTTAAAAGTAAAAATGGAGGTACCATTCAATCCAGCAGGTGCACCAATGGACCTCTCACCTGAGAAGACAAGAATCGAGAAGACACAGGCCGCAAAAGCTGCAGTGCAGCCTTATTCACAATAGCCAAGACAGTGAAGCAATCAAAATATCCAACAAGAGTTGAATGGATAAAGAAGAAGTGGTCCATGTACACAGTGGAATATTAACCATGGAAAACAACGAACCATTGCTCTCTGAGGCACCACAAAGGAGTCTGGAGATAGTCAGGAAACATGAGGTAAGTCGGAAAGCAAAAGACCTATATTCTATGATATCACTTATAGGCGTTATCTAATAACTGACACAAATGAACATATATCCACAGAGAAAGACACTCACAGACTTAGAAAATAAAACTATGCTCAACTAAAAGGAAAGGTGGGGGGAATGGATAAATTAAGATTAGTGTTACTATATGTATACAAACACATATTATATACATATCTCAAAAATACCGACCATATAGCAAGGGAGGTCTGCGGAACCCTCTGTAACATTTTACATGGGAAGAGGATCTGTACTTGAATAGACATATATAATGTACAAATGAACCAGAGTGTGTTCACCTAGGACAAACAATATTCTAACCTTTAGCCCAATTAAAACACCTTTAAAAACCAAGAAGAAATAATGAGACATAAACTTATGGGGGTTTCTCCACGCACATTCTAATGTAATTTACAACCTAGGAACACGACTTCCAGAAAGGCTCTGCTGCCCTACCACCCAGATTTGGGAATGGAGAAATGCTGCCTCCTTGAGGCCACTTCCCACAACAGCAGCTTTAAACCCATTGCTCTAGGTCACTAAATATTCACAAAACTTGAAGTTCGGGAAATGAGACCTGCTCTCTAAAAAAACTCTTGGGTGGAAAATCGCCCAAAAAATTCAAAAGAGGGCAGCCTTCCAAGAAGACAGTTTCAAGAGTTATACTGTACTCCCAATTGTTTCCTTTTTTTAACAGAAAAGAAAACAGCGGAGAAAAATGATGAGTTTTACGAACTTTCAACGACTTGCAAACCGAAATTACAAAAACCTATGAGCTCACAGCAGCCAGAAGGGCCATTAGCATAAATGCTGCAAACAATAAATGATGAAGCGATTGTGGAGAAATGCGTACCCTCGATTCTAAGGAGGACGTGGTCAGAGCCACTAATGAAAACACAAAGAAGGTGCTTTGAAAATGGAAACACGGTGCTACCAGTCAGTGAATCACACCCACTGCTGGGCCTATCACCTGAGAAAATGAGAATCAAAAAGTCAAAGGCTGGCAATCCTGCACTCCAACAATATTTACCATAGCCAACACTTGGAAGCAATGAAAATGTCCATCAACCGAGGACTGCACAAAGTAGAAGTGGTCCACGTACACAGTGGAAAATTAACCCAATAAAAAATAAAAATTAAAATTAAAAATCCAACAAAAGTAAGGAGACATCAGCTTGTGTGGGTTGGTCCGGGCACACTCCACTCTAATTTATAACCGAGAAACACCACAGGCCGCAAGGGCTTTTCCCTAGTTACCAGGGTGGGGAACATAGAAAGGCTGCCGCCCTCTGGCAGTTACCTGCAAAAGCAGCTTTAAAGCCTGTGCTAATGGTCATTTCATAGGAACAAGTACTGCAGAACTGTAAGTGAAACCTGCCCTCAAAATGTCTTCAGGGAGGTAAAGGCCAAAACATTTCAAAATGTGACACATACTTTAACAGAACACTTTGAAGAACTAAGGGGTAATCCCAGCTTGAAAAATAAAAAGGACATGCCTTCAAGCTCAATTTCAACGGATTATGAGGCACGTGCGAATTCAGCCACAAAGAGGTATCAGCTCACACTTGTCAGAATAACCATCAGCAAGAAAACTACAAACAATAAATGCTGAAGGTGTTGTAGAGAAAGGCAAACCCTCAACTTCAAGGGGGACGTAACTTGGAAAGGGTCACGAACTAGAACAGAATGGGGGTGCCTTAAAAACGTAAACATTGAGCTACCATATGATCCAGCAGGCCCACTCCTCCACCTATAATCTAAGAAGAGAGAATTGGAAAGACACAGGCAGGCAAATCTGCATTGCACAGTATTACAATAGCCAAGATATGGAAGTAACCAAAAAGTCCACCAACAGATCGGTGGACAAAGAAGAACTCCTCTATATACAAGTGGAATATTCGCTAGTGAAAAAAATGAAACAATGCCATTTGCAGCATCATAGTTGAGTCTAGACGTAATCACGCCACCTGTAGTAAGTGAGAAAGCAAAAGACACATATCCTATTATATCACTTTTAGGAGTTACTTAAAAATTGATACCAATGAAGATCTTTCCACAGAGAAAGGCAATCACAGATTTATTTAAAAACTTATGGTTCACCAAATAGAAAGGGATGAGGATTGGATACATTACCATATTGGGGTTAACAGAGATATACAAACCCTGTGAAATATATAATCACCAAAGACGTACGGAAGACCAGGAGAAGACTACTCAACCTTGTGTCATAACCTACATGGGAAAAGGATGCTAGGAAGAATAGATACATGTATATGTGTGAAAGAACCACATCTTGCACACCTAGAACAAACAAACCATTGTAATCAAATTTGCTGGGATAAAAAATAAAAAGTAAATTACAAATATGAACAAGAAGTAATGAGACATAAACTTAAAGGGCTTTTTCCTGGCACGTTCCATTCTAATATACAACCTAGAACACCACTTCCATTAAGGCTCTGTTTCCCTAGTAACCAAATTTGGCAAAGGAGAAATGCTGCCACCTTGTGGCCGTTTCCTGCAAGAGCAGCTTTAAAGTCCCAGCTAATGGTCACTTAACATTCACAAGGACTCAGGGCTGTAAAAGACACTTGCCCTAAAAATTTGTGCTGAAGTAGGGAATGGACAAAAAATTCACAACAGGCAAATGTTTCAAGAAGAGATTATGAAGAGTTAAGTTTTACTCACACTCTTTTTAAAAAAAAGAAAAATGGATAAAAGCTCAACCTCAGGGAGTGTTAGACGCATGCAATCTAATCTACGAAAAGTTTCAACTTACACCAGTCGACTGACCATCAGCAAAAAGTCTACAAACAATAAATGCTGAAGGGGATTTAGAGAACTGTGTACCCTCTACCTTCTGGTGAGACATAAAAGCCAATAATGAGAAAAGAAAGGAGCTGTGTTTAAAAGTAAAAATGGAGGTACCATTCAATCCAGCAGGTGCACCAATGGACCTCTCACCTGAGAAGACAAGAATCGAGAAGACACAGGCCGCAAAAGCTGCAGTGCAGCCTTATTCACAATAGCCAAGACAGTGAAGCAATCAAAATATCCAACAAGAGTTGAATGGATAAAGAAGAAGTGGTCCATGTACACAGTGGAATATTAACCATGGAAAACAACGAACCATTGCTCTCTGAGGCACCACAAAGGAGTCTGGAGATAGTCAGGAAACATGAGGTAAGTCGGAAAGCAAAAGACCTATATTCTATGATATCACTTATAGGCGTTATCTAATAACTGACACAAATGAACATATATCCACAGAGAAAGACACTCACAGACTTAGAAAATAAAACTATGCTCAACTAAAAGGAAAGGTGGGGGGAATGGATAAATTAAGATTAGTGTTACTATATGTATACAAACACATATTATATACATATCTCAAAAATACCGACCATATAGCAAGGGAGGTCTGCGGAACCCTCTGTAACATTTTACATGGGAAGAGGATCTGTACTTGAATAGACATATATAATGTACAAATGAACCAGAGTGTGTTCACCTAGGACAAACAATATTCTAACCTTTAGCCCAATTAAAACACCTTTAAAAACCAAGAAGAAATAATGAGACATAAACTTATGGGGGTTTCTCCACGCACATTCTAATGTAATTTACAACCTAGGAACACGACTTCCAGAAAGGCTCTGCTGCCCTACCACCCAGATTTGGGAATGGAGAAATGCTGCCTCCTTGAGGCCACTTCCCACAACAGCAGCTTTAAACCCATTGCTCTAGGTCACTAAATATTCACAAAACTTGAAGTTCGGGAAATGAGACCTGCTCTCTAAAAAAACTCTTGGGTGGAAAATCGCCCAAAAAATTCAAAAGAGGGCAACCTTCCAAGAAGACAGTTTCAAGAGTTATACTGTACTCCCAATTGTTTCCTTTTTTTAACAGAAAAGAAAACAGCGGAGAAAAATGATGAGTTTTACGAACTTTCAACGACTTGCAAACCGAAATTACAAAAACCTATGAGCTCACAGCAGCCAGAAGGGCCATTAGCATAAATGCTGCAAACAATAAATGATGAAGCGATTGTGGAGAAATGCGTACCCTCGATTCTAAGGAGGACGTGGTCAGAGCCACTAATGAAAACACAAAGAAGGTGCTTTGAAAATGGAAACACGGTGCTACCAGTCAGTGAATCACACCCACTGCTGGGCCTATCACCTGAGAAAATGAGAATCAAAAAGTCAAAGGCTGGCAATCCTGCACTCCAACAATATTTACCATAGCCAACACTTGGAAGCAATGAAAATGTCCATCAACCGAGGACTGCACAAAGTAGAAGTGGTCCACGTACACAGTGGAAAATTACCCCAATAAAAAATAAAAATTAAAATTAAAAATCCAACAAAAGTAAGGAGACATCAGCTTGTGTGGGTTGGTCCGGGCACACTCCACTCTAATTTATAACCGAGAAACACCACAGGCCGCAAGGGCTTTTCCCTAGTTACCAGGGTGGGGAACATAGAAAGGCTGCCGCCCTCTGGCAGTTACCTGCAAAAGCAGCTTTAAAGCCTGTGCTAATGGTCATTTCATAGGAACAAGTACTGCAGAACTGTAAGTGAAACCTGCCCTCAAAATGTCTTCAGGGAGGTAAAGGCCAAAACATTTCAAAATGTGACACATACTTTAACAGAACACTTTGAAGAACTAAGGGGTAATCCCAGCTTGAAAAATAAAAAGGACATGCCTTCAAGCTCAATTTCAACGGATTATGAGGCACGTGCGAATTCAGCCACAAAGAGGTATCAGCTCACACTTGTCAGAATAACCATCAGCAAGAAAACTACAAACAATAAATGCTGAAGGTGTTGTAGAGAAAGGCAAACCCTCAACTTCAAGGGGGACGTAACTTGGAAAGGGTCACGAACTAGAACAGAATGGGGGTGCCTTAAAAACGTAAACATTGAGCTACCATATGATCCAGCAGGCCCACTCCTCCACCTATAATCTAAGAAGAGAGAATTGGAAAGACACAGGCAGGCAAATCTGCATTGCACAGTATTACAATAGCCAAGATATGGAAGTAACCAAAAAGTCCACCAACAGATCGGTGGACAAAGAAGAACTCCTCTATATACAAGTGGAATATTCGCTAGTGAAAAAAATGAAACAATGCCATTTGCAGCATCATAGTTGAGTCTAGACGTAATCACGCCACCTGTAGTAAGTGAGAAAGCAAAAGACACATATCCTATTATATCACTTTTAGGAGTTACTTAAAAATTGATACCAATGAAGATCTTTCCACAGAGAAAGGCAATCACAGATTTATTTAAAAACTTATGGTTCACCAAATAGAAAGGGATGAGGATTGGATACATTACCATATTGGGGTTAACAGAGATATACAAACCCTGTGAAATATATAATCACCAAAGACGTACGGAAGACCAGGAGAAGACTACTCAACCTTGTGTCATAACCTACATGGGAAAAGGATGCTAGGAAGAATAGATACATGTATATGTGTGAAAGAACCACATCTTGCACACCTAGAACAAACAAACCATTGTAATCAAATTTGCTGGGATAAAAAATAAAAAGTAAATTACAAATATGAACAAGAAGTAATGAGACATAAACTTAAAGGGCTTTTTCCTGGCACGTTCCATTCTAATATACAACCTAGAACACCACTTCCATTAAGGCTCTGTTTCCCTAGTAACCAAATTTGGCAAAGGAGAAATGCTGCCACCTTGTGGCCGTTTCCTGCAAGAGCAGCTTTAAAGTCCCAGCTAATGGTCACTTAACATTCACAAGGACTCAGGGCTGTAAAAGACACTTGCCCTAAAAATTTGTGCTGAAGTAGGGAATGGACAAAAAATTCACAACAGGCAAATGTTTCAAGAAGAGATTATGAAGAGTTAAGTTTTACTCACACTCTTTTTAAAAAAAAGAAAAATGGATAAAAGCTCAACCTCAGGGAGTGTTAGACGCATGCAATCTAATCTACGAAAAGTTTCAACTTACACCAGTCGACTGACCATCAGCAAAAAGTCTACAAACAATAAATGCTGAAGGGGATTTAGAGAACTGTGTACCCTCTACCTTCTGGTGAGACATAAAAGCCAATAATGAGAAAAGAAAGGAGCTGTGTTTAAAAGTAAAAATGGAGGTACCATTCAATCCAGCAGGTGCACCAATGGACCTCTCACCTGAGAAGACAAGAATCGAGAAGACACAGGCCGCAAAAGCTGCAGTGCAGCCTTATTCACAATAGCCAAGACAGTGAAGCAATCAAAATATCCAACAAGAGTTGAATGGATAAAGAAGAAGTGGTCCATGTACACAGTGGAATATTAACCATGGAAAACAACGAACCATTGCTCTCTGAGGCACCACAAAGGAGTCTGGAGATAGTCAGGAAACATGAGGTAAGTCGGAAAGCAAAAGACCTATATTCTATGATATCACTTATAGGCGTTATCTAATAACTGACACAAATGAACATATATCCACAGAGAAAGACACTCACAGACTTAGAAAATAAAACTATGCTCAACTAAAAGGAAAGGTGGGGGGAATGGATAAATTAAGATTAGTGTTACTATATGTATACAAACACATATTATATACATATCTCAAAAATACCGACCATATAGCAAGGGAGGTCTGCGGAACCCTCTGTAACATTTTACATGGGAAGAGGATCTGTACTTGAATAGACATATATAATGTACAAATGAACCAGAGTGTGTTCACCTAGGACAAACAATATTCTAACCTTTAGCCCAATTAAAACACCTTTAAAAACCAAGAAGAAATAATGAGACATAAACTTATGGGGGTTTCTCCATGCACATTCTAATGTAATTTACAACCTAGGAACACGACTTCCAGAAAGGCTCTGCTGCCCTACCACCCAGATTTGGGAATGGAGAAATGCTGCCTCCTTGAGGCCACTTCCCACAACAGCAGCTTTAAACCCATTGCTCTAGGTCACTAAATATTCACAAAACTTGAAGTTCGGGAAATGAGACCTGCTCTCTAAAAAAACTCTTGGGTGGAAAATCGCCCAAAAAATTCAAAAGAGGGCAGCCTTCCAAGAAGACAGTTTCAAGAGTTATACTGTACTCCCAATTGTTTCCTTTTTTTAACAGAAAAGAAAACAGCGGAGAAAAATGATGAGTTTTACGAACTTTCAACGACTTGCAAACCGAAATTACAAAAACCTATGAGCTCACAGCAGCCAGAAGGGCCATTAGCATAAATGCTGCAAACAATAAATGATGAAGCGATTGTGGAGAAATGCGTACCCTCGATTCTAAGGAGGACGTGGTCAGAGCCACTAATGAAAACACAAAGAAGGTGCTTTGAAAATGGAAACACGGTGCTACCAGTCAGTGAATCACACCCACTGCTGGGCCTATCACCTGAGAAAATGAGAATCAAAAAGTCAAAGGCTGGCAATCCTGCACTCCAACAATATTTACCATAGCCAACACTTGGAAGCAATGAAAATGTCCATCAACCGAGGACTGCACAAAGTAGAAGTGGTCCACGTACACAGTGGAAAATTAACCCAATAAAAAATAAAAATTAAAATTAAAAATCCAACAAAAGTAAGGAGACATCAGCTTGTGTGGGTTGGTCCGGGCACACTCCACTCTAATTTATAACCGAGAAACACCACAGGCCGCAAGGGCTTTTCCCTAGTTACCAGGGTGGGGAACATAGAAAGGCTGCCGCCCTCTGGCAGTTACCTGCAAAAGCAGCTTTAAAGCCTGTGCTAATGGTCATTTCATAGGAACAAGTACTGCAGAACTGTAAGTGAAACCTGCCCTCAAAATGTCTTCAGGGAGGTAAAGGCCAAAACATTTCAAAATGTGACACATACTTTAACAGAACACTTTGAAGAACTAAGGGGTAATCCCAGCTTGAAAAATAAAAAGGACATGCCTTCAAGCTCAATTTCAACGGATTATGAGGCACGTGCGAATTCAGCCACAAAGAGGTATCAGCTCACACTTGTCAGAATAACCATCAGCAAGAAAACTACAAACAATAAATGCTGAAGGTGTTGTAGAGAAAGGCAAACCCTCAACTTCAAGGGGGACGTAACTTGGAAAGGGTCACGAACTAGAACAGAATGGGGGTGCCTTAAAAACGTAAACATTGAGCTACCATATGATCCAGCAGGCCCACTCCTCCACCTATAATCTAAGAAGAGAGAATTGGAAAGACACAGGCAGGCAAATCTGCATTGCACAGTATTACAATAGCCAAGATATGGAAGTAACCAAAAAGTCCACCAACAGATCGGTGG
Organism: Balaenoptera physalus; assembly: GCF_965194825.1. Lineage (NCBI taxonomy): Eukaryota > Metazoa > Chordata > Mammalia > Artiodactyla > Balaenopteridae > Balaenoptera > Balaenoptera physalus. Next base: position 86,590 of record NW_028125833.1, read on the forward strand.
ACAAAGAAGAACTCCTCTATATACAAGTGGAATATTCGCTAGTGAAAAAAATGAAACAATGCCATTTGCAGCATCATAGTTGAGTCTAGACGTAATCACGCCACCTGTAGTAAGTGAGAAAGCAAAAGACACATATCCTATTATATCACTTTTAGGAGTTACTTAAAAATTGATACCAATGAAGATCTTTCCACAGAGAAAGGCAATCACAGATTTATTTAAAAACTTATGGTTCACCAAATAGAAAGGGATGAGGATTGGATACATTACCATATTGGGGTTAACAGAGATATACAAACCCTGTGAAATATATAATCACCAAAGACGTACGGAAGACCAGGAGAAGACTACTCAACCTTGTGTCATAACCTACATGGGAAAAGGATGCTAGGAAGAATAGATACATGTATATGTGTGAAAGAACCACATCTTGCACACCTAGAACAAACAAACCATTGTAATCAAATTTGCTGGGATAAAAAATAAAAAGTAAATTACAAATATGAACAAGAAGTAATGAGACATAAACTTAAAGGGCTTTTTCCTGGCACGTTCCATTCTAATATACAACCTAGAACACCACTTCCATTAAGGCTCTGTTTCCCTAGTAACCAAATTTGGCAAAGGAGAAATGCTGCCACCTTGTGGCCGTTTCCTGCAAGAGCAGCTTTAAAGTCCCAGCTAATGGTCACTTAACATTCACAAGGACTCAGGGCTGTAAAAGACACTTGCCCTAAAAATTTGTGCTGAAGTAGGGAATGGACAAAAAATTCACAACAGGCAAATGTTTCAAGAAGAGATTATGAAGAGTTAAGTTTTACTCACACTCTTTTTAAAAAAAAGAAAAATGGATAAAAGCTCAACCTCAGGGAGTGTTAGACGCATGCAATCTAATCTACGAAAAGTTTCAACTTACACCAGTCGACTGACCATCAGCAAAAAGTCTACAAACAATAAATGCTGAAGGGGATTTAGAGAACTGTGTACCCTCTACCTTCTGGTGAGACATAAAAGCCAATAATGAGAAAAGAAAGGAGCTGTGTTTAAAAGTAAAAATGGAGGTACCATTCAATCCAGCAGGTGCACCAATGGACCTCTCACCTGAGAAGACAAGAATCGAGAAGACACAGGCCGCAAAAGCTGCAGTGCAGCCTTATTCACAATAGCCAAGACAGTGAAGCAATCAAAATATCCAACAAGAGTTGAATGGATAAAGAAGAAGTGGTCCATGTACACAGTGGAATATTAACCATGGAAAACAACGAACCATTGCTCTCTGAGGCACCACAAAGGAGTCTGGAGATAGTCAGGAAACATGAGGTAAGTCGGAAAGCAAAAGACCTATATTCTATGATATCACTTATAGGCGTTATCTAATAACTGACACAAATGAACATATATCCACAGAGAAAGACACTCACAGACTTAGAAAATAAAACTATGCTCAACTAAAAGGAAAGGTGGGGGGAATGGATAAATTAAGATTAGTGTTACTATATGTATACAAACACATATTATATACATATCTCAAAAATACCGACCATATAGCAAGGGAGGTCTGCGGAACCCTCTGTAACATTTTACATGGGAAGAGGATCTGTACTTGAATAGACATATATAATGTACAAATGAACCAGAGTGTGTTCACCTAGGACAAACAATATTCTAACCTTTAGCCCAATTAAAACACCTTTAAAAACCAAGAAGAAATAATGAGACATAAACTTATGGGGGTTTCTCCACGCACATTCTAATGTAATTTACAACCTAGGAACACGACTTCCAGAAAGGCTCTGCTGCCCTACCACCCAGATTTGGGAATGGAGAAATGCTGCCTCCTTGAGGCCACTTCCCACAACAGCAGCTTTAAACCCATTGCTCTAGGTCACTAAATATTCACAAAACTTGAAGTTCGGGAAATGAGACCTGCTCTCTAAAAAAACTCTTGGGTGGAAAATCGCCCAAAAAATTCAAAAGAGGGCAACCTTCCAAGAAGACAGTTTCAAGAGTTATACTGTACTCCCAATTGTTTCCTTTTTTTAACAGAAAAGAAAACAGCGGAGAAAAATGATGAGTTTTACGAACTTTCAACGACTTGCAAACCGAAATTACAAAAACCTATGAGCTCACAGCAGCCAGAAGGGCCATTAGCATAAATGCTGCAAACAATAAATGATGAAGCGATTGTGGAGAAATGCGTACCCTCGATTCTAAGGAGGACGTGGTCAGAGCCACTAATGAAAACACAAAGAAGGTGCTTTGAAAATGGAAACACGGTGCTACCAGTCAGTGAATCACACCCACTGCTGGGCCTATCACCTGAGAAAATGAGAATCAAAAAGTCAAAGGCTGGCAATCCTGCACTCCAACAATATTTACCATAGCCAACACTTGGAAGCAATGAAAATGTCCATCAACCGAGGACTGCACAAAGTAGAAGTGGTCCACGTACACAGTGGAAAATTACCCCAATAAAAAATAAAAATTAAAATTAAAAATCCAACAAAAGTAAGGAGACATCAGCTTGTGTGGGTTGGTCCGGGCACACTCCACTCTAATTTATAACCGAGAAACACCACAGGCCGCAAGGGCTTTTCCCTAGTTACCAGGGTGGGGAACATAGAAAGGCTGCCGCCCTCTGGCAGTTACCTGCAAAAGCAGCTTTAAAGCCTGTGCTAATGGTCATTTCATAGGAACAAGTACTGCAGAACTGTAAGTGAAACCTGCCCTCAAAATGTCTTCAGGGAGGTAAAGGCCAAAACATTTCAAAATGTGACACATACTTTAACAGAACACTTTGAAGAACTAAGGGGTAATCCCAGCTTGAAAAATAAAAAGGACATGCCTTCAAGCTCAATTTCAACGGATTATGAGGCACGTGCGAATTCAGCCACAAAGAGGTATCAGCTCACACTTGTCAGAATAACCATCAGCAAGAAAACTACAAACAATAAATGCTGAAGGTGTTGTAGAGAAAGGCAAACCCTCAACTTCAAGGGGGACGTAACTTGGAAAGGGTCACGAACTAGAACAGAATGGGGGTGCCTTAAAAACGTAAACATTGAGCTACCATATGATCCAGCAGGCCCACTCCTCCACCTATAATCTAAGAAGAGAGAATTGGAAAGACACAGGCAGGCAAATCTGCATTGCACAGTATTACAATAGCCAAGATATGGAAGTAACCAAAAAGTCCACCAACAGATCGGTGGACAAAGAAGAACTCCTCTATATACAAGTGGAATATTCGCTAGTGAAAAAAATGAAACAATGCCATTTGCAGCATCATAGTTGAGTCTAGACGTAATCACGCCACCTGTAGTAAGTGAGAAAGCAAAAGACACATATCCTATTATATCACTTTTAGGAGTTACTTAAAAATTGATACCAATGAAGATCTTTCCACAGAGAAAGGCAATCACAGATTTATTTAAAAACTTATGGTTCACCAAATAGAAAGGGATGAGGATTGGATACATTACCATATTGGGGTTAACAGAGATATACAAACCCTGTGAAATATATAATCACCAAAGACGTACGGAAGACCAGGAGAAGACTACTCAACCTTGTGTCATAACCTACATGGGAAAAGGATGCTAGGAAGAATAGATACATGTATATGTGTGAAAGAACCACATCTTGCACACCTAGAACAAACAAACCATTGTAATCAAATTTGCTGGGATAAAAAATAAAAAGTAAATTACAAATATGAACAAGAAGTAATGAGACATAAACTTAAAGGGCTTTTTCCTGGCACGTTCCATTCTAATATACAACCTAGAACACCACTTCCATTAAGGCTCTGTTTCCCTAGTAACCAAATTTGGCAAAGGAGAAATGCTGCCACCTTGTGGCCGTTTCCTGCAAGAGCAGCTTTAAAGTCCCAGCTAATGGTCACTTAACATTCACAAGGACTCAGGGCTGTAAAAGACACTTGCCCTAAAAATTTGTGCTGAAGTAGGGAATGGACAAAAAATTCACAACAGGCAAATGTTTCAAGAAGAGATTATGAAGAGTTAAGTTTTACTCACACTCTTTTTAAAAAAAAGAAAAATGGATAAAAGCTCAACCTCAGGGAGTGTTAGACGCATGCAATCTAATCTACGAAAAGTTTCAACTTACACCAGTCGACTGACCATCAGCAAAAAGTCTACAAACAATAAATGCTGAAGGGGATTTAGAGAACTGTGTACCCTCTACCTTCTGGTGAGACATAAAAGCCAATAATGAGAAAAGAAAGGAGCTGTGTTTAAAAGTAAAAATGGAGGTACCATTCAATCCAGCAGGTGCACCAATGGACCTCTCACCTGAGAAGACAAGAATCGAGAAGACACAGGCCGCAAAAGCTGCAGTGCAGCCTTATTCACAATAGCCAAGACAGTGAAGCAATCAAAATATCCAACAAGAGTTGAATGGATAAAGAAGAAGTGGTCCATGTACACAGTGGAATATTAACCATGGAAAACAACGAACCATTGCTCTCTGAGGCACCACAAAGGAGTCTGGAGATAGTCAGGAAACATGAGGTAAGTCGGAAAGCAAAAGACCTATATTCTATGATATCACTTATAGGCGTTATCTAATAACTGACACAAATGAACATATATCCACAGAGAAAGACACTCACAGACTTAGAAAATAAAACTATGCTCAACTAAAAGGAAAGGTGGGGGGAATGGATAAATTAAGATTAGTGTTACTATATGTATACAAACACATATTATATACATATCTCAAAAATACCGACCATATAGCAAGGGAGGTCTGCGGAACCCTCTGTAACATTTTACATGGGAAGAGGATCTGTACTTGAATAGACATATATAATGTACAAATGAACCAGAGTGTGTTCACCTAGGACAAACAATATTCTAACCTTTAGCCCAATTAAAACACCTTTAAAAACCAAGAAGAAATAATGAGACATAAACTTATGGGGGTTTCTCCACGCACATTCTAATGTAATTTACAACCTAGGAACACGACTTCCAGAAAGGCTCTGCTGCCCTACCACCCAGATTTGGGAATGGAGAAATGCTGCCTCCTTGAGGCCACTTCCCACAACAGCAGCTTTAAACCCATTGCTCTAGGTCACTAAATATTCACAAAACTTGAAGTTCGGGAAATGAGACCTGCTCTCTAAAAAAACTCTTGGGTGGAAAATCGCCCAAAAAATTCAAAAGAGGGCAACCTTCCAAGAAGACAGTTTCAAGAGTTATACTGTACTCCCAATTGTTTCCTTTTTTTAACAGAAAAGAAAACAGCGGAGAAAAATGATGAGTTTTACGAACTTTCAACGACTTGCAAACCGAAATTACAAAAACCTATGAGCTCACAGCAGCCAGAAGGGCCATTAGCATAAATGCTGCAAACAATAAATGATGAAGCGATTGTGGAGAAATGCGTACCCTCGATTCTAAGGAGGACGTGGTCAGAGCCACTAATGAAAACACAAAGAAGGTGCTTTGAAAATGGAAACACGGTGCTACCAGTCAGTGAATCACACCCACTGCTGGGCCTATCACCTGAGAAAATGAGAATCAAAAAGTCAAAGGCTGGCAATCCTGCACTCCAACAATATTTACCATAGCCAACACTTGGAAGCAATGAAAATGTCCATCAACCGAGGACTGCACAAAGTAGAAGTGGTCCACGTACACAGTGGAAAATTACCCCAATAAAAAATAAAAATTAAAATTAAAAATCCAACAAAAGTAAGGAGACATCAGCTTGTGTGGGTTGGTCCGGGCACACTCCACTCTAATTTATAACCGAGAAACACCACAGGCCGCAAGGGCTTTTCCCTAGTTACCAGGGTGGGGAACATAGAAAGGCTGCCGCCCTCTGGCAGTTACCTGCAAAAGCAGCTTTAAAGCCTGTGCTAATGGTCATTTCATAGGAACAAGTACTGCAGAACTGTAAGTGAAACCTGCCCTCAAAATGTCTTCAGGGAGGTAAAGGCCAAAACATTTCAAAATGTGACACATACTTTAACAGAACACTTTGAAGAACTAAGGGGTAATCCCAGCTTGAAAAATAAAAAGGACATGCCTTCAAGCTCAATTTCAACGGATTATGAGGCACGTGCGAATTCAGCCACAAAGAGGTATCAGCTCACACTTGTCAGAATAACCATCAGCAAGAAAACTACAAACAATAAATGCTGAAGGTGTTGTAGAGAAAGGCAAACCCTCAACTTCAAGGGGGACGTAACTTGGAAAGGGTCACGAACTAGAACAGAATGGGGGTGCCTTAAAAACGTAAACATTGAGCTACCATATGATCCAGCAGGCCCACTCCTCCACCTATAATCTAAGAAGAGAGAATTGGAAAGACACAGGCAGGCAAATCTGCATTGCACAGTATTACAATAGCCAAGATATGGAAGTAACCAAAAAGTCCACCAACAGATCGGTGGACAAAGAAGAACTCCTCTATATACAAGTGGAATATTCGCTAGTGAAAAAAATGAAACAATGCCATTTGCAGCATCATAGTTGAGTCTAGACGTAATCACGCCACCTGTAGTAAGTGAGAAAGCAAAAGACACATATCCTATTATATCACTTTTAGGAGTTACTTAAAAATTGATACCAATGAAGATCTTTCCACAGAGAAAGGCAATCACAGATTTATTTAAAAACTTATGGTTCACCAAATAGAAAGGGATGAGGATTGGATACATTACCATATTGGGGTTAACAGAGATATACAAACCCTGTGAAATATATAATCACCAAAGACGTACGGAAGACCAGGAGAAGACTACTCAACCTTGTGTCATAACCTACATGGGAAAAGGATGCTAGGAAGAATAGATACATGTATATGTGTGAAAGAACCACATCTTGCACACCTAGAACAAACAAACCATTGTAATCAAATTTGCTGGGATAAAAAATAAAAAGTAAATTACAAATATGAACAAGAAGTAATGAGACATAAACTTAAAGGGCTTTTTCCTGGCACGTTCCATTCTAATATACAACCTAGAACACCACTTCCATTAAGGCTCTGTTTCCCTAGTAACCAAATTTGGCAAAGGAGAAATGCTGCCACCTTGTGGCCGTTTCCTGCAAGAGCAGCTTTAAAGTCCCAGCTAATGGTCACTTAACATTCACAAGGACTCAGGGCTGTAAAAGACACTTGCCCTAAAAATTTGTGCTGAAGTAGGGAATGGACAAAAAATTCACAACAGGCAAATGTTTCAAGAAGAGATTATGAAGAGTTAAGTTTTACTCACACTCTTTTTAAAAAAAAGAAAAATGGATAAAAGCTCAACCTCAGGGAGTGTTAGACGCATGCAATCTAATCTACGAAAAGTTTCAACTTACACCAGTCGACTGACCATCAGCAAAAAGTCTACAAACAATAAATGCTGAAGGGGATTTAGAGAACTGTGTACCCTCTACCTTCTGGTGAGACATAAAAGCCAATAATGAGAAAAGAAAGGAGCTGTGTTTAAAAGTAAAAATGGAGGTACCATTCAATCCAGCAGGTGCACCAATGGACCTCTCACCTGAGAAGACAAGAATCGAGAAGACACAGGCCGCAAAAGCTGCAGTGCAGCCTTATTCACAATAGCCAAGACAGTGAAGCAATCAAAATATCCAACAAGAGTTGAATGGATAAAGAAGAAGTGGTCCATGTACACAGTGGAATATTAACCATGGAAAACAACGAACCATTGCTCTCTGAGGCACCACAAAGGAGTCTGGAGATAGTCAGGAAACATGAGGTAAGTCGGAAAGCAAAAGACCTATATTCTATGATATCACTTATAGGCGTTATCTAATAACTGACACAAATGAACATATATCCACAGAGAAAGACACTCACAGACTTAGAAAATAAAACTATGCTCAACTAAAAGGAAAGGTGGGGGGAATGGATAAATTAAGATTAGTGTTACTATATGTATACAAACACATATTATATACATATCTCAAAAATACCGACCATATAGCAAGGGAGGTCTGCGGAACCCTCTGTAACATTTTACATGGGAAGAGGATCTGTACTTGAATAGACATATATAATGTACAAATGAACCAGAGTGTGTTCACCTAGGACAAACAATATTCTAACCTTTAGCCCAATTAAAACACCTTTAAAAACCAAGAAGAAATAATGAGACATAAACTTATGGGGGTTTCTCCACGCACATTCTAATGTAATTTACAACCTAGGAACACGACTTCCAGAAAGGCTCTGCTGCCCTACCACCCAGATTTGGGAATGGAGAAATGCTGCCTCCTTGAGGCCACTTCCCACAACAGCAGCTTTAAACCCATTGCTCTAGGTCACTAAATATTCACAAAACTTGAAGTTCGGGAAATGAGACCTGCTCTCTAAAAAAACTCTTGGGTGGAAAATCGCCCAAAAAATTCAAAAGAGGGCAACCTTCCAAGAAGACAGTTTCAAGAGTTATACTGTACTCCCAATTGTTTCCTTTTTTTAACAGAAAAGAAAACAGCGGAGAAAAATGATGAGTTTTACGAACTTTCAACGACTTGCAAACCGAAATTACAAAAACCTATGAGCTCACAGCAGCCAGAAGGGCCATTAGCATAAATGCTGCAAACAATAAATGATGAAGCGATTGTGGAGAAATGCGTACCCTCGATTCTAAGGAGGACGTGGTCAGAGCCACTAATGAAAACACAAAGAAGGTGCTTTGAAAATGGAAACACGGTGCTACCAGTCAGTGAATCACACCCACTGCTGGGCCTATCACCTGAGAAAATGAGAATCAAAAAGTCAAAGGCTGGCAATCCTGCACTCCAACAATATTTACCATAGCCAACACTTGGAAGCAATGAAAATGTCCATCAACCGAGGACTGCACAAAGTAGAAGTGGTCCACGTACACAGTGGAAAATTACCCCAATAAAAAATAAAAATTAAAATTAAAAATCCAACAAAAGTAAGGAGACATCAGCTTGTGTGGGTTGGTCCGGGCACACTCCACTCTAATTTATAACCGAGAAACACCACAGGCCGCAAGGGCTTTTCCCTAGTTACCAGGGTGGGGAACATAGAAAGGCTGCCGCCCTCTGGCAGTTACCTGCAAAAGCAGCTTTAAAGCCTGTGCTAATGGTCATTTCATAGGAACAAGTACTGCAGAACTGTAAGTGAAACCTGCCCTCAAAATGTCTTCAGGGAGGTAAAGGCCAAAACATTTCAAAATGTGACACATACTTTAAGAGAACACTTTGAAGAACTAAGGGGTAATCCCAGCTTGAAAAATAAAAAGGACATGCCTTCAAGCTCAATTTCAACGGATTATGAGGCACGTGCGAATTCAGCCACAAAGAGGTATCAGCTCACACTTGTCAGAATAACCATCAGCAAGAAAACTACAAACAATAAATGCTGAAGGTGTTGTAGAGAAAGGCAAACCCTCAACTTCAAGGGGGACGTAACTTGGAAAGGGTCACGAACTAGAACAGAATGGGGGTGCCTTAAAAACGTAAACATTGAGCTACCATATGATCCAGCAGGCCCACTCCTCCACCTATAATCTAAGAAGAGAGAATTGGAAAGACACAGGCAGGCAAATCTGCATTGCACAGTATTACAATAGCCAAGATATGGAAGTAACCAAAAAGTCCACCAACAGATCGGTGGACAAAGAAGAACTCCTCTATATACAAGTGGAATATTCGCTAGTGAAAAAAATGAAACAATGCCATTTGCAGCATCATAGTTGAGTCTAGACGTAATCACGCCACCTGTAGTAAGTGAGAAAGCAAAAGACACATATCCTATTATATCACTTTTAGGAGTTACTTAAAAATTGATACCAATGAAGATCTTTCCACAGAGAAAGGCAATCACAGATTTATTTAAAAACTTATGGTTCACCAAATAGAAAGGGATGAGGATTGGATACATTACCATATTGGGGTTAACAGAGATATACAAACCCTGTGAAATATATAATCACCAAAGACGTACGGAAGACCAGGAGAAGACTACTCAACCTTGTGTCATAACCTACATGGGAAAAGGATGCTAGGAAGAATAGATACATGTATATGTGTGAAAGAACCACATCTTGCACACCTAGAACAAACAAACCATTGTAATCAAATTTGCTGGGATAAAAAATAAAAAGTAAATTACAAATATGAACAAGAAGTAATGAGACATAAACTTAAAGGGCTTTTTCCTGGCACGTTCCATTCTAATATACAACCTAGAACACCACTTCCATTAAGGCTCTGTTTCCCTAGTAACCAAATTTGGCAAAGGAGAAATGCTGCCACCTTGTGGCCGTTTCCTGCAAGAGCAGCTTTAAAGTCCCAGCTAATGGTCACTTAACATTCACAAGGACTCAGGGCTGTAAAAGATACTTGCCCTAAAAATTTGTGCTGAAGTAGGGAATGGACAAAAAATTCACAACAGGCAAATGTTTCAAGAAGAGATTATGAAGAGTTAAGTTTTACTCACACTCTTTTTAAAAAAAAGAAAAATGGATAAAAGCTCAACCTCAGGGAGTGTTAGACGCATGCAATCTAATCTACGAAAAGTTTCAACTTACACCAGTCGACTGACCATCAGCAAAAAGTCTACAAACAATAAATGCTGAAGGGGATTTAGAGAACTGTGTACCCTCTACCTTCTGGTGAGACATAAAAGCCAATAATGAGAAAAGAAAGGAGCTGTGTTTAAAAGTAAAAATGGAGGTACCATTCAATCCAGCAGGTGCACCAATGGACCTCTCACCTGAGAAGACAAGAATCGAGAAGACACAGGCCGCAAAAGCTGCAGTGCAGCCTTATTCACAATAGCCAAGACAGTGAAGCAATCAAAATATCCAACAAGAGTTGAATGGATAAAGAAGAAGTGGTCCATGTACACAGTGGAATATTAACCATGGAAAACAACGAACCATTGCTCTCTGAGGCACCACAAAGGAGTCTGGAGATAGTCAGGAAACATGAGGTAAGTCGGAAAGCAAAAGACCTATATTCTATGATATCACTTATAGGCGTTATCTAATAACTGACACAAATGAACATATATCCACAGAGAAAGACACTCACAGACTTAGAAAATAAAACTATGCTCAACTAAAAGGAAAGGTGGGGGGAATGGATAAATTAAGATTAGTGTTACTATATGTATACAAACACATATTATATACATATCTCAAAAATACCGACCATATAGCAAGGGAGGTCTGCGGAACCCTCTGTAACATTTTACATGGGAAGAGGATCTGTACTTGAATAGACATATATAATGTACAAATGAACCAGAGTGTGTTCACCTAGGACAAACAATATTCTAACCTTTAGCCCAATTAAAACACCTTTAAAAACCAAGAAGAAATAATGAGACATAAACTTATGGGGGTTTCTCCATGCACATTCTAATGTAATTTACAACCTAGGAACACGACTTCCAGAAAGGCTCTGCTGCCCTACCACCCAGATTTGGGAATGGAGAAATGCTGCCTCCTTGAGGCCACTTCCCACAACAGCAGCTTTAAACCCATTGCTCTAGGTCACTAAATATTCACAAAACTTGAAGTTCGGGAAATGAGACCTGCTCTCTAAAAAAACTCTTGGGTGGAAAATCGCCCAAAAAATTCAAAAGAGGGCAACCTTCCAAGAAGACAGTTTCAAGAGTTATACTGTACTCCCAATTGTTTCCTTTTTTTAACAGAAAAGAAAACAGCGGAGAAAAATGATGAGTTTTACGAACTTTCAACGACTTGCAAACCGAAATTACAAAAACCTATGAGCTCACAGCAGCCAGAAGGGCCATTAGCATAAATGCTGCAAACAATAAATGATGAAGCGATTGTGGAGAAATGCGTACCCTCGATTCTAAGGAGGACGTGGTCAGAGCCACTAATGAAAACACAAAGAAGGTGCTTTGAAAATGGAAACACGGTGCTACCAGTCAGTGAATCACACCCACTGCTGGGCCTATCACCTGAGAAAATGAGAATCAAAAAGTCAAAGGCTGGCAATCCTGCACTCCAACAATATTTACCATAGCCAACACTTGGAAGCAATGAAAATGTCCATCAACCGAGGACTGCACAAAGTAGAAGTGGTCCACGTACACAGTGGAAAATTACCCCAATAAAAAATAAAAATTAAAATTAAAAATCCAACAAAAGTAAGGAGACATCAGCTTGTGTGGGTTGGTCCGGGCACACTCCACTCTAATTTATAACCGAGAAACACCACAGGCCGCAAGGGCTTTTCCCTAGTTACCAGGGTGGGGAACATAGAAAGGCTGCCGCCCTCTGGCAGTTACCTGCAAAAGCAGCTTTAAAGCCTGTGCTAATGGTCATTTCATAGGAACAAGTACTGCAGAACTGTAAGTGAAACCTGCCCTCAAAATGTCTTCAGGGAGGTAAAGGCCAAAACATTTCAAAATGTGACACATACTTTAAGAGAACACTTTGAAGAACTAAGGGGTAATCCCAGCTTGAAAAATAAAAAGGACATGCCTTCAAGCTCAATTTCAACGGATTATGAGGCACGTGCGAATTCAGCCACAAAGAGGTATCAGCTCACACTTGTCAGAATAACCATCAGCAAGAAAACTACAAACAATAAATGCTGAAGGTGTTGTAGAGAAAGGCAAACCCTCAACTTCAAGGGGGACGTAACTTGGAAAGGGTCACGAACTAGAACAGAATGGGGGTGCCTTAAAAACGTAAACATTGAGCTACCATATGATCCAGCAGGCCCACTCCTCCACCTATAATCTAAGAAGAGAGAATTGGAAAGACACAGGCAGGCAAATCTGCATTGCACAGTATTACAATAGCCAAGATATGGAAGTAACCAAAAAGTCCACCAACAGATCGGTGGACAAAGAAGAACTCCTCTATATACAAGTGGAATATTCGCTAGTGAAAAAAATGAAACAATGCCATTTGCAGCATCATAGTTGAGTCTAGACGTAATCACGCCACCTGTAGTAAGTGAGAAAGCAAAAGACACATATCCTATTATATCACTTTTAGGAGTTACTTAAAAATTGATACCAATGAAGATCTTTCCACAGAGAAAGGCAATCACAGATTTATTAAAAAACTTATGGTTCACCAAATAGAAAGGGATGAGGATTGGATACATTACCATATTGGGGTTAACAGAGATATACAAACCCTGTGAAATATATAATCACCAAAGACGTACGGAAGACCAGGAGAAGACTACTCAACCTTGTGTCATAACCTACATGGGAAAAGGATGCTAGGAAGAATAGATACATGTATATGTGTGAAAGAACCACATCTTGCACACCTAGAACAAACAAACCATTGTAATCAAATTTGCTGGGATAAAAAATAAAAAGTAAATTACAAATATGAACAAGAAGTAATGAGACATAAACTTAAAGGGCTTTTTCCTGGCACGTTCCATTCTAATATACAACCTAGAACACCACTTCCATTAAGGCTCTGTTTCCCTAGTAACCAAATTTGGCAAAGGAGAAATGCTGCCACCTTGTGGCCGTTTCCTGCAAGAGCAGCTTTAAAGTCCCAGCTAATGGTCACTTAACATTCACAAGGACTCAGGGCTGTAAAAGACACTTGCCCTAAAAATTTGTGCTGAAGTAGGGAATGGACAAAAAATTCACAACAGGCAAATGTTTCAAGAAGAGATTATGAAGAGTTAAGTTTTACTCACACTCTTTTTAAAAAAAAGAAAAATGGATAAAAGCTCAACCTCAGGGAGTGTTAGACGCATGCAATCTAATCTACGAAAAGTTTCAACTTACACCAGTCGACTGACCATCAGCAAAAAGTCTACAAACAATAAATGCTGAAGGGGATTTAGAGAACTGTGTACCCTCTACCTTCTGGTGAGACATAAAAGCCAATAATGAGAAAAGAAAGGAGCTGTGTTTAAAAGTAAAAATGGAGGTACCATTCAATCCAGCAGGTGCACCAATGGACCTCTCACCTGAGAAGACAAGAATCGAGAAGACACAGGCCGCAAAAGCTGCAGTGCAGCCTTATTCACAATAGCCAAGACAGTGAAGCAATCAAAATATCCAACAAGAGTTGAATGGATAAAGAAGAAGTGGTCCATGTACACAGTGGAATATTAACCATGGAAAACAACGAACCATTGCTCTCTGAGGCACCACAAAGGAGTCTGGAGATAGTCAGGAAACATGAGGTAAGTCGGAAAGCAAAAGACCTATATTCTATGATATCACTTATAGGCGTTATCTAATAACTGACACAAATGAACATATATCCACAGAGAAAGACACTCACAGACTTAGAAAATAAAACTATGCTCAACTAAAAGGAAAGGTGGGGGGAATGGATAAATTAAGATTAGTGTTACTATATGTATACAAACACATATTATATACATATCTCAAAAATACCGACCATATAGCAAGGGAGGTCTGCGGAACCCTCTGTAACATTTTACATGGGAAGAGGATCTGTACTTGAATAGACATATATAATGTACAAATGAACCAGAGTGTGTTCACCTAGGACAAACAATATTCTAACCTTTAGCCCAATTAAAACACCTTTAAAAACCAAGAAGAAATAATGAGACATAAACTTATGGGGGTTTCTCCATGCACATTCTAATGTAATTTACAACCTAGGAACACGACTTCCAGAAAGGCTCTGCTGCCCTACCACCCAGATTTGGGAATGGAGAAATGCTGCCTCCTTGAGGCCACTTCCCACAACAGCAGCTTTAAACCCATTGCTCTAGGTCACTAAATATTCACAAAACTTGAAGTTGGGGAAATGAGACCTGCTCTCTAAAAAAACTCTTGGGTGGAAAATCGCCCAAAAAATTCAAAAGAGGGCAACCTTCCAAGAAGACAGTTTCAAGAGTTATACTGTACTCCCAATTGTTTCCTTTTTTTAACAGAAAAGAAAACAGCGGAGAAAAATGATGAGTTTTACGAACTTTCAACGACTTGCAAACCGAAATTACAAAAACCTATGAGCTCACAGCAGCCAGAAGGGCCATTAGCATAAATGCTGCAAACAATAAATGATGAAGCGATTGTGGAGAAATGCGTACCCTCGATTCTAAGGAGGACGTGGTCAGAGCCACTAATGAAAACACAAAGAAGGTGCTTTGAAAATGGAAACACGGTGCTACCAGTCAGTGAATCACACCCACTGCTGGGCCTATCACCTGAGAAAATGAGAATCAAAAAGTCAAAGGCTGGCAATCCTGCACTCCAACAATATTTACCATAGCCAACACTTGGAAGCAATGAAAATGTCCATCAACCGAGGACTGCACAAAGTAGAAGTGGTCCACGTACACAGTGGAAAATTACCCCAATAAAAAATAAAAATTAAAATTAAAAATCCAACAAAAGTAAGGAGACATCAGCTTGTGTGGGTTGGTCCGGGCACACTCCACTCTAATTTATAACCGAGAAACACCACAGGCCGCAAGGGCTTTTCCCTAGTTACCAGGGTGGGGAACATAGAAAGGCTGCCGCCCTCTGGCAGTTACCTGCAAAAGCAGCTTTAAAGCCTGTGCTAATGGTCATTTCATAGGAACAAGTACTGCAGAACTGTAAGTGAAACCTGCCCTCAAAATGTCTTCAGGGAGGTAAAGGCCAAAACATTTCCAAATGTGACACATACTTTAAGAGAACACTTTGAAGAACTAAGGGGTAATCCCAGCTTGAACAATAAAAAGGACATGCCTTCAAGCTCAATTTCAACGGATTATGAGGCACGTGCGAATTCAGCCACAAAGAGGTATCAGCTCACACTTGTCAGAATAACCATCAGCAAGAAAACTACAAACAATAAATGCTGAAGGTGTTGTAGAGAAAGGCAAACCCTCAACTTCAAGGGGGACGTAACTTGGAAAGGGTCACGAACTAGAACAGAATGCGGGTGCCTTAAAAACGTAAACATTGAGCTACCATATGATCCAGCAGGCCCACTCCTCCACCTATAATCTAAGAAGAGAGAATTGGAAAGACACAGGCAGGCAAATCTGCATTGCACAGTATTACAATAGCCAAGATATGGAAGTAACCAAAAAGTCCACCAACAGATCGGTGGACAAAGAAGAACTCCTCTATATACAAGTGGAATATTCGCTAGTGAAAAAAATGAAACAATGCCATTTGCAGCATCATAGTTGAGTCTAGACGTAATCACGCCACCTGTAGTAAGTGAGAAAGCAAAAGACACATATCCTATTATATCACTTTTAGGAGTTACTTAAAAATTGATACCAATGAAGATCTTTCCACAGAGAAAGGCAATCACAGATTTATTAAAAAACTTATGGTTCACCAAATAGAAAGGGATGAGGATTGGATACATTACCATATTGGGGTTAACAGAGATATACAAACCCTGTGAACTATATAATCACCAAAGACGTACGGAAGACCAGGAGAAGACTACTCAACCTTGTGTCATAACCTACATGGGAAAAGGATGCTAGGAAGAATAGATACATGTATATGTGTGAAAGAACCACATCTTGCACACCTAGAACAAACAAACCATTGTAATCAAATTTGCTGGGATAAAAAATAAAAAGTAAATTACAAATATGAACAAGAAGTAATGAGACATAAACTTAAAGGGCTTTTTCCTGGCACGTTCCATTCTAATATACAACCTAGAACACCACTTCCATTAAGGCTCTGTTTCCCTAGTAACCAAATTTGGCAAAGGAGAAATGCTGCCACCTTGTGGCCGTTTCCTGCAAGAGCAGCTTTAAAGTCCCAGCTAATGGTCACTTAACATTCACAAGGACTCAGGGCTGTAAAAGACACTTGCCCTAAAAATTTGTGCTGAAGTAGGGAATGGACAAAAAATTCACAACAGGCAAATGTTTCAAGAAGAGATTATGAAGAGTTAAGTTTTACTCACACTCTTTTTAAAAAAAAGAAAAATGGATAAAAGCTCAACCTCAGGGAGTGTTAGACGCATGCAATCTAATCTACGAAAAGTTTCAACTTACACCAGTCGACTGACCATCAGCAAAAAGTCTACAAACAATAAATGCTGAAGGGGATTTAGAGAACTGTGTACCCTCTACCTTCTGGTGAGACATAAAAGCCAATAATGAGAAAAGAAAGGAGCTGTGTTTAAAAGTAAAAATGGAGGTACCATTCAATCCAGCAGGTGCACCAATGGACCTCTCACCTGAGAAGACAAGAATCGAGAAGACACAGGCCGCAAAAGCTGCAGTGCAGCCTTATTCACAATAGCCAAGACAGTGAAGCAATCAAAATATCCAACAAGAGTTGAATGGATAAAGAAGAAGTGGTCCATGTACACAGTGGAATATTAACCATGGAAAACAACGAACCATTGCTCTCTGAGGCACCACAAAGGAGTCTGGAGATAGTCAGGAAACATGAGGTAAGTCGGAAAGCAAAAGACCTATATTCTATGATATCACTTATAGGCGTTCTCTAATAACTGACACAAATGAACATATATCCACAGAGAAAGACACTCACAGATTTAGAAAACAAACTATGCTCAACTAAAAGGAAAGGTGGGGGGAATGGATAAATTAAGATTAGTGTTACTATATGTATACAAACACATATTATATACATATCTCAAAAAGACCGACCATATAGCAAGGGAAGTCAGCAGAACCTTCTGTACCATTTTACATGGGAAGAGGATCTGTAGTTGAATAGACATATATAATGTACAAATGAACCAGATTGTGTACACCTAGGACAAACAATATTCTAAGCTTTACCCCAATTAAAAAAAAATTTCAAACCAAGAATAAATAATGAGACATAAACTTATGGGGCTTTCTCCATGCACATTCCAATGTAATTTACAACCTAGGAACACGACTTCCAGAAAGGCTCTGCTGCCCTAGTACCCAGATTTGGGAATGGAGAAATGCTGCCTGTTTCAGGTCACTTCCCACAACAGGAGCTTTAAAACCATTGCTAAAGGACACTAAATATTCACAAACTTGCACTTCGGTAAATGACACCTGCTCTCTAAAAAATGTCTGAGGTGGAAAATCGACCAAAAAATTCAAAAGAGGGCAACCTTCCAAGAAGACAATATCAAGAGTTATATTGTACTCCCAATTGTTTCCTTTTTTTAACAGAAAAGAAAACGGCGGTGAAAAATGATGAGTTTTACGAATTTTCAAAACCATGCAAACCCAAATTACAAAACTCTATCAGCTCACAGCAGCCAGTAGGGCCATTAGCATAAATGCTGCAAACAATAAATGCTGAAGCGATTGTGGAGAAATGTGTACCCTCGATTCTAAGGGGGACGTGGTAAGTGCCACTAATGAAAACACAAAGAAGGTGCTTTGAAAAGGGAAAAACGGTGCTACCAGTCAGTCAGTCACAACCACTGGTGGGCCTATTACCTGAGAAAATGAGAATCAAAAAGTCACAGGCTGGCAATCCTGCACTCCAACAATATTTACCATAGGCAACACTTGGAAGCAATGAAAATGTCCATCAACCGAGGACTGCACAAAGTAGAAGTGGTCCACGTACACAGTGGAAAATTGCCCCAATAAAAAATAAAAATTAAAATTAAAAATCCAACAAAAGTAAGGAGACATCAGCTTGTGTGGGTTGGTCCGGGCACACTCCACTCTAATTTATAACCGAGAAACACCACAGGCCACAAGGGCTTTTCCCTAGTTACCAGGGTGGGGAACATAGAAAGGCTTCCGCCCTCTGGCAGTTACCTGCAAAAGCAGCTTTAAAGCCTGTGCTAATGGTCATTTCATAGGAACAAGTACTGCAGAACTGTAAGTGAAACCTGCCCTCAAAATGTCTTCAGGGAGGTAAAGGCCAAAACATTTCAAAATGTGACACATACTTTAAGAGAACACTTTGAAGAACTAAGGGGTAATCACAGCTTGAAAAATAAAAAGGACATGACTTCAAGCTCAATTTCAAAGGATTATGAGGCACGTGCGAATTCAGCCACAAAGAGGTATCAGCTCACACTTGTCAGAATAACCATCAGCAAGAAAACTACAAACAATAAATGCTGAAGGTGTTGTAGAGAAATGGAAACCCTCAACTTCAAGGGGGACGTAACTTGGAAAGGGTCACGAACTAGAACAGAATGGGGGTGCCTTAAAAACGTAAACATTGAGCTACCATATGATCCAGCAGGCCCACTCCTCCACCTATAATCTAAGAAGAGAGAATTGGAAAGACACAGGCAGGCAAATCTGCATTGCACAGTATTACAATAGCCAAGATATGGAAGTAAACAAAAACTCCACCAACAGATGGGAGGACAAAGAAGAACTCCTCCATGTACAGATGGAATATTCGCTAGTGAAAAAAATGAAACAATGCCATTTGCAGTGCCATAGATGAGTCTAGACGTAATCACGCCACGTGTAGTCAGTGAGAAAGCAAAATACATATATCCTATGATATCACTTTCAGGAGTTACTTAAACATTGATACCAATGAAGATATTTCCACAGAGAAAGGCAATCACAGATTCATTAAAAAACTTATGGTTCACCAAATAGAAAGGGATGAGGATTGGATACATTACCATATTGGGGTTAACAGAGATATACAAACCATGTGAAATATATAATCACCAAAGACGTACGGAAGACCAGGAGAAGACTACTCAACCTTGTGTCATAACCTACATGGGAAAAGGATGCTAGGAAGAATAGATACATGTATATGTGTGAAAGAACCACATCTTGCACACCTAGAACAAACAAACCATTGTAATCAAATTTGCTGGGATAAAAAATAAAAAGTAAATTACAAATATGAACAAGAAGTAATGAGACATAAACTTAAAGGGCTTTTTCCTGGCACGTTCCATTCTAATATACAACCTAGAACACCACTTCCATTAAGGCTCTGTTTCCCTAGTAACCAAATTTGGCAAAGGAGAAATGCTGCCACCTTGTGGCCGTTTCCTTCAAGAGCAGCTTTAAAGTCCCAGCTAATGGTCACTTAACATTCACAAGGACTCAGGGCTGTAAAACACACTTGCCCTAAAAAATTGTGCTGAAGTAGGGAATGGACAAAAAATTCACAACAGGCAAATGTTTCAAGAAGAGATTATGAAGAGTTAAGTTTTACTCACACTCTTTTTAAAAAAAAGAAAAATGGATAAAAGCTCAACCTCAGGGAGTGTTAGACGCATGCAATCTAATCTACGAAAAGTTTCAACTTACACCAGTCGACTGACCATCAGCAAAAAGTCTACAAACAATAAATGCTGAAGGGGATTTAGAGAACTGTGTACCCTCTACCTTCTGGTGAGACATAAAAGCCAATAATGAGAAAAGAAAGGAGCTGTGTTTAAAAGTAAAAATGGAGGTACCATTCAATCCAGCAGGTGCACCAATGGACCTCTCACCTGAGAAGACAAGAATCGAGAAGACACAGGCCGCAAAAGCTGCAGTGCAGCCTTATTCACAATAGCCAAGACAGTGAAGCAATCAAAATATCCAACAAGAGGTGAATGGATAAAGAAGAAGTGGTCCATGTACACAGTGGAATATTAACCATGGAAAACAACGAACCATTGCTCTCTGAGGCACCACAAAGGAGTCTGGAGATAGTCAGGAAACATGAGGTAAGTCGGAAAGCAAAAGACCTATATTCTATGATATCACTTATAGGCGTTATCTAATAACTGACACAAATGAACATATATCCACAGAGAAAGACACTCACAGACTTAGAAAATAAAACTATGCTCAACTAAAAGGAAAGGTGGGGGGAATGGATAAATTAAGATTAGTGTTACTATATGTATACAAACACATATTATAAACATATCTCAAAAATACCGACCATATAGCAAGGGAGGTCTGCGGAACCCTCTGTAACATTTTACATGGGAAGAGGATCTGTACTTGAATAGACATATATAATGTACAAATGAACCAGAGTGTGTTCACCTAGGACAAACAATATTCTAACCTTTAGCCCAATTAAAACACCTTTAAAAACCAAGAAGAAATAATGAGACATAAACTTATGGGGGTTTCTCCACGCACATTCTAATGTAATTTACAACCTAGGAACACGACTTCCAGAAAGGCTCTGCTGCCCTACCACCCAGATTTGGGAATGGAGAAATGCTGCCTCCTTGAGGCCACTTCCCACAACAGCAGCTTTAAACCCATTGCTCTAGGTCACTAAATATTCACAAAACTTGAAGTTCGGGAAATGAGACCTGCTCTCTAAAAAAACTCTTGGGTGGAAAATCGCCCAAAAAATTCAAAAGAGGGCAGCCTTCCAAGAAGACAGTTTCAAGAGTTATACTGTACTCCCAATTGTTTCCTTTTTTTAACAGAAAAGAAAACAGCGGAGAAAAATGATGAGTTTTACGAATTTTCAACGACTTGCAAACCCAAATTACAAAAACCTATGAGCTCACAGCAGCCAGAAGGGCCATTAGCATAAATGCTGCAAACAATAAATGATGAAGCGATTGTGGAGAAATGCGTACCCTCGATTCTAAGGGGGACGTGGTAAGAGCCACTAATGAAAACACAAAGAAGGTGCTTTGAAAATGGAAACACGGTGCTACCAGTCAGTGAATCACACCCACTGCTGGGCCTATCACCTGAGAAAATGAGAATCAAAAAGTCAAAGGCTGGCAATCCTGCACTCCAACAATATTTACCATAGCCAACACTTGGAAGCAATGAAAATGTCCATCAACCGAGGAATGCACAAAGAAGAAGTGGTCCACGTACACAGTGGAAAATTACTCCAATAAAAAATAAAAATTAAATTTAAAAATCCAACACAACTAAGGAGACATCAGCTTGTGTGGGTTGGTCCGGGCACACTCCACTCTAATTTATAACCGAGAAACACCACAGGCCGCAAGGGCTTTTCCCTAGTTACCAGGGTGGGGAACATAGAAAGGCTGCCGCCCTCTGGCAGTTACCTGCAAAAGCAGTTTTAAAGCCTGTGCTAATGGTCATTTCATATGAATAAGTACTGCAGAAGTGTAAATGAAACCTGCCCTCAAAATGTCTTCAGGGAGGTAAAGGCCAAAACGTTTCAAAATGTGACACATACTTTAAGAGAACACTTTGAAGAACTAAGGGGTAATCACAGCTTGAAAAATAAAAAGGACATGACTTCAAGCTCAATTTCAACGGATTATGAGGCACGTGCGAATTCAGCCACCAAGAGGTATCAGCTCACACTTGTCAGAATAACCATCAGCAAGAAAACTACAAACAATAAATGCTGAAGGTGTTGTAGAGAAATGCAAACCCTCAACTTCAAGGGGGACGTAACTTGGAAAGGGTCACGAACTAGAACAGAATGGGGGTGCCTTAAAAACGTAAACATTGAGCTACCATATGATCCAGCAGGCCCACTCCTCCACCTATAATCTAAGAAGAGAGAATTGGAAAGACACAGGCAGGCAAATCTGCATTGCACAGTATTACAATAGCCAAGATATGGAAGTAAACAAAAACTCCACCAACAGATGGGAGGACAAAGAAGAACTCCTCCATGTACAGATGGAATATTCGCTAGTGAAAAAAATGAAACAATGCCATTTGCAGCGCCATAGATGAGTCTAGACGTAATCACGCCACGTGTAGTCAGTGAGAAAGCAAAATACATATATCCTATGATATCACTTTCAGGAGTTACTTAAACATTGATACCAATGAAGATACTTCCACAGAGAAAGGCAATCACAGATTCATTAAAAAAGTTATGGTTCACCAAATAGAAAGGGATGAGGATTGGATACATTACCATATTGGGGTTAACAGAGATATACAAACCATGTGAAATATATAATCACCAAAGACGTACGGAAGACCAGGAGAAGACTACTCAACCTTGTGTCATAACCTACATGGGAAAAGGATGCTAGGAAGAATAGATACATGTATATGTGTGAAAGAACCACATCTTGCACACCTAGAACAAACAAACCATTGTAATCAAATTTGCTGGGATAAAAAATAAAAAGTAAATTACAAATATGAACAAGAAGTAATGAGACATAAACTTAAAGGGCTTTTTCCTGGCACGTTCCATTCTAATATACAACCTAGAACACCACTTCCATTAAGGCTCTGTTTCCCTAGTAACCAAATTTGGCAAAGGAGAAATGCTGCCACCTTGTGGCCGTTTCCTGCAAGAGCAGCTTTAAAGTCCCAGCTAATGGTCACTTAACATTCACAAGGACTCAGGGCTGTAAAAGACACTTGCCCTAAAAATTTGTGCTGAAGTAGGGAATGGACAAAAAATTCACAACAGGCAAATGTTTCAAGAAGAGATTATGAAGAGTTAAGTTTTACTCACACTCTTTTTAAAAAAAAGAAAAATGGATAAAAGCTCAACCTCAGGGAGTGTTAGACACATGCAATCTAATCTACGAAAAGTTTCAACTTACACCAGTCGACTGACCATCAGCAAAAAGTCTACAAACAATAAATGCTGAAGGGGATTTAGAGAACTGTGTACCCTCTACCTTCTGGTGAGACATAAAAGCCAATAATGAGAAAAGAAAGGAGCTGTGTTTAAAAGTAAAAATGGAGGTACCATTCAATCCCCAGGCGCACCATTGGACCTCTCACCTGAGAAGACAAGAATCGAGAAGACACGGGCCCCAAAAGCTGCAGTGCAGCCTTATTCACAATAGCCAAGACAGTGAAGCAATCAAAATGTCCAACAACAGGTGAATGGATAAAGAAGAAGTGGTCCATGTACACAATGGAATATTAACCATGGAAAACAATGAACCATTGCTCTTTGAGGCACCACAAATGAGTCTGCAGATAATCATGAAAGATGAGGTAAGTTGGAAAGCAAAAGACCTGTATTCTATGATATCACTTATAGGCGTTCTCTAATAACTGACACAAATGAACATATTTCCACAGAGAAAGACACTCACAGATTTAGAAAACAAACTATGCTCATCTAAAATGAAAGGTGGGGGGAATGGATAAATTAAGATTAGTGTTACTATATGTATACAAACACATATTATCTATATATCTCAAAAAGACCGACCATATAGCAAGGGAAGTCAGCAGAACCTTCTGTACCATTTTACATGGGAAGAGGATCTGTAGTTGAATAGATATATATAATGTACAAATGAACCAGATTGTGTACACCTAGGACAAACAATATTCTAAGCTTTACCCCAATTAAAAAAAAATTTAAAACCAAGAATAAATAATGAGACATAAACTTATGGGGCTTTCTCCATGCACATTCCAATGTAATTTACAACCTAGGAACACGACTTCCAGAAAGGCTCTGCTGCCCTAGTACCCAGATTTGGGAATGGAGAAATGCTGCCTGTTTCAGGTCACTTCCCACAACAGGAGCTTTAAAACCATTGCTAAAGGTCACTAAATATTCACAAACTTGCACTTCGGTAAATGACACCTGCTCTCTAAAAAATGTCTGAGGTGGAAAATCGACCAAAAAATTCAAAAGAGGGCAACCTTCCAAGAAGACAATATCAAGAGTTATATTGTACTCCCAATTGTTTCCTTTTTTTAACAGAAAAGAAAACGGCGGTGAAAAATGATGAGTTTTACGAATTTTCAAAGCCATGCAAACCCAAATTACAAAACTCTATCAGCTCACAGCAGCCAGTAGGGCCATTAGCATAAATGCTGCAAACAATAAATGCTGAAGCGATTGTGGAGAAATGTGTACCCTCGATTCTAAGGGGGACGTGGTAAGTGCCACTAATGAAAACACAAAGAAGGTGCTTTGAAAAGGGAAAAACGGTGCTACCAGTCAGTCAATCACAACCACTGCTGGGCCTATTACCTGAGAAAATGAGAATCAAAAAGTCACAGGCTGGCAATCCTGCACTCCAACAATATTTACCATAGGCAACACTTGGAAGCAATGAAAATGTCCATCAACCGAGGACTGCACAAAGTAGAAGTGGTCCACGTACACAGTGGAAAATTGCCCCAATAAAAAATAAAAATTAAAATTAAAAATCCAAGAAAAGTAAGGAGACATCAGCTTGTGTGGGTTGGTCCGGGCACACTCCACTCTAATTTATAACCGAGAAACACCACAGGCCACAAGGGCTTTTCCCTAGTTACCAGGGTGGGGAACATAGAAAGGCTTCCGCCCTCTGGCAGTTACCTGCAAAAGCAGCTTTAAAGCCTGTGCTAATGGTCATTTCATAGGAACAAGTACTGCAGAACTGTAAGTGAAACCTGCCCTGAAAATGTCTTCAGGGAGGTAAAGGCCAAAACATTTCAAAATGTGACACATACTTTAAGAGAACACTTTGAAGAACTAAGGGGTAATCACAGCTTGAAAAATAAAAAGGACATGACTTCAAGCTCAATTTCAAAGGATTATGAGGCACGTGCGAATTCAGCCACAAAGAGGTATCAGCTCACACTTGTCAGAATAACCATCAGCAAGAAAACTACAAACAATAAATGCTGAAGGTGTTGTAGAGAAATGGAAACCCTCAACTTCAAGGGGGACGTAACTTGGAAAGGGTCACGAACTAGAACAGAATGGGGGTGCCTTAAAAACGTAAACATTGAGCTACCATATGATCCAGCAGGCCCACTCCTCCACCTATAATCTAAGAAGAGAGAATTGGAAAGACACAGGCAGGCAAATCTGCATTGCACAGTATTACAATAGCCAAGATATGGAAGTAAACAAAAACTCCACCAACAGATGGGAGGACAAAGAAGAACTCCTCCATGTACAGATGGAATATTCGCTAGTGAAAAAAATGAAACAATGCCATTTGCAGCGCCATAGATGAGTCTAGACGTAATCACGCCACGTGTAGTCAGTGAGAAAGCAAAATACATATATCCTATGATATCACTTTCAGGAGTTACTTAAACATTGATACCAATGAAGATATTTCCACAGAGAAAGGCAATCACAGATTCATTAAAAAACTTATGGTTCACCAAATAGAAAGGGATGAGGATTGGATACATTACCATATTGGGGTTAACAGAGATATACAAACCCTGTGAAATATATAATCACCAAAGACGTACAGAAGACCAGGAGAAGACTACTCAACCTTGTGTCATAACCTACATGGGAAAAGGATGCTAGGAAGAATAGATACATGTATATGAGTGAAAGAACCACATCTTGCACACTTAGAACAAACAAACCATTGTAATCAAATTTGCTGGGATATAAAATAAAAAGTAAATTACAAATATGAACAAGAAGTAATGAGACATAAACTTAAAGGGCTTTTTCCTGGCACGTTCCATTCTAATATACAACCTAGAACACCACTTCCATTAAGGCTCTGTTTCCCTAGTAACCAAATTTGGCAAAGGAGAAATGCTGCCACCTTGTGGCCGTTTCCTTCAAGAGCAGCTTTAAAGTCCCAGCTAATGGTCACTTAACATTCACAAGGACTCAGGGCTGTAAAACACACTTGCCCTAAAAAATTGTGCTGAAGTAGGGAATGGACAAAAAATTCACAACAGGCAAATGTTTCAAGAAGAGATTATGAAGAGTTAAGTTTTACTCACACTCTTTTTAAAAAAAAGAAAAATGGATAAAAGCTCAACCTCAGGGAGTGTTAGACGCATGCAATCTAATCTACGAAAAGTTTCAACTTACACCAGTCGACTGACCATCAGCAAAAAGTCTACAAACAATAAATGCTGAAGGGGATTTAGAGAACTGTGTACCCTCTACCTTCTGGTGAGACATAAAAGCCAATAATGAGAAAAGAAAGGAGCTGTGTTTAAAAGTAAAAATGGAGGTACCATTCAATCCAGCAGGTGCACCAATGGACCTCTCACCTGAGAAGACAAGAATCGAGAAGACACAGGCCGCAAAAGCTGCAGTGCAGCCTTATTCACAATAGCCAAGACAGTGAAGCAATCAAAATATCCAACAAGAGGTGAATGGATAAAGAAGAAGTGGTCCATGTACACAGTGGAATATTAACCATGGAAAACAACGAACCATTGCTCTCTGAGGCACCACAAAGGAGTCTGGAGATAGTCAGGAAACATGAGGTAAGTCGGAAAGCAAAAGACCTATATTCTATGATATCACTTATAGGCGTTATCTAATAACTGACACAAATGAACATATATCCACAGAGAAAGACACTCACAGACTTAGAAAATAAAACTATGCTCAACTAAAAGGAAAGGTGGGGGGAATGGATAAATTAAGATTAGTGTTACTATATGTATACAAACACATATTATAAACATATCTCAAAAATACCGACCATATAGCAAGGGAGGTCTGCGGAACCCTCTGTAACATTTTACATGGGAAGAGGATCTGTACTTGAATAGACATATATAATGTACAAATGAACCAGAGTGTGTTCACCTAGGACAAACAATATTCTAACCTTTAGCCCAATTAAAACACCTTTAAAAACCAAGAAGAAATAATGAGACATAAACTTATGGGGGTTTCTCCACGCACATTCTAATGTAATTTACAACCTAGGAACACGACTTCCAGAAAGGCTCTGCTGCCCTACCACCCAGATTTGGGAATGGAGAAATGCTGCCTCCTTGAGGCCACTTCCCACAACAGCAGCTTTAAACCCATTGCTCTAGGTCACTAAATATTCACAAAACTTGAAGTTCGGGAAATGAGACCTGCTCTCTAAAAAAACTCTTGGGTGGAAAATCGCCCAAAAAATTCAAAAGAGGGCAGCCTTCCAAGAAGACAGTTTCAAGAGTTATACTGTACTCCCAATTGTTTCCTTTTTTTAACAGAAAAGAAAACAGCGGAGAAAAATGATGAGTTTTACGAATTTTCAACGACTTGCAAACCCAAATTACAAAAACCTATGAGCTCACAGCAGCCAGAAGGGCCATTAGCATAAATGCTGCAAACAATAAATGATGAAGCGATTGTGGAGAAATGCGTACCCTCGATTCTAAGGGGGACGTGGTAAGAGCCACTAATGAAAACACAAAGAAGGTGCTTTGAAAATGGAAACACGGTGCTACCAGTCAGTGAATCACACCCACTGCTGGGCCTATCACCTGAGAAAATGAGAATCAAAAAGTCAAAGGCTGGCAATCCTGCACTCCAACAATATTTACCATAGCCAACACTTGGAAGCAATGAAAATGTCCATCAACCGAGGAATGCACAAAGAAGAAGTGGTCCACGTACACAGTGGAAAATTACTCCAATAAAAAATAAAAATTAAATTTAAAAATCCAACACAACTAAGGAGACATCAGCTTGTGTGGGTTGGTCCGGGCACACTCCACTCTAATTTATAACCGAGAAACACCACAGGCCGCAAGGGCTTTTCCCTAGTTACCAGGGTGGGGAACATAGAAAGGCTGCCGCCCTCTGGCAGTTACCTGCAAAAGCAGTTTTAAAGCCTGTGCTAATGGTCATTTCATATGAATAAGTACTGCAGAAGTGTAAATGAAACCTGCCCTCAAAATGTCTTCAGGGAGGTAAAGGCCAAAACGTTTCAAAATGTGACACATACTTTAAGAGAACACTTTGAAGAACTAAGGGGTAATCACAGCTTGAAAAATAAAAAGGACATGACTTCAAGCTCAATTTCAACGGATTATGAGGCACGTGCGAATTCAGCCACCAAGAGGTATCAGCTCACACTTGTCAGAATAACCATCAGCAAGAAAACTACAAACAATAAATGCTGAAGGTGTTGTAGAGAAATGCAAACCCTCAACTTCAAGGGGGACGTAACTTGGAAAGGGTCACGAACTAGAACAGAATGGGGGTGCCTTAAAAACGTAAACATTGAGCTACCATATGATCCAGCAGGCCCACTCCTCCACCTATAATCTAAGAAGAGAGAATTGGAAAGACACAGGCAGGCAAATCTGCATTGCACAGTATTACAATAGCCAAGATATGGAAGTAAACAAAAACTCCACCAACAGATGGGAGGACAAAGAAGAACTCCTCCATGTACAGATGGAATATTCGCTAGTGAAAAAAATGAAACAATGCCATTTGCAGCGCCATAGATGAGTCTAGACGTAATCACGCCACGTGTAGTCAGTGAGAAAGCAAAATACATATATCCTATGATATCACTTTCAGGAGTTACTTAAACATTGATACCAATGAAGATACTTCCACAGAGAAAGGCAATCACAGATTCATTAAAAAAGTTATGGTTCACCAAATAGAAAGGGATGAGGATTGGATACATTACCATATTGGGGTTAACAGAGATATACAAACCATGTGAAATATATAATCACCAAAGACGTACGGAAGACCAGGAGAAGACTACTCAACCTTGTGTCATAACCTACATGGGAAAAGGATGCTAGGAAGAATAGATACATGTATATGTGTGAAAGAACCACATCTTGCACACCTAGAACAAACAAACCATTGTAATCAAATTTGCTGGGATAAAAAATAAAAAGTAAATTACAAATATGAACAAGAAGTAATGAGACATAAACTTAAAGGGCTTTTTCCTGGCACGTTCCATTCTAATATACAACCTAGAACACCACTTCCATTAAGGCTCTGTTTCCCTAGTAACCAAATTTGGCAAAGGAGAAATGCTGCCACCTTGTGGCCGTTTCCTGCAAGAGCAGCTTTAAAGTCCCAGCTAATGGTCACTTAACATTCACAAGGACTCAGGGCTGTAAAAGACACTTGCCCTAAAAATTTGTGCTGAAGTAGGGAATGGACAAAAAATTCACAACAGGCAAATGTTTCAAGAAGAGATTATGAAGAGTTAAGTTTTACTCACACTCTTTTTAAAAAAAAGAAAAATGGATAAAAG
Organism: Balaenoptera physalus; assembly: GCF_965194825.1. Classification (NCBI taxonomy): domain Eukaryota; kingdom Metazoa; phylum Chordata; class Mammalia; order Artiodactyla; family Balaenopteridae; genus Balaenoptera; species Balaenoptera physalus. Next base: position 116,351 of record NW_028125833.1, read on the forward strand.
CTCAACCTCAGGGAGTGTTAGACACATGCAATCTAATCTACGAAAAGTTTCAACTTACACCAGTCGACTGACCATCAGCAAAAAGTCTACAAACAATAAATGCTGAAGGGGATTTAGAGAACTGTGTACCCTCTACCTTCTGGTGAGACATAAAAGCCAATAATGAGAAAAGAAAGGAGCTGTGTTTAAAAGTAAAAATGGAGGTACCATTCAATCCCCAGGCGCACCATTGGACCTCTCACCTGAGAAGACAAGAATCGAGAAGACACGGGCCCCAAAAGCTGCAGTGCAGCCTTATTCACAATAGCCAAGACAGTGAAGCAATCAAAATGTCCAACAACAGGTGAATGGATAAAGAAGAAGTGGTCCATGTACACAATGGAATATTAACCATGGAAAACAATGAACCATTGCTCTTTGAGGCACCACAAATGAGTCTGCAGATAATCATGAAAGATGAGGTAAGTTGGAAAGCAAAAGACCTGTATTCTATGATATCACTTATAGGCGTTCTCTAATAACTGACACAAATGAACATATTTCCACAGAGAAAGACACTCACAGATTTAGAAAACAAACTATGCTCATCTAAAATGAAAGGTGGGGGGAATGGATAAATTAAGATTAGTGTTACTATATGTATACAAACACATATTATCTATATATCTCAAAAAGACCGACCATATAGCAAGGGAAGTCAGCAGAACCTTCTGTACCATTTTACATGGGAAGAGGATCTGTAGTTGAATAGATATATATAATGTACAAATGAACCAGATTGTGTACACCTAGGACAAACAATATTCTAAGCTTTACCCCAATTAAAAAAAAATTTAAAACCAAGAATAAATAATGAGACATAAACTTATGGGGCTTTCTCCATGCACATTCCAATGTAATTTACAACCTAGGAACACGACTTCCAGAAAGGCTCTGCTGCCCTAGTACCCAGATTTGGGAATGGAGAAATGCTGCCTGTTTCAGGTCACTTCCCACAACAGGAGCTTTAAAACCATTGCTAAAGGTCACTAAATATTCACAAACTTGCACTTCGGTAAATGACACCTGCTCTCTAAAAAATGTCTGAGGTGGAAAATCGACCAAAAAATTCAAAAGAGGGCAACCTTCCAAGAAGACAATATCAAGAGTTATATTGTACTCCCAATTGTTTCCTTTTTTTAACAGAAAAGAAAACGGCGGTGAAAAATGATGAGTTTTACGAATTTTCAAAGCCATGCAAACCCAAATTACAAAACTCTATCAGCTCACAGCAGCCAGTAGGGCCATTAGCATAAATGCTGCAAACAATAAATGCTGAAGCGATTGTGGAGAAATGTGTACCCTCGATTCTAAGGGGGACGTGGTAAGTGCCACTAATGAAAACACAAAGAAGGTGCTTTGAAAAGGGAAAAACGGTGCTACCAGTCAGTCAATCACAACCACTGCTGGGCCTATTACCTGAGAAAATGAGAATCAAAAAGTCACAGGCTGGCAATCCTGCACTCCAACAATATTTACCATAGGCAACACTTGGAAGCAATGAAAATGTCCATCAACCGAGGACTGCACAAAGTAGAAGTGGTCCACGTACACAGTGGAAAATTGCCCCAATAAAAAATAAAAATTAAAATTAAAAATCCAAGAAAAGTAAGGAGACATCAGCTTGTGTGGGTTGGTCCGGGCACACTCCACTCTAATTTATAACCGAGAAACACCACAGGCCACAAGGGCTTTTCCCTAGTTACCAGGGTGGGGAACATAGAAAGGCTTCCGCCCTCTGGCAGTTACCTGCAAAAGCAGCTTTAAAGCCTGTGCTAATGGTCATTTCATAGGAACAAGTACTGCAGAACTGTAAGTGAAACCTGCCCTGAAAATGTCTTCAGGGAGGTAAAGGCCAAAACATTTCAAAATGTGACACATACTTTAAGAGAACACTTTGAAGAACTAAGGGGTAATCACAGCTTGAAAAATAAAAAGGACATGACTTCAAGCTCAATTTCAAAGGATTATGAGGCACGTGCGAATTCAGCCACAAAGAGGTATCAGCTCACACTTGTCAGAATAACCATCAGCAAGAAAACTACAAACAATAAATGCTGAAGGTGTTGTAGAGAAATGGAAACCCTCAACTTCAAGGGGGACGTAACTTGGAAAGGGTCACGAACTAGAACAGAATGGGGGTGCCTTAAAAACGTAAACATTGAGCTACCATATGATCCAGCAGGCCCACTCCTCCACCTATAATCTAAGAAGAGAGAATTGGAAAGACACAGGCAGGCAAATCTGCATTGCACAGTATTACAATAGCCAAGATATGGAAGTAAACAAAAACTCCACCAACAGATGGGAGGACAAAGAAGAACTCCTCCATGTACAGATGGAATATTCGCTAGTGAAAAAAATGAAACAATGCCATTTGCAGCGCCATAGATGAGTCTAGACGTAATCACGCCACGTGTAGTCAGTGAGAAAGCAAAATACATATATCCTATGATATCACTTTCAGGAGTTACTTAAACATTGATACCAATGAAGATATTTCCACAGAGAAAGGCAATCACAGATTCATTAAAAAACTTATGGTTCACCAAATAGAAAGGGATGAGGATTGGATACATTACCATATTGGGGTTAACAGAGATATACAAACCCTGTGAAATATATAATCACCAAAGACGTACAGAAGACCAGGAGAAGACTACTCAACCTTGTGTCATAACCTACATGGGAAAAGGATGCTAGGAAGAATAGATACATGTATATGAGTGAAAGAACCACATCTTGCACACTTAGAACAAACAAACCATTGTAATCAAATTTGCTGGGATATAAAATAAAAAGTAAATTACAAATATGAACAAGAAGTAATGAGACATAAACTTAAAGGGCTTTTTCCTGGCACGTTCCATTCTAATATACAACCTAGAACACCACTTCCATTAAGGCTCTGTTTCCCTAGTAACCAAATTTGGCAAAGGAGAAATGCTGCCACCTTGTGGCCGTTTCCTTCAAGAGCAGCTTTAAAGTCCCAGCTAATGGTCACTTAACATTCACAAGGACTCAGGGCTGTAAAAGACACTTGCCCTAAAAATTTGTGCTGAAGTAGGGATTGGACAAAAAATTCACAACAGGCAAATGTTTCAAGAAGAGATTATGAAGAGTTAAGTTTTACTCACACTCTTTTTAAAAAAAAGAAAAATGGATAAAAGCTCAACCTCAGGGAGTGTTAGACACATGCAATCTAATCTACGAAAAGTTTCAACTTACACCAGTCGACTGACCATCAGCAAAAAGTCTACAAACAATAAATGCTGAAGGGGATTTAGAGAACTGTGTACCCTCTACCTTCTGGTGAGACATAAAAGCCAATAATGAGAAAAGAAAGGAGCTGTGTTTAAAAGTAAAAATGGAGGTACCATTCAATCCCCAGGCGCACCATTGGACCTCTCACCTGAGAAGACAAGAATCGAGAAGACACGGGCCGCAAAAGCTGCAGTGCAGCCTTATTCACAATAGCCAAGACAGTGAAGCAATCAAAATGTCCAACAACAGGTGAATGGATAAAGAAGAAGTGGTCCATGTACACAATGGAATATTAACCATGGAAAACAATGAACCATTGCTCTTTGAGGCACCACAAATGAGTCTGCAGATAATCATGAAAGATGAGGTAAGTTGGAAAGCAAAAGACCTGTATTCTATGATATCACTTATAGGCGTTCTCTAATAACTGACACAAATGAACATATTTCCACAGAGAAAGACACTCACAGATTTAGAAAACAAACTATGCTCATCTAAAACGAAAGGTGGGGGGAATGGATAAATTAAGATTAGTGTTACTATATGTATACAAACACATATTATCTATATATCTCAAAAAGACCGACCATATAGCAAGGGAAGTCAGCAGAACCTTCTGTACCATTTTACATGGGAAGAGGATCTGTAGTTGAATAGACATATATAATGTACAAATGAACCAGATTGTGTACACCTAGGACAAACAATATTCTAAGCTTTACCCCAATTAAAAAAAAATTTAAAACCAAGAATAAATAATGAGACATAAACTTATGGGGCTTTCTCCATGCACATTCCAATGTAATTTACAACCTAGGAACACGACTTCCAGAAAGGCTCTGCTGCCCTAGTACCCAGATTTGGGAATGGAGAAATGCTGCCTGTTTCAGGTCACTTCCCACAACAGGAGCTTTAAAACCATTGCTAAAGGACACTAAATATTCACAAACTTGCACTTCGGTAAATGACACCTGCTCTCTAAAAAATGTCTGAGGTGGAAAATCGACCAAAAAATTCAAAAGAGGGCAACCTTCCAAGAAGATAATATCAAGAGTTATATTGTACTCCCAATTGTTTCCTTTTTTTAACAGAAAAGAAAACGGCGGTGAAAAATGATGAGTTTTACGAATTTTCAAAACCATGCAAACGCAAATTACAAAACTCTATCAGCTCACAGCAGCCAGTAGGGCCATTAGCATAAATGCTGCAAACAATAAATGCTGAAGCGATTGTGGAGAAATGTGTACCCTCGATTCTAAGGGGGACGTGGTAAGTGCCACTAATGAAAACACAAAGAAGGTGCTTTGAAAAGGGAAAAACGGTGCTACCAGTCAGTCAATCACAACCACTGCTGGGCCTATTACCTGAGAAAATGAGAATCAAAAAGTCACAGGCTGGCAATCCTGCACTCCAACAATATTTACCATAGCCAACACTTGGAAGCAATGAAAATGTCCATCAACCGAGGACTGCACAAAGTAGAAGTGGTCCACGTACACAGTGGAAAATTGCCCCAATAAAAAATAAAAATTAAAATTAAAAATCCAACAAAAGTAAGGAGACATCAGCTTGTGTGGGTTGGTCCGGGCACACTCCACTCTAATTTATAACCGAGAAACACCACAGGCCGCAAGGGCTTTTCCCTAGTTACCAGGGTGGGGAACATAGAAAGGCTTCCGCCCTCTGGCAGTTACCTGCAAAAGCAGCTTTAAAGCCTGTGCTAATGGTCATTTCATAGGAACAAGTACTGCAGAACTGTAAGTGAAACCTGCCCTCAAAATGTCTTCAGGGAGGTAAAGGCCAAAACATTTCAAAATGTGACACATACTTTAAGAGAACACTTTGAAGAACTAAGGGGTAATCACAGCTTGAAAAATAAAAAGGACATGACTTCAAGCTCAATTTCAAAGGATTATGAGGCACGTGCGAATTCAGCCACAAAGAGGTATCAGCTCACACTTGTCAGAATAACCATCAGCAAGAAAACTACAAACAATAAATGCTGAAGGTGTTGTAGAGAAATGGAAACCCTCAACTTCAAGGGGGACGTAACTTGGAAAGGGTCACGAACTAGAACAGAATGGGGGTGCCTTAAAAACGTAAACATTGAGCTACCATATGATCCAGCAGGCCCACTCCTCCACCTATAATCTAAGAAGAGAGAATTGGAAAGACACAGGCAGGCAAATCTGCATTGCACAGTATTACAATAGCCAAGATATGGAAGTAAACAAAAACTCCACCAACAGATGGGAGGACAAAGAAGAACTCCTCCATGTACAGATGGAATATTCGCTAGTGAAAAAAATGAAACAATGCCATTTGCAGCGCCATAGATGAGTCTAGACGTAATCACGCCACGTGTAGTCAGTGAGAAAGCAAAATACATATATCCTATGATATCACTTTCAGGAGTTACTTAAACATTGATACCAATGAAGATATTTCCACAGAGAAAGGCAATCACAGATTCATTAAAAAACTTATGGTTCACCAAATAGAAAGGGATGAGGATTGGATACATTACCATATTGGGGTTAACAGAGATATACAAACCCTGTGAAATATATAATCACCAAAGACGTACAGAAGACCAGGAGAAGACTACTCAACCTTGTGTCATAACCTACATGGGAAAAGGATGCTAGGAAGAATAGATACATGTATATGAGTGAAAGAACCACATCTTGCACACTTAGAACAAACAAACCATTGTAATCAAATTTGCTGGGATAAAAAATAAAAAGTAAATTACAAATATGAACAAGAAGTAATGAGACATAAACTTAAAGGGCTTTTTCCTGGCACGTTCCATTCTAATATACAACCTAGAACACCACTTCCATTAAGGCTCTGTTTCCCTAGTAACCAAATTTGGCAAAGGAGAAATGCTGCCACCTTGTGGCCGTTTCCTTCAAGAGCAGCTTTAAAGTCCCAGCTAATGGTCACTTAACATTCACAAGGACTCAGGGCTGTAAAAGACACTTGCCCTAAAAATTTGTGCTGAAGTAGGGAATGGACAAAAAATTCACAACAGGCAAATGTTTCAAGAAGAGATTATGAAGAGTTAAGTTTTACTCACACTCTTTTTAAAAAAAAGAAAAATGGATAAAAGCTCAACCTCAGGGAGTGTTAGACGCATGCAATCTAATCTACGAAAAGTTTCAACTTACACCAGTCGACTGACCATCAGCAAAAAGTCTACAAACAATAAATGCTGAAGGGGATTTAGAGAACTGTGTACCCTCTACCTTCTGGTGAGACATAAAAGCCAATAATGAGAAAAGAAAGGAGCTGTGTTTAAAAGTAAAAATGGAGGTACCATTCAATCCCCAGGCGCACCATTGGACCTCTCACCTGAGAAGACAAGAATCGAGAAGACACGGGCCGCAAAAGCTGCAGTGCAGCCTTATTCACAATAGCCAAGACAGTGAAGCAATCAAAATGTCCAACAACAGGTGAATGGATAAAGAAGAAGTGGTCCATGTACACAATGGAATATTAACCATGGAAAACAATGAACCATTGCTCTTTGAGGCACCACAAATGAGTCTGCAGATAATCATGAAAGATGAGGTAAGTTGGAAAGCAAAAGACCTGTATTCTATGATATCACTTATAGGCGTTCTCTAATAACTGACACAAATGAACATATTTCCACAGAGAAAGACACTCACAGATTTAGAAAACAAACTATGCTCATCTGAAACGAAAGGTGGGGGGAATGGATAAATTAAGATTAGTGTTACTATATGTATACAAACACATATTATCTATATATCTCAAAAAGACCGACCATATAGCAAGGGAAGTCAGCAGAACCTTCTGTACCATTTTACATGGGAAGAGGATCTGTAGTTGAATAGACATATATAATGTACAAATGAACCAGATTGTGTACACCTAGGACAAACAATATTCTAAGCTTTACCCCAATTAAAAAAAAATTTAAAACCAAGAATAAATAATGAGACATAAACTTATGGGGCTTTCTCCATGCACATTCCAATGTAATTTACAACCTAGGAACACGACTTCCAGAAAGGCTCTGCTGCCCTAGTACCCAGATTTGGGAATGGAGAAATGCTGCCTGTTTCAGGTCACTTCCCACAACAGGAGCTTTAAAACCATTGCTAAAGGACACTAAATATTCACAAACTTGCACTTCGGTAAATGACACCTGCTCTCTAAAAAATGTCTGAGGTGGAAAATCGACCAAAAAATTCAAAAGAGGGCAACCTTCCAAGAAGACAATATCAAGAGTTATATTGTACTCCCAATTGTTTCCTTTTTTTAACAGAAAAGAAAACGGCGGTGAAAAATGATGAGTTTTACGAATTTTCAAAACCATGCAAACCCAAATTACAAAACTCTATCAGCTCACAGCAGCCAGTAGGGCCATTAGCATAAATGCTGCAAACAATAAATGCTGAAGCGATTGTGGAGAAATGTGTACCCTCGATTCTAAGGGGGACGTGGTAAGTGCCACTAATGAAAACACAAAGAAGGTGCTTTGAAAAGGGAAAAACGGTGCTACCAGTCAGTCAGTCACAACCACTGGTGGGCCTATTACCTGAGAAAATGAGAATCAAAAAGTCACAGGCTGGCAATCCTGCACTCCAACAATATTTACCATAGGCAACACTTGGAAGCAATGAAAATGTCCATCAACCGAGGACTGCACAAAGTAGAAGTGGTCCACGTACACAGTGGAAAATTGCCCCAATAAAAAATAAAAATTAAAATTAAAAATCCAACAAAAGTAAGGAGACATCAGCTTGTGTGGGTTGGTCCGGGCACACTCCACTCTAATTTATAACCGAGAAACACCACAGGCCACAAGGGCTTTTCCCTAGTTACCAGGGTGGGGAACATAGAAAGGCTTCCGCCCTCTGGCAGTTACCTGCAAAAGCAGCTTTAAAGCCTGTGCTAATGGTCATTTCATAGGAACAAGTACTGCAGAACTGTAAGTGAAACCTGCCCTCAAAATGTCTTCAGGGAGGTAAAGGCCAAAACATTTCAAAATGTGACACATACTTTAAGAGAACACTTTGAAGAACTAAGGGGTAATCACAGCTTGAAAAATAAAAAGGACATGACTTCAAGCTCAATTTCAAAGGATTATGAGGCACGTGCGAATTCAGCCACAAAGAGGTATCAGCTCACACTTGTCAGAATAACCATCAGCAAGAAAACTACAAACAATAAATGCTGAAGGTGTTGTAGAGAAATGGAAACCCTCAACTTCAAGGGGGACGTAACTTGGAAAGGGTCACGAACTAGAACAGAATGGGGGTGCCTTAAAAACGTAAACATTGAGCTACCATATGATCCAGCAGGCCCACTCCTCCACCTATAATCTAAGAAGAGAGAATTGGAAAGACACAGGCAGGCAAATCTGCATTGCACAGTATTACAATAGCCAAGATATGGAAGTAAACAAAAACTCCACCAACAGATGGGAGGACAAAGAAGAACTCCTCCATGTACAGATGGAATATTCGCTAGTGAAAAAAATGAAACAATGCCATTTGCAGTGCCATAGATGAGTCTAGACGTAATCACGCCACGTGTAGTCAGTGAGAAAGCAAAATACATATATCCTATGATATCACTTTCAGGAGTTACTTAAACATTGATACCAATGAAGATATTTCCACAGAGAAAGGCAATCACAGATTCATTAAAAAACTTATGGTTCACCAAATAGAAAGGGATGAGGATTGGATACATTACCATATTGGGGTTAACAGAGATATACAAACCATGTGAAATATATAATCACCAAAGACGTACGGAAGACCAGGAGAAGACTACTCAACCTTGTGTCATAACCTACATGGGAAAAGGATGCTAGGAAGAATAGATACATGTATATGTGTGAAAGAACCACATCTTGCACACCTAGAACAAACAAACCATTGTAATCAAATTTGCTGGGATAAAAAATAAAAAGTAAATTACAAATATGAACAAGAAGTAATGAGACATAAACTTAAAGGGCTTTTTCCTGGCACGTTCCATTCTAATATACAACCTAGAACACCACTTCCATTAAGGCTCTGTTTCCCTAGTAACCAAATTTGGCAAAGGAGAAATGCTGCCACCTTGTGGCCGTTTCCTTCAAGAGCAGCTTTAAAGTCCCAGCTAATGGTCACTTAACATTCACAAGGACTCAGGGCTGTAAAACACACTTGCCCTAAAAAATTGTGCTGAAGTAGGGAATGGACAAAAAATTCACAACAGGCAAATGTTTCAAGAAGAGATTATGAAGAGTTAAGTTTTACTCACACTCTTTTTAAAAAAAAGAAAAATGGATAAAAGCTCAACCTCAGGGAGTGTTAGACGCATGCAATCTAATCTACGAAAAGTTTCAACTTACACCAGTCGACTGACCATCAGCAAAAAGTCTACAAACAATAAATGCTGAAGGGGATTTAGAGAACTGTGTACCCTCTACCTTCTGGTGAGACATAAAAGCCAATAATGAGAAAAGAAAGGAGCTGTGTTTAAAAGTAAAAATGGAGGTACCATTCAATCCAGCAGGTGCACCAATGGACCTCTCACCTGAGAAGACAAGAATCGAGAAGACACAGGCCGCAAAAGCTGCAGTGCAGCCTTATTCACAATAGCCAAGACAGTGAAGCAATCAAAATATCCAACAAGAGGTGAATGGATAAAGAAGAAGTGGTCCATGTACACAGTGGAATATTAACCATGGAAAACAACGAACCATTGCTCTCTGAGGCACCACAAAGGAGTCTGGAGATAGTCAGGAAACATGAGGTAAGTCGGAAAGCAAAAGACCTATATTCTATGATATCACTTATAGGCGTTATCTAATAACTGACACAAATGAACATATATCCACAGAGAAAGACACTCACAGACTTAGAAAATAAAACTATGCTCAACTAAAAGGAAAGGTGGGGGGAATGGATAAATTAAGATTAGTGTTACTATATGTATACAAACACATATTATAAACATATCTCAAAAATACCGACCATATAGCAAGGGAGGTCTGCGGAACCCTCTGTAACATTTTACATGGGAAGAGGATCTGTACTTGAATAGACATATATAATGTACAAATGAACCAGAGTGTGTTCACCTAGGACAAACAATATTCTAACCTTTAGCCCAATTAAAACACCTTTAAAAACCAAGAAGAAATAATGAGACATAAACTTATGGGGGTTTCTCCACGCACATTCTAATGTAATTTACAACCTAGGAACACGACTTCCAGAAAGGCTCTGCTGCCCTACCACCCAGATTTGGGAATGGAGAAATGCTGCCTCCTTGAGGCCACTTCCCACAACAGCAGCTTTAAACCCATTGCTCTAGGTCACTAAATATTCACAAAACTTGAAGTTCGGGAAATGAGACCTGCTCTCTAAAAAAACTCTTGGGTGGAAAATCGCCCAAAAAATTCAAAAGAGGGCAGCCTTCCAAGAAGACAGTTTCAAGAGTTATACTGTACTCCCAATTGTTTCCTTTTTTTAACAGAAAAGAAAACAGCGGAGAAAAATGATGAGTTTTACGAATTTTCAACGACTTGCAAACCCAAATTACAAAAACCTATGAGCTCACAGCAGCCAGAAGGGCCATTAGCATAAATGCTGCAAACAATAAATGATGAAGCGATTGTGGAGAAATGCGTACCCTCGATTCTAAGGGGGACGTGGTAAGAGCCACTAATGAAAACACAAAGAAGGTGCTTTGAAAATGGAAACACGGTGCTACCAGTCAGTGAATCACACCCACTGCTGGGCCTATCACCTGAGAAAATGAGAATCAAAAAGTCAAAGGCTGGCAATCCTGCACTCCAACAATATTTACCATAGCCAACACTTGGAAGCAATGAAAATGTCCATCAACCGAGGAATGCACAAAGAAGAAGTGGTCCACGTACACAGTGGAAAATTACTCCAATAAAAAATAAAAATTAAATTTAAAAATCCAACACAACTAAGGAGACATCAGCTTGTGTGGGTTGGTCCGGGCACACTCCACTCTAATTTATAACCGAGAAACACCACAGGCCGCAAGGGCTTTTCCCTAGTTACCAGGGTGGGGAACATAGAAAGGCTGCCGCCCTCTGGCAGTTACCTGCAAAAGCAGTTTTAAAGCCTGTGCTAATGGTCATTTCATATGAATAAGTACTGCAGAAGTGTAAATGAAACCTGCCCTCAAAATGTCTTCAGGGAGGTAAAGGCCAAAACGTTTCAAAATGTGACACATACTTTAAGAGAACACTTTGAAGAACTAAGGGGTAATCACAGCTTGAAAAATAAAAAGGACATGACTTCAAGCTCAATTTCAACGGATTATGAGGCACGTGCGAATTCAGCCACCAAGAGGTATCAGCTCACACTTGTCAGAATAACCATCAGCAAGAAAACTACAAACAATAAATGCTGAAGGTGTTGTAGAGAAATGCAAACCCTCAACTTCAAGGGGGACGTAACTTGGAAAGGGTCACGAACTAGAACAGAATGGGGGTGCCTTAAAAACGTAAACATTGAGCTACCATATGATCCAGCAGGCCCACTCCTCCACCTATAATCTAAGAAGAGAGAATTGGAAAGACACAGGCAGGCAAATCTGCATTGCACAGTATTACAATAGCCAAGATATGGAAGTAAACAAAAACTCCACCAACAGATGGGAGGACAAAGAAGAACTCCTCCATGTACAGATGGAATATTCGCTAGTGAAAAAAATGAAACAATGCCATTTGCAGCGCCATAGATGAGTCTAGACGTAATCACGCCACGTGTAGTCAGTGAGAAAGCAAAATACATATATCCTATGATATCACTTTCAGGAGTTACTTAAACATTGATACCAATGAAGATACTTCCACAGAGAAAGGCAATCACAGATTCATTAAAAAAGTTATGGTTCACCAAATAGAAAGGGATGAGGATTGGATACATTACCATATTGGGGTTAACAGAGATATACAAACCATGTGAAATATATAATCACCAAAGACGTACGGAAGACCAGGAGAAGACTACTCAACCTTGTGTCATAACCTACATGGGAAAAGGATGCTAGGAAGAATAGATACATGTATATGTGTGAAAGAACCACATCTTGCACACCTAGAACAAACAAACCATTGTAATCAAATTTGCTGGGATAAAAAATAAAAAGTAAATTACAAATATGAACAAGAAGTAATGAGACATAAACTTAAAGGGCTTTTTCCTGGCACGTTCCATTCTAATATACAACCTAGAACACCACTTCCATTAAGGCTCTGTTTCCCTAGTAACCAAATTTGGCAAAGGAGAAATGCTGCCACCTTGTGGCCGTTTCCTGCAAGAGCAGCTTTAAAGTCCCAGCTAATGGTCACTTAACATTCACAAGGACTCAGGGCTGTAAAAGACACTTGCCCTAAAAATTTGTGCTGAAGTAGGGAATGGACAAAAAATTCACAACAGGCAAATGTTTCAAGAAGAGATTATGAAGAGTTAAGTTTTACTCACACTCTTTTTAAAAAAAAGAAAAATGGATAAAAGCTCAACCTCAGGGAGTGTTAGACACATGCAATCTAATCTACGAAAAGTTTCAACTTACACCAGTCGACTGACCATCAGCAAAAAGTCTACAAACAATAAATGCTGAAGGGGATTTAGAGAACTGTGTACCCTCTACCTTCTGGTGAGACATAAAAGCCAATAATGAGAAAAGAAAGGAGCTGTGTTTAAAAGTAAAAATGGAGGTACCATTCAATCCCCAGGCGCACCATTGGACCTCTCACCTGAGAAGACAAGAATCGAGAAGACACGGGCCCCAAAAGCTGCAGTGCAGCCTTATTCACAATAGCCAAGACAGTGAAGCAATCAAAATGTCCAACAACAGGTGAATGGATAAAGAAGAAGTGGTCCATGTACACAATGGAATATTAACCATGGAAAACAATGAACCATTGCTCTTTGAGGCACCACAAATGAGTCTGCAGATAATCATGAAAGATGAGGTAAGTTGGAAAGCAAAAGACCTGTATTCTATGATATCACTTATAGGCGTTCTCTAATAACTGACACAAATGAACATATTTCCACAGAGAAAGACACTCACAGATTTAGAAAACAAACTATGCTCATCTAAAATGAAAGGTGGGGGGAATGGATAAATTAAGATTAGTGTTACTATATGTATACAAACACATATTATCTATATATCTCAAAAAGACCGACCATATAGCAAGGGAAGTCAGCAGAACCTTCTGTACCATTTTACATGGGAAGAGGATCTGTAGTTGAATAGATATATATAATGTACAAATGAACCAGATTGTGTACACCTAGGACAAACAATATTCTAAGCTTTACCCCAATTAAAAAAAAATTTAAAACCAAGAATAAATAATGAGACATAAACTTATGGGGCTTTCTCCATGCACATTCCAATGTAATTTACAACCTAGGAACACGACTTCCAGAAAGGCTCTGCTGCCCTAGTACCCAGATTTGGGAATGGAGAAATGCTGCCTGTTTCAGGTCACTTCCCACAACAGGAGCTTTAAAACCATTGCTAAAGGTCACTAAATATTCACAAACTTGCACTTCGGTAAATGACACCTGCTCTCTAAAAAATGTCTGAGGTGGAAAATCGACCAAAAAATTCAAAAGAGGGCAACCTTCCAAGAAGACAATATCAAGAGTTATATTGTACTCCCAATTGTTTCCTTTTTTTAACAGAAAAGAAAACGGCGGTGAAAAATGATGAGTTTTACGAATTTTCAAAGCCATGCAAACCCAAATTACAAAACTCTATCAGCTCACAGCAGCCAGTAGGGCCATTAGCATAAATGCTGCAAACAATAAATGCTGAAGCGATTGTGGAGAAATGTGTACCCTCGATTCTAAGGGGGACGTGGTAAGTGCCACTAATGAAAACACAAAGAAGGTGCTTTGAAAAGGGAAAAACGGTGCTACCAGTCAGTCAATCACAACCACTGCTGGGCCTATTACCTGAGAAAATGAGAATCAAAAAGTCACAGGCTGGCAATCCTGCACTCCAACAATATTTACCATAGGCAACACTTGGAAGCAATGAAAATGTCCATCAACCGAGGACTGCACAAAGTAGAAGTGGTCCACGTACACAGTGGAAAATTGCCCCAATAAAAAATAAAAATTAAAATTAAAAATCCAAGAAAAGTAAGGAGACATCAGCTTGTGTGGGTTGGTCCGGGCACACTCCACTCTAATTTATAACCGAGAAACACCACAGGCCACAAGGGCTTTTCCCTAGTTACCAGGGTGGGGAACATAGAAAGGCTTCCGCCCTCTGGCAGTTACCTGCAAAAGCAGCTTTAAAGCCTGTGCTAATGGTCATTTCATAGGAACAAGTACTGCAGAACTGTAAGTGAAACCTGCCCTGAAAATGTCTTCAGGGAGGTAAAGGCCAAAACATTTCAAAATGTGACACATACTTTAAGAGAACACTTTGAAGAACTAAGGGGTAATCACAGCTTGAAAAATAAAAAGGACATGACTTCAAGCTCAATTTCAAAGGATTATGAGGCACGTGCGAATTCAGCCACAAAGAGGTATCAGCTCACACTTGTCAGAATAACCATCAGCAAGAAAACTACAAACAATAAATGCTGAAGGTGTTGTAGAGAAATGGAAACCCTCAACTTCAAGGGGGACGTAACTTGGAAAGGGTCACGAACTAGAACAGAATGGGGGTGCCTTAAAAACGTAAACATTGAGCTACCATATGATCCAGCAGGCCCACTCCTCCACCTATAATCTAAGAAGAGAGAATTGGAAAGACACAGGCAGGCAAATCTGCATTGCACAGTATTACAATAGCCAAGATATGGAAGTAAACAAAAACTCCACCAACAGATGGGAGGACAAAGAAGAACTCCTCCATGTACAGATGGAATATTCGCTAGTGAAAAAAATGAAACAATGCCATTTGCAGCGCCATAGATGAGTCTAGACGTAATCACGCCACGTGTAGTCAGTGAGAAAGCAAAATACATATATCCTATGATATCACTTTCAGGAGTTACTTAAACATTGATACCAATGAAGATATTTCCACAGAGAAAGGCAATCACAGATTCATTAAAAAACTTATGGTTCACCAAATAGAAAGGGATGAGGATTGGATACATTACCATATTGGGGTTAACAGAGATATACAAACCCTGTGAAATATATAATCACCAAAGACGTACAGAAGACCAGGAGAAGACTACTCAACCTTGTGTCATAACCTACATGGGAAAAGGATGCTAGGAAGAATAGATACATGTATATGAGTGAAAGAACCACATCTTGCACACTTAGAACAAACAAACCATTGTAATCAAATTTGCTGGGATATAAAATAAAAAGTAAATTACAAATATGAACAAGAAGTAATGAGACATAAACTTAAAGGGCTTTTTCCTGGCACGTTCCATTCTAATATACAACCTAGAACACCACTTCCATTAAGGCTCTGTTTCCCTAGTAACCAAATTTGGCAAAGGAGAAATGCTGCCACCTTGTGGCCGTTTCCTTCAAGAGCAGCTTTAAAGTCCCAGCTAATGGTCACTTAACATTCACAAGGACTCAGGGCTGTAAAAGACACTTGCCCTAAAAATTTGTGCTGAAGTAGGGAATGGACAAAAAATTCACAACAGGCAAATGTTTCAAGAAGAGATTATGAAGAGTTAAGTTTTACTCACACTCTTTTTAAAAAAAAGAAAAATGGATAAAAGCTCAACCTCAGGGAGTGTTAGACACATGCAATCTAATCTACGAAAAGTTTCAACTTACACCAGTCGACTGACCATCAGCAAAAAGTCTACAAACAATAAATGCTGAAGGGGATTTAGAGAACTGTGTACCCTCTACCTTCTGGTGAGACATAAAAGCCAATAATGAGAAAAGAAAGGAGCTGTGTTTAAAAGTAAAAATGGAGGTACCATTCAATCCCCAGGCGCACCATTGGACCTCTCACCTGAGAAGACAAGAATCGAGAAGACACGGGCCGCAAAAGCTGCAGTGCAGCCTTATTCACAATAGCCAAGACAGTGAAGCAATCAAAATGTCCAACAACAGGTGAATGGATAAAGAAGAAGTGGTCCATGTACACAATGGAATATTAACCATGGAAAACAATGAACCATTGCTCTTTGAGGCACCACAAATGAGTCTGCAGATAATCATGAAAGATGAGGTAAGTTGGAAAGCAAAAGACCTGTATTCTATGATATCACTTATAGGCGTTCTCTAATAACTGACACAAATGAACATATTTCCACAGAGAAAGACACTCACAGATTTAGAAAACAAACTATGCTCATCTAAAACGAAAGGTGGGGGGAATGGATAAATTAAGATTAGTGTTACTATATGTATACAAACACATATTATCTATATATCTCAAAAAGACCGACCATATAGCAAGGGAAGTCAGCAGAACCTTCTGTACCATTTTACATGGGAAGAGGATCTGTAGTTGAATAGACATATATAATGTACAAATGAACCAGATTGTGTACACCTAGGACAAACAATATTCTAAGCTTTACCCCAATTAAAAAAAAATTTAAAACCAAGAATAAATAATGAGACATAAACTTATGGGGCTTTCTCCATGCACATTCCAATGTAATTTACAACCTAGGAACACGACTTCCAGAAAGGCTCTGCTGCCCTAGTACCCAGATTTGGGAATGGAGAAATGCTGCCTGTTTCAGGTCACTTCCCACAACAGGAGCTTTAAAACCATTGCTAAAGGACACTAAATATTCACAAACTTGCACTTCGGTAAATGACACCTGCTCTCTAAAAAATGTCTGAGGTGGAAAATCGACCAAAAAATTCAAAAGAGGGCAACCTTCCAAGAAGATAATATCAAGAGTTATATTGTACTCCCAATTGTTTCCTTTTTTTAACAGAAAAGAAAACGGCGGTGAAAAATGATGAGTTTTACGAATTTTCAAAACCATGCAAACGCAAATTACAAAACTCTATCAGCTCACAGCAGCCAGTAGGGCCATTAGCATAAATGCTGCAAACAATAAATGCTGAAGCGATTGTGGAGAAATGTGTACCCTCGATTCTAAGGGGGACGTGGTAAGTGCCACTAATGAAAACACAAAGAAGGTGCTTTGAAAAGGGAAAAACGGTGCTACCAGTCAGTCAATCACAACCACTGCTGGGCCTATTACCTGAGAAAATGAGAATCAAAAAGTCACAGGCTGGCAATCCTGCACTCCAACAATATTTACCATAGCCAACACTTGGAAGCAATGAAAATGTCCATCAACCGAGGACTGCACAAAGTAGAAGTGGTCCACGTACACAGTGGAAAATTGCCCCAATAAAAAATAAAAATTAAAATTAAAAATCCAACAAAAGTAAGGAGACATCAGCTTGTGTGGGTTGGTCCGGGCACACTCCACTCTAATTTATAACCGAGAAACACCACAGGCCGCAAGGGCTTTTCCCTAGTTACCAGGGTGGGGAACATAGAAAGGCTTCCGCCCTCTGGCAGTTACCTGCAAAAGCAGCTTTAAAGCCTGTGCTAATGGTCATTTCATAGGAACAAGTACTGCAGAACTGTAAGTGAAACCTGCCCTCAAAATGTCTTCAGGGAGGTAAAGGCCAAAACATTTCAAAATGTGACACATACTTTAAGAGAACACTTTGAAGAACTAAGGGGTAATCACAGCTTGAAAAATAAAAAGGACATGACTTCAAGCTCAATTTCAAAGGATTATGAGGCACGTGCGAATTCAGCCACAAAGAGGTATCAGCTCACACTTGTCAGAATAACCATCAGCAAGAAAACTACAAACAATAAATGCTGAAGGTGTTGTAGAGAAATGGAAACCCTCAACTTCAAGGGGGACGTAACTTGGAAAGGGTCACGAACTAGAACAGAATGGGGGTGCCTTAAAAACGTAAACATTGAGCTACCATATGATCCAGCAGGCCCACTCCTCCACCTATAATCTAAGAAGAGAGAATTGGAAAGACACAGGCAGGCAAATCTGCATTGCACAGTATTACAATAGCCAAGATATGGAAGTAAACAAAAACTCCACCAACAGATGGGAGGACAAAGAAGAACTCCTCCATGTACAGATGGAATATTCGCTAGTGAAAAAAATGAAACAATGCCATTTGCAGCGCCATAGATGAGTCTAGACGTAATCACGCCACGTGTAGTCAGTGAGAAAGCAAAATACATATATCCTATGATATCACTTTCAGGAGTTACTTAAACATTGATACCAATGAAGATATTTCCACAGAGAAAGGCAATCACAGATTCATTAAAAAACTTATGGTTCACCAAATAGAAAGGGATGAGGATTGGATACATTACCATATTGGGGTTAACAGAGATATACAAACCCTGTGAAATATATAATCACCAAAGACGTACAGAAGACCAGGAGAAGACTACTCAACCTTGTGTCATAACCTACATGGGAAAAGGATGCTAGGAAGAATAGATACATGTATATGAGTGAAAGAACCACATCTTGCACACTTAGAACAAACAAACCATTGTAATCAAATTTGCTGGGATAAAAAATAAAAAGTAAATTACAAATATGAACAAGAAGTAATGAGACATAAACTTAAAGGGCTTTTTCCTGGCACGTTCCATTCTAATATACAACCTAGAACACCACTTCCATTAAGGCTCTGTTTCCCTAGTAACCAAATTTGGCAAAGGAGAAATGCTGCCACCTTGTGGCCGTTTCCTTCAAGAGCAGCTTTAAAGTCCCAGCTAATGGTCACTTAACATTCACAAGGACTCAGGGCTGTAAAAGACACTTGCCCTAAAAATTTGTGCTGAAGTAGGGAATGGACAAAAAATTCACAACAGGCAAATGTTTCAAGAAGAGATTATGAAGAGTTAAGTTTTACTCACACTCTTTTTAAAAAAAAGAAAAATGGATAAAAGCTCAACCTCAGGGAGTGTTAGACGCATGCAATCTAATCTACGAAAAGTTTCAACTTACACCAGTCGACTGACCATCAGCAAAAAGTCTACAAACAATAAATGCTGAAGGGGATTTAGAGAACTGTGTACCCTCTACCTTCTGGTGAGACATAAAAGCCAATAATGAGAAAAGAAAGGAGCTGTGTTTAAAAGTAAAAATGGAGGTACCATTCAATCCCCAGGCGCACCATTGGACCTCTCACCTGAGAAGACAAGAATCGAGAAGACACGGGCCGCAAAAGCTGCAGTGCAGCCTTATTCACAATAGCCAAGACAGTGAAGCAATCAAAATGTCCAACAACAGGTGAATGGATAAAGAAGAAGTGGTCCATGTACACAATGGAATATTAACCATGGAAAACAATGAACCATTGCTCTTTGAGGCACCACAAATGAGTCTGCAGATAATCATGAAAGATGAGGTAAGTTGGAAAGCAAAAGACCTGTATTCTATGATATCACTTATAGGCGTTCTCTAATAACTGACACAAATGAACATATTTCCACAGAGAAAGACACTCACAGATTTAGAAAACAAACTATGCTCATCTGAAACGAAAGGTGGGGGGAATGGATAAATTAAGATTAGTGTTACTATATGTATACAAACACATATTATCTATATATCTCAAAAAGACCGACCATATAGCAAGGGAAGTCAGCAGAACCTTCTGTACCATTTTACATGGGAAGAGGATCTGTAGTTGAATAGACATATATAATGTACAAATGAACCAGATTGTGTACACCTAGGACAAACAATATTCTAAGCTTTACCCCAATTAAAAAAAAATTTAAAACCAAGAATAAATAATGAGACATAAACTTATGGGGCTTTCTCCATGCACATTCCAATGTAATTTACAACCTAGGAACACGACTTCCAGAAAGGCTCTGCTGCCCTAGTACCCAGATTTGGGAATGGAGAAATGCTGCCTGTTTCAGGTCACTTCCCACAACAGGAGCTTTAAAACCATTGCTAAAGGACACTAAATATTCACAAACTTGCACTTCGGTAAATGACACCTGCTCTCTAAAAAATGTCTGAGGTGGAAAATCGACCAAAAAATTCAAAAGAGGGCAACCTTCCAAGAAGACAATATCAAGAGTTATATTGTACTCCCAATTGTTTCCTTTTTTTAACAGAAAAGAAAACGGCGGTGAAAAATGATGAGTTTTACGAATTTTCAAAACCATGCAAACCCAAATTACAAAACTCTATCAGCTCACAGCAGCCAGTAGGGCCATTAATATAAATGCTGCAAACAATAAATGCTGAAGCGATTGTGGAGAAATGTGTACCCTCGATTCTAAGGGGGACGTGGTAAGTGCCACTAATGAAAACACAAAGAAGGTGCTTTGAAAAGGGAAAAACGGTGCTACCAGTCAGTCAGTCACAACCACTGCTGGGCCTATTACCTGAGAAAATGAGAATCAAAAAGTCACAGGCTGGCAATCCTGCACTCCAACAATATTTACCATAGGCAACACTTGGAAGCAATGAAAATGTCCATCAACCGAGGACTGCACAAAGTAGAAGTGGTCCACGTACACAGTGGAAAATTGCCCCAATAAAAAATAAAAATTAAAATTAAAAATCCAACAAAAGTAAGGAGACATCAGCTTGTGTGGGTTGGTCCGGGCACACTCCACTCTAATTTATAACCGAGAAACACCACAGGCCGCAAGGGCTTTTCCCTAGTTACCAGGGTGGGGAACATAGAAAGGCTTCCGCCCTCTGGCAGTTACCTGCAAAAGCAGCTTTAAAGCCTGTGCTAATGGTCATTTCATAGGAACAAGTACTGCAGAACTGTAAGTGAAACCTGCCCTCAAAATGTCTTCAGGGAGGTAAAGGCCAAAACATTTCAAAATGTGACACATACTTTAAGAGAACACTTTGAAGAACTAAGGGGTAATCACAGCTTGAAAAATAAAAAGGACATGACTTCAAGCTCAATTTCAAAGGATTATGAGGCACGTGCGAATTCAGCCACAAAGAGGTATCAGCTCACACTTGTCAGAATAACCATCAGCAAGAAAACTACAAACAATAAATGCTGAAGGTGTTGTAGAGAAATGGAAACCCTCAACTTCAAGGGGGACGTAACTTGGAAAGGGTCACGAACTAGAACAGAATGGGGGTGCCTTAAAAACGTAAACATTGAGCTACCATATGATCCAGCAGGCCCACTCCTCCACCTATAATCTAAGAAGAGAGAATTGGAAAGACACAGGCAGGCAAATCTGCATTGCACAGTATTACAATAGCCAAGATATGGAAGTAAACAAAAACTCCACCAACAGATGGGAGGACAAAGAAGAACTCCTCCATGTACAGATGGAATATTCGCTAGTGAAAAAAATGAAACAATGCCATTTGCAGTGCCATAGATGAGTCTAGACGTAATCACGCCACGTGTAGTCAGTGAGAAAGCAAAATACATATATCCTATGATATCACTTTCAGGAGTTACTTAAACATTGATACCAATGAAGATATTTCCACAGAGAAAGGCAATCACAGATTCATTAAAAAACTTATGGTTCACCAAATAGAAAGGGATGAGGATTGGATACATTACCATATTGGGGTTAACAGAGATATACAAACCATGTGAAATATATAATCACCAAAGACGTACGGAAGACCAGGAGAAGACTACTCAACCTTGTGTCATAACCTACATGGGAAAAGGATGCTAGGAAGAATAGATACATGTATATGTGTGAAAGAACCACATCTTGCACACCTAGAACAAACAAACCATTGTAATCAAATTTGCTGGGATAAAAAATAAAAAGTAAATTACAAATATGAACAAGAAGTAATGAGACATAAACTTAAAGGGCTTTTTCCTGGCACGTTCCATTCTAATATACAACCTAGAACACCACTTCCATTAAGGCTCTGTTTCCCTAGTAACCAAATTTGGCAAAGGAGAAATGCTGCCACCTTGTGGCCGTTTCCTTCAAGAGCAGCTTTAAAGTCCCAGCTAATGGTCACTTAACATTCACAAGGACTCAGGGCTGTAAAAGACACTTGCCCTAAAAAATTGTGCTGAAGTAGGGAATGGACAAAAAATTCACAACAGGCAAATGTTTCAAGAAGAGATTATGAAGAGTTAAGTTTTACTCACACTCTTTTTAAAAAAAAGAAAAATGGATAAAAGCTCAACCTCAGGGAGTGTTAGACGCATGCAATCTAATCTACGAAAAGTTTCAACTTACACCAGTCGACTGACCATCAGCAAAAAGTCTACAAACAATAAATGCTGAAGGGGATTTAGAGAACTGTGTACCCTCTACCTTCTGGTGAGACATAAAAGCCAATAATGAGAAAAGAAAGGAGCTGTGTTTAAAAGTAAAAATGGAGGTACCATTCAATCCAGCAGGTGCACCAATGGACCTCTCACCTGAGAAGACAAGAATCGAGAAGACACAGGCCGCAAAAGCTGCAGTGCAGCCTTATTCACAATAGCCAAGACAGTGAAGCAATCAAAATATCCAACAAGAGGTGAATGGATAAAGAAGAAGTGGTCCATGTACACAGTGGAATATTAACCATGGAAAACAACGAACCATTGCTCTCTGAGGCACCACAAAGGAGTCTGGAGATAGTCCGGAAACATGAGGTAAGTCGGAAAGCAAAAGACCTATATTCTATGATATCACTTATAGGCGTTATCTAATAACTGACACAAATGAACATATATCCACAGAGAAAGACACTCACAGACTTAGAAAATAAAACTATGCTCAACTAAAAGGAAAGGTGGGGGGAATGGATAAATTAAGATTAGTGTTACTATATGTATACAAACACATATTATATACATATCTCAAAAATACCGACCATATAGCAAGGGAGGTCTGCGGAACCCTCTGTAACATTTTACATGGGAAGAGGATCTGTACTTGAATAGACATATATAATGTACAAATGAACCAGAGTGTGTTCACCTAGGACAAACAATATTCTAACCTTTAGCCCAATTAAAACACCTTTAAAAACCAAGAAGAAATAATGAGACATAAACTTATGGGGGTTTCTCCACGCACATTCTAATGTAATTTACAACCTAGGAACACGACTTCCAGAAAGGCTCTGCTGCCCTACCACCCAGATTTGGGAATGGAGAAATGCTGCCTCCTTGAGGCCACTTCCCACAACAGCAGCTTTAAACCCATTGCTCTAGGTCACTAAATATTCACAAAACTTGAAGTTCGGGAAATGAGACCTGCTCTCTAAAAAAACTCTTGGGTGGAAAATCGCCCAAAAAATTCAAAAGAGGGCAGCCTTCCAAGAAGACAGTTTCAAGAGTTATACTGTACTCCCAATTGTTTCCTTTTTTTAACAGAAAAGAAAACAGCGGAGAAAAATGATGAGTTTTACGAATTTTCAACGACTTGCAAACCCAAATTACAAAAACCTATGAGCTCACAGCAGCCAGAAGGGCCATTAGCATAAATGCTGCAAACAATAAATGATGAAGCGATTGTGGAGAAATGCGTACCCTCGATTCTAAGGGGGACGTGGTAAGAGCCACTAATGAAAACACAAAGAAGGTGCTTTGAAAATGGAAACACGGTGCTACCAGTCAGTGAATCACACCCACTGCTGGGCCTATCACCTGAGAAAATGAGAATCAAAAAGTCAAAGGCTGGCAATCCTGCACTCCAACAATATTTACCATAGCCAACACTTGGAAGCAATGAAAATGTCCATCAACCGAGGAATGCACAAAGAAGAAGTGGTCCACGTACACAGTGGAAAATTACTCCAATAAAAAATAAAAATTAAATTTAAACATCCAACACAACTAAGGAGACATCAGCTTGTGTGGGTTGGTCCGGGCACACTCCACTCTAATTTATAACCGAGAAACACCACAGGCCGCAAGGGCTTTTCCCTAGTTACCAGGGTGGGGAACATAGAAAGGCTGCCGCCCTCTGGCAGTTACCTGCAAAAGCAGTTTTAAAGCCTGTGCTAATGGTCATTTCATATGAATAAGTACTGCAGAAGTGTAAATGAAACCTGCCCTCAAAATGTCTTCAGGGAGGTAAAGGCCAAAACGTTTCAAAATGTGACACATACTTTAAGAGAACACTTTGAAGAACTAAGGGGTAATCACAGCTTGAAAAATAAAAAGGACATGACTTCAAGCTCAATTTCAACGGATTATGAGGCACGTGCGAATTCAGCCACAAAGAGGTATCAGCTCACACTTGTCAGAATAACCATCAGCAAGAAAACTACAAACAATAAATGCTGAAGGTGTTGTAGAGAAATGCAAACCCTCAACTTCAAGGGGGACGTAACTTGGAAAGGGTCACGAACTAGAACAGAATGGGGGTGCCTTAAAAACGTAAACATTGAGCTACCATATGATCCAGCAGGCCCACTCCTCCACCTATAATCTAAGAAGAGAGAATTGGAAAGACACAGGCAGGCAAATCTGCATTGCACAGTATTACAATAGCCAAGATATGGAAGTAAACAAAAACTCCACCAACAGATGGGAGGACAAAGAAGAACTCCTCCATGTACAGATGGAATATTCGCTAGTGAAAAAAATGAAACAATGCCATTTGCAGCGCCATAGATGAGTCTAGACGTAATCACGCCACGTGTAGTCAGTGAGAAAGCAAAATACATATATCCTATGATATCACTTTCAGGAGTTACTTAAACATTGATACCAATGAAGATACTTCCACAGAGAAAGGCAATCACAGATTCATTAAAAAAGTTATGGTTCACCAAATAGAAAGGGATGAGGATTGGATACATTACCATATTGGGGTTAACAGAGATATACAAACCATGTGAAATATATAATCACCAAAGACGTACGGAAGACCAGGAGAAGACTACTCAACCTTGTGTCATAACCTACATGGGAAAAGGATGCTAGGAAGAATAGATACATGTATATGTGTGAAAGAACCACATCTTGCACACCTAGAACAAACAAACCATTGTAATCAAATTTGCTGGGATAAAAAATAAAAAGTAAATTACAAATATGAACAAGAAGTAATGAGACATAAACTTAAAGGGCTTTTTCCTGGCACGTTCCATTCTAATATACAACCTAGAACACCACTTCCATTAAGGCTCTGTTTCCCTAGTAACCAAATTTGGCAAAGGAGAAATGCTGCCACCTTGTGGCCGTTTCCTGCAAGAGCAGCTTTAAAGTCCCAGCTAATGGTCACTTAACATTCACAAGGACTCAGGGCTGTAAAAGACACTTGCCCTAAAAATTTGTGCTGAAGTAGGGAATGGACAAAAAATTCACAACAGGCAAATGTTTCAAGAAGAGATTATGAAGAGTTAAGTTTTACTCACACTCTTTTTAAAAAAAAGAAAAATGGATAAAAGCTCAACCTCAGGGAGTGTTAGACACATGCAATCTAATCTACGAAAAGTTTCAACTTACACCAGTCGACTGACCATCAGCAAAAAGTCTACAAACAATAAATGCTGAAGGGGATTTAGAGAACTGTGTACCCTCTACCTTCTGGTGAGACATAAAAGCCAATAATGAGAAAAGAAAGGAGCTGTGTTTAAAAGTAAAAATGGAGGTACCATTCAATCCCCAGGCGCACCATTGGACCTCTCACCTGAGAAGACAAGAATCGAGAAGACACGGGCCGCAAAAGCTGCAGTGCAGCCTTATTCACAATAGCCAAGACAGTGAAGCAATCAAAATGTCCAACAACAGGTGAATGGATAAAGAAGAAGTGGTCCATGTACACAATGGAATATTAACCATGGAAAACAATGAACCATTGCTCTTTGAGGCACCACAAATGAGTCTGCAGATAATCATGAAAGATGAGGTAAGTTGGAAAGCAAAAGACCTGTATTCTATGATATCACTTATAGGCGTTCTCTAATAACTGACACAAATGAACATATTTCCACAGAGAAAGACACTCACAGATTTAGAAAACAAACTATGCTCATCTAAAACGAAAGGTGGGGGGAATGGATAAATTAAGATTAGTGTTACTATATGTATACAAACACATATTATCTATATATCTCAAAAAGACCGACCATATAGCAAGGGAAGTCAGCAGAACCTTCTGTACCATTTTACATGGGAAGAGGATCTGTAGTTGAATAGATATATATAATGTACAAATGAACCAGATTGTGTACACCTAGGACAAACAATATTCTAAGCTTTACCCCAATTAAAAAAAAATTTAAAACCAAGAATAAATAATGAGACATAAACTTATGGGGCTTTCTCCATGCACATTCCAATGTAATTTACAACCTAGGAACACGACTTCCAGAAAGGCTCTGCTGCCCTACCACCCAGATTTGGGAATGGAGAAATGCTGCCTGTTTCAGGCCACTTCCCACAACAGCAGCTTTAAACCCATTGCTCTAGGTCACTAAATATTCACAAAACTTGAAGTTCGGGAAATGAGACCTGCTCTCTAAAAAAAGTCTTGGGTGGAAAATCGCCCAAAAAATTCAAAAGAGGGCAGATTTCCAAGAAGACAGTTTCAAGAGTTATACTGTACTCCCAATTGTTTCCTTTTTTTAACAGAAAAGAAAACAGCGGAGAAAAATGATGAGTTTTACGAATTTTCAACGACTTGCAAACCCAAATTACAAAAACCTATGAGCTCACAGCAGCCAGAAGGGCCATTAGCATAAATGCTGCAAACAATAAATGATGAAGCGATTGTGGAGAAATGCGTACCCTCGATTCTAAGGGGGACGTGGTAAGAGCCACTAATGAAAACACAAAGAAGGTGCTTTGAAAATGGAAACACGGTGCTACCAGTCAGTGAATCACACCCACTGCTGGGCCTATCACCTGAGAAAATGAGAATCAAAAAGTCAAAGGCTGGCAATCCTGCACTCCAACAATATTTACCATAGCCAACACTTGGAAGCAATGAAAATGTCCATCAACCGAGGAATGCACAAAGAAGAAGTGGTCCACGTACACAGTGGAAAATTACTCCAATAAAAAATAAAAATTAAATTTAAAAATCCAACACAACTAAGGAGACATCAGCTTGTGTGGGTTGGTCCGGGCACACTCCACTCTAATTTATAACCGAGAAACACCACAGGCCGCAAGGGCTTTTCCCTAGTTACCAGGGTGGGGAACATAGAAAGGCTGCCGCCCTCTGGCAGTTACCTGCAAAAGCAGTTTTAAAGCCTGTGCTAATGGTCATTTCATATGAATAAGTACTGCAGAAGTGTAAATGAAACCTGCCCTCAAAATGTCTTCAGGGAGGTAAAGGCCAAAACGTTTCAAAATGTGACACATACTTTAAGAGAACACTTTGAAGAACTAAGGGGTAATCACAGCTTGAAAAATAAAAAGGACATGACTTCAAGCTCAATTTCAACGGATTATGAGGCACGTGCGAATTCAGCCACCAAGAGGTATCAGCTCACACTTGTCAGAATAACCATCAGCAAGAAAACTACAAACAATAAATGCTGAAGGTGTTGTAGAGAAATGCAAACCCTCAACTTCAAGGGGGACGTAACTTGGAAAGGGTCACGAACTAGAACAGAATGGGGGTGCCTTAAAAACGTAAACATTGAGCTACCATATGATCCAGCAGGCCCACTCCTCCACCTATAATCTAAGAAGAGAGAATTGGAAAGACACAGGCAGGCAAATCTGCATTGCACAGTATTACAATAGCCAAGATATGGAAGTAAACAAAAACTCCACCAACAGATGGGAGGACAAAGAAGAACTCCTCCATGTACAGATGGAATATTCGCTAGTGAAAAAAATGAAACAATGCCATTTGCAGCGCCATAGATGAGTCTAGACGTAATCACGCCACATGTAGTCAGTGAGAAAGCAAAATACATATATCCTATGATATCACTTTCAGGAGTTACTTAAACATTGATACCAATGAAGATACTTCCACAGAGAAAGGCAATCACAGATTCATTAAAAAAGTTATGGTTCACCAAATAGAAAGGGATGAGGATTGGATACATTACCATATTGGGGTTAACAGAGATATACAAACCATGTGAAATATATAATCACCAAAGACGTACGGAAGACCAGGAGAAGACTACTCAACCTTGTGTCATAACCTACATGGGAAAAGGATGCTAGGAAGAATAGATACATGTATATGTGTGAAAGAACCACATCTTGCACACCTAGAACAAACAAACCATTGTAATCAAATTTGCTGGGATAAAAAATAAAAAGTAAATTACAAATATGAACAAGAAGTAATGAGACATAAACTTAAAGGGCTTTTTCCTGGCACGTTCCATTCTAATATACAACCTAGAACACCACTTCCATTAAGGCTCTGTTTCCCTAGTAACCAAATTTGGCAAAGGAGAAATGCTGCCACCTTGTGGCCGTTTCCTGCAAGAGCAGCTTTAAAGTCCCAGCTAATGGTCACTTAACATTCACAAGGACTCAGGGCTGTAAAAGACACTTGCCCTAAAAATTTGTGCTGAAGTAGGGAATGGACAAAAAATTCACAACAGGCAAATGTTTCAAGAAGAGATTATGAAGAGTTAAGTTTTACTCACACTCTTTTTAAAAAAAAGAAAAATGGATAAAAGCTCAACCTCAGGGAGTGTTAGACACATGCAATCTAATCTACGAAAAGTTTCAACTTACACCAGTCGACTGACCATCAGCAAAAAGTCTACAAACAATAAATGCTGAAGGGGATTTAGAGAACTGTGTACCCTCTACCTTCTGGTGAGACATAAAAGCCAATAATGAGAAAAGAAAGGAGCTGTGTTTAAAAGTAAAAATGGAGGTACCATTCAATCCCCAGGCGCACCATTGGACCTCTCACCTGAGAAGACAAGAATCGAGAAGACACGGGCCGCAAAAGCTGCAGTGCAGCCTTATTCACAATAGCCAAGACAGTGAAGCAATCAAAATGTCCAACAACAGGTGAATGGATAAAGAAGAAGTGGTCCATGTACACAATGGAATATTAACCATGGAAAACAATGAACCATTGCTCTTTGAGGCACCACAAATGAGTCTGCAGATAATCATGAAAGATGAGGTAAGTTGGAAAGCAAAAGACCTGTATTCTATGATATCACTTATAGGCGTTCTCTAATAACTGACACAAATGAACATATTTCCACAGAGAAAGACACTCACAGATTTAGAAAACAAACTATGCTCATCTAAAACGAAAGGTGGGGGGAATGGATAAATTAAGATTAGTGTTACTATATGTATACAAACACATATTATCTATATATCTCAAAAAGACCGACCATATAGCAAGGGAAGTCAGCAGAACCTTCTGTACCATTTTACATGGGAAGAGGATCTGTAGTTGAATAGATATATATAATGTACAAATGAACCAGATTGTGTACACCTAGGACAAACAATATTCTAAGCTTTACCCCAATTAAAAAAAAATTTAAAACCAAGAATAAATAATGAGACATAAACTTATGGGGCTTTCTCCATGCACATTCCAATGTAATTTACAACCTAGGAACACGACTTCCAGAAAGGCTCTGCTGCCCTAGTACCCAGATTTGGGAATGGAGAAATGCTGCCTGTTTCAGGTCACTTCCCACAACAGGAGCTTTAAAACCATTGCTAAAGGTCACTAAATATTCACAAACTTGCACTTCGGTAAATGACACCTGCTCTCTAAAAAATGTCTGAGGTGGAAAATCGACCAAAAAATTCAAAAGAGGGCAACCTTCCAAGAAGACAATATCAAGAGTTATATTGTACTCCCAATTGTTTCCTTTTTTTAACAGAAAAGAAAACGGCGGTGAAAAATGATGAGTTTTACGAATTTTCAAAGCCATGCAAACCCAAATTACAAAACTCTATCAGCTCACAGCAGCCAGTAGGGCCATTAGCATAAATGCTGCAAACAATAAATGCTGAAGCGATTGTGGAGAAATGTGTAGCCTCGATTCTAAGGGGGACGTGGTAAGTGCCACTAATGAAAACACAAAGAAGGTGCTTTGAAAAGGGAAACACGGTGCTACCATTCAGTCAATCACAACCACTGCTGGGCCTATCACCTGAGAAAATGAGAATCAAAAAGTCACAGGCTGGCAATCCTGCACTCCAACAATATTTACCATAGCCAACACTTGGAAGCAATGAAAATGTCCATCAACCGAGGAATGCACAAAGAAGAAGTGGTCCACGTACACAGTGGAAAATTACTCCAATAAAAAATAAAAATTAAATTTAAAAATCCAACAAAACTAAGGAGACATCAGCTTGTGTGGGTTTG
Organism: Balaenoptera physalus; assembly: GCF_965194825.1. Classification (NCBI taxonomy): domain Eukaryota; kingdom Metazoa; phylum Chordata; class Mammalia; order Artiodactyla; family Balaenopteridae; genus Balaenoptera; species Balaenoptera physalus. Next base: position 146,915 of record NW_028125833.1, read on the forward strand.
TCCGGGCACACTCCACTCTAATTTATAACCGAGAAACACCACAGGCCGCAAGGGCTTTTCCCTAGTTACCAGGGTGGGGAACATAGAAAGGCTGCTGCCCTGTGGCAGTTACCTGCAAAAGCAGTTTTAAAGCCTGTGCTAATGGTCATTTCATAGGAATAAGTACTGCAGAAGTGTAAATGAAACGTGCCCTCAAAATGTCTTCAGGGAGGTAATGGCCAAAACATTTCAAAATGTGACACATACTTTAAGAGAACACTTTGAAGAACTAAGGGGTAATCACAGCTTGAAAAATAAAAAGGACATGCCTTCAAGCTCAATTTCAACGGATTGTGAGGCACATGCGAATTCAACCACAAAGAGGTATCAGCTCACACTTGTCAGAATAACCATCAGCAAGAAACCTACAAACAATAAATGCTGAAGGAGTTGTGGAGAAATGCATACCCTCAACTTAAAGTGGGACATAAGTTGGAAAGCGCCACGAACTAGAACAGAATTAGGGTGCCTTAAAAACGTAAACATTGAGCTACCATATTATCCAGCAGGCCCACTCCTCCACCTATAATCTAAGAAGAGAGAATTGGAAAGACACAGGCAGGCAAATCTGCATTGCACAGTATTACAATAGCCAAGATATGGAAGTAACCAAAAAGTCCACCAACAGATGGGTGGACAAAGAAGTACTCCTCCATGTACAGATGGAATATTCGCTAGTCAAAAAAATGAAACAATGCCATTTGCAGCGCCATAGATGAGTCTAGACGTAATCACGCCACGTGTAGTCAGTGAGAAAGCAAAATACATATATCCTATGATATCACTTTCAGGAGTTACTTAAAAATTGATACCAATGGAGATATTTCCACAGAGAAAGGCAATCACAGTTTCATTAAAAAACTTATGGTTCACCAAATAGAAAGGGATGAGGATTGGATACATTACCATATTGGGGTTAACAGAGATATACAAACCATGTGAAATATATAACCACCAAAGACGTACGGAAGACCAGGAGAAGACTACTCAACATTGTGTCATAACCTACATGGGAAAAGGATGCGAGGAAGAAAAGATACACGTATATGTGTGAAAGACCCACATCTTGCACACCTAGAGCAAACAAACCAATGTAATCAAATCTGCTGGGATAAAAAGTAAAAAGTAAATTACAAATATGAACAAGAAGTAATGAGACATAAATTTAAAGGGCTTTTTCCTGGCCCATTCTATTCTAATTTACAACCTAGAACACCACTTCCATTAAGCCTCTGTTTCCCCAGGTACCAAATTTGGTAAAGAAGAAATGCTGCCACATTGTGGCCGTGTCCTGCAAGAGCAGCTTTAAACTCACAGCTAATGGTTACTTAACATTCACAAGGACTCAGGGCTGTAAAGGACACCTGCCCTAAAAAATTGTGCTGAAGTAGTGAATGGACAAAAAAATTCAAAACAGGCAGATGTTTCAAGAAGAGACTACGAAGAGTTATGTATTACTCACGCTCTTTTATAAAAAAAGGAAAATGGATACAAGCTCAACCTCAGGGTGTGTTAGACCCATGCAATCTAATCTACGAAAAGTTTCAACTTACACCAGTCGACTGACCATCAGCAAAAAGTATACGAACAATAAATGCTGAAGGGGTTTTAGAGAACTGTGTACCCTCTACCTGCTGGTGAGACGTAAAGGGGTAACAGCCAATAATGAGAAAAGAAAGGAGCTGTGCTTAAAAGTAAAAATGGAGGTACCATTCAATCCAGCAGGCGCACCATTGGATCTCTCACCTGAGAAGACAAGAATCGAGAAGACACAGGCCGCAAAAGCTGCAGTGCAGCCTTATTCACAATAGCCAAGACAGTGAAGCAATCAAAATGTCCAACAACAGGTGAATGGATAAAGAAGAAGTGGTCCATGTACACAATGGAATATTAGCCATGGAAAACAACGAACCATTGCTCTTTGAGGCACCACAAATGAGTCTGCAGATAATCATGAAAGATGAGGTAAGTTGGAAAGCAAAAGACCTGTATTCTATGATATCACTTATAGGCGTTATCTAATAACTGACACAAATGAACATATTTCCACAGAGAAAGACACTCACAGACTTAGAAAATAAAACTATGCTCAACTAAAAGGAAAGGTGGGGGGAATGGATAAATTAAGATTAGTGTTACTATATGTATACAAACACATATTATATACATATCTCAAAAATACCGACCATATAGCAAGGGAGGTCTGCGGAACCCTCTGTAACATTTTACATGGGAAGAGGATCTGTACTTGAATAGACGTATATAATGTACAAATGAACCAGAGTGTGTTCACCTAGGACAAACAATATTCTAACCTTTAGCTCAATTAAAACACCTTTAAAAACCAAGAAGAAATAATGAGACATAAACTTATGGGGGTTTCTCCACGCACATTCTAATGTAATTTACAACCTAGGAACACGACTTCCAGAAAGGCTCTGCTGCCCTACCACCCAGATTTGGGAATGGAGAAATGCTGCCTCCTTGAGGCCACTTCCCACAACAGCAGCTTTAAACCCATTGCTCTAGGTCACTAAATATTCACAAAACTTGAAGTTCGGGAAATGAGACCTGCTCTCTAAAAAAACTCTTGGGTGGAAAATCGCCCAAAAAATTCAAAAGAGGGCAACCTTCCAAGAAGACAGTTTCAAGAGTTATACTGTACTCCCAATTGTTTCCTTTTTTTAACAGAAAAGAAAACGGCGGTGAAAAATGATGAGTTTTACGAATTTTCCAAGCCATGCAAACCCAAATTACAAAACCCTATCAGCTCACAGCAGCCAGTAGGGCCATTAGCATAAATGCTGCAAACAATAAATGCTGAAGCGATTGTGGAGAAATGCGTACCCTCGATTCTAAGGGGGACGTGGTAAGTGCCACTAATGAAAACACAAAGAAGGTGCTTTGAAAAGGGAAAATCGGTGCTACCATTCAGTCAATCACAACCACTGCTGGGCCTATCACCTGAGAAAATGAGAATCAAAAAGTCACAGGCTGGCAATCCTGCACTCCAACAATATTTACCATAGCCAACACTTGGAAGCAATGAAAATGTCCATCAACCGAGGACTGCACAAAGTAGAAGTGGTCCACGTACACAGTGGAAAATTACCCCAATAAAAAATAAAAATTAAAATTAAAAATCCAACAAAAGTAAGGAGACATCAGCTTGTGTGGGTTGGTCCGGGCACACTCCACTCTAATTTATAACCGAGAAACACCACAGGCCGCAAGGGCTTTTCCCTAGTTACCAGGGTGGGGAACATAGAAAGGCTGCCGCCCTCTGGCAGTTACCTGCAAAAGCAGCTTTAAAGCCTGTGCTAATGGTCATTTCATAGGAACAAGTACTGCAGAACTGTAAGTGAAACCTGCCCTCAAAATGTCTTCAGGGAGGTAAAGGCCAAAACGTTTCAAAATGTGACACATACTTTAAGAGAACACTTTGAAGAACTAAGGGGTAATCCCAGCTTGAAAAATAAAAAGGACATGCCTTCAAGCTCAATTTCAACGGATTATGAGGCACGTGCGAATTCAGCCACAAAGAGGTATCAGCTCACACTTGTCAGAATAACCATCAGCAAGAAAACTACAAACAATAAATGCTGAAGGTGTTGTAGAGAAAGGCAAACCCTCAACTTCAAGGGGGACGTAACTTGGAAAGGGTCACGAACTAGAACAGAATGGGGGTGCCTTAAAAACGTAAACATTGAGCTACCATATGATCCAGCAGGCCCACTCCTCCACCTATAATCTAAGAAGAGAGAATTGGAAAGACACAGGCAGGCAAATCTGCATTGCACAGTATTACAATGGCCAAGATATGGAAGTAACCAAAAAGTCCACCAACAGATCGGTGGACAAAGAAGAACTCCTCTATATACAAGTGGAATATTCGCTAGTGAAAAAAATGAAACAATGCCATTTGCAGCATCATAGTTGAGTCTAGACGTAATCACGCCACCTGTAGTAAGTGAGAAAGCAAAAGACACATATCCTATTATATCACTTTTAGGAGTTACTTAAAAATTGATACCAATGAAGATCTTTCCACAGAGAAAGGCAATCACAGATTTATTAAAAAACTTATGGTTCACCAAATAGAAAGGGATGAGGATTGGATACATTACCATATTGGGGTTAACAGAGATATACAAACCCTGTGAAATATATAATCACCAAAGACGTACGGAAGACCAGGAGAAGACTACTCAACCTTGTGTCATAACCTACATGGGAAAAGGATGCTAGGAAGAATAGATACATGTATATGTGTGAAAGAACCACATCTTGCACACCTAGAACAAACAAACCATTGTAATCAAATTTGCTGGGATAAAAAATAAAAAGTAAATTACAAATATGAACAAGAAGTAATGAGACATAAACTTAAAGGGCTTTTTCCTGGCACGTTCCATTCTAATATACAACCTAGAACACCACTTCCATTAAGGCTCTGTTTCCCTAGTAACCAAATTTGGCAAAGGAGAAATGCTGCCACCTTGTGGCCGTTTCCTGCAAGAGCAGCTTTAAAGTCCCAGCTAATGGTCACTTAACATTCACAAGGACTCAGGGCTGTAAAAGACACTTGCCCTAAAAATTTGTGCTGAAGTAGGGAATGGACAAAAAATTCACAACAGGCAAATGTTTCAAGAAGAGATTATGAAGAGTTAAGTTTTACTCACACTCTTTTTAAAAAAAAGAAAAATGGATAAAAGCTCAACCTCAGGGAGTGTTAGACACATGCAATCTAATCTACGAAAAGTTTCAACTTACACCAGTCGACTGACCATCAGCAAAAAGTCTACAAACAATAAATGCTGAAGGGGATTTAGAGAACTGTGTACCCTCTACCTTCTGGTGAGACATAAAAGCCAATAATGAGAAAAGAAAGGAGCTGTGTTTAAAAGTAAAAATGGAGGTACCATTCAATCCAGCAGGTGCACCAATGGACCTCTCACCTGAGAAGACAAGAATCGAGAAGACACAGGCCGCAAAAGCTGCAGTGCAGCCTTATTCACAATAGCCAAGACAGTGAAGCAATCAAAATATCCAACAAGAGTTGAATGGATAAAGAAGAAGTGGTCCATGTACACAGTGGAATATTAACCATGGAAAACAACGAACCATTGCTCTCTGAGGCACCACAAAGGAGTCTGGAGATAGTCAGGAAACATGAGGTAAGTCGGAAAGCAAAAGACCTATATTCTATGATATCACTTATAGGCGTTATCTAATAACTGACACAAATGAACATATATCCACAGAGAAAGACACTCACAGACTTAGAAAATAAAACTATGCTCAACTAAAAGGAAAGGTGGGGGGAATGGATAAATTAAGATTAGTGTTACTATATGTATACAAACACATATTATATACATATCTCAAAAATACCGACCATATAGCAGGGGAGGTCTGCGGAACCCTCTGTAACATTTTACATGGGAAGAGGATCTGTACTTGAATAGACATATATAATGTACAAATGAACCAGAGTGTGTTCACCTAGGACAAACAATATTCTAACCTTTAGCCCAATTAAAACACCTTTAAAAACCAAGAAGAAATAATGAGACATAAACTTATGGGGGTTTCTCCACGCACATTCTAATGTAATTTACAACCTAGGAACACGACTTCCAGAAAGGCTCTGCTGCCCTACCACCCAGATTTGGGAATGGAGAAATGCTGCCTCCTTGAGGCCACTTCCCACAACAGCAGCTTTAAACCCATTGCTCTAGGTCACTAAATATTCACAAAACTTGAAGTTCGGGAAATGAGACCTGCTCTCTAAAAAAACTCTTGGGTGGAAAATCGCCCAAAAAATTCAAAAGAGGGCAACCTTCCAAGAAGACAGTTTCAAGAGTTATACTGTACTCCCAATTGTTTCCTTTTTTTAACAGAAAAGAAAACGGCGGTGAAAAATGATGAGTTTTACGAATTTTCCAAGCCATGCAAACCCAAATTACAAAACCCTATCAGCTCACAGCAGCCAGTAGGGCCATTAGCATAAATGCTGCAAACAATAAATGCTGAAGCGATTGTGGAGAAATGCGTACCCTCGATTCTAAGGGGGACGTGGTAAGTGCCACTAATGAAAACACAAAGAAGGTGCTTTGAAAAGGGAAAATCGGTGCTACCATTCAGTCAATCACAACCACTGCTGGGCCTATCACCTGAGAAAATGAGAATCAAAAAGTCACAGGCTGGCAATCCTGCACTCCAACAATATTTACCATAGCCAACACTTGGAAGCAATGAAAATGTCCATCAACCGAGGACTGCACAAAGTAGAAGTGGTCCACGTACACAGTGGAAAATTACCCCAATAAAAAATAAAAATTAAAATTAAAAATCCAACAAAAGTAAGGAGACATCAGCTTGTGTGGGTTGGTCCGGGCACACTCCACTCTAATTTATAACCGAGAAACACCACAGGCCGCAAGGGCTTTTCCCTAGTTACCAGGGTGGGGAACATAGAAAGGCTGCCGCCCTCTGGCAGTTACCTGCAAAAGCAGCTTTAAAGCCTGTGCTAATGGTCATTTCATAGGAACAAGTACTGCAGAACTGTAAGTGAAACCTGCCCTCAAAATGTCTTCAGGGAGGTAAAGGCCAAAACATTTCAAAATGTGACACATACTTTAAGAGAACACTTTGAAGAACTAAGGGGTAATCCCAGCTTGAAAAATAAAAAGGACATGCCTTCAAGCTCAATTTCAACGGATTATGAGGCACGTGCGAATTCAGCCACAAAGAGGTATCAGCTCACACTTGTCAGAATAACCATCAGCAAGAAAACTACAAACAATAAATGCTGAAGGTGTTGTAGAGAAAGGCAAACCCTCAACTTCAAGGGGGACGTAACTTGGAAAGGGTCACGAACTAGAACAGAATGGGGGTGCCTTAAAAACGTAAACATTGAGCTACCATATGATCCAGCAGGCCCACTCCTCCACCTATAATCTAAGAAGAGAGAATTGGAAAGACACAGGCAGGCAAATCTGCATTGCACAGTATTACAATAGCCAAGATATGGAAGTAACCAAAAAGTCCACCAACAGATCGGTGGACAAAGAAGAACTCCTCTATATACAAGTGGAATATTCGCTAGTGAAAAAAATGAAACAATGCCATTTGCAGCATCATAGTTGAGTCTAGACGTAATCACGCCACCTGTAGTAAGTGAGAAAGCAAAAGACACATATCCTATTATATCACTTTTAGGAGTTACTTAAAAATTGATACCAATGAAGATCTTTCCACAGAGAAAGGCAATCACAGATTTATTAAAAAACTTATGGTTCACCAAATAGAAAGGGATGAGGATTGGATACATTACCATATTGGGGTTAACAGAGATATACAAACCCTGTGAAATATATAATCACCAAAGACGTACGGAAGACCAGGAGAAGACTACTCAACCTTGTGTCATAACCTACATGGGAAAAGGATGCTAGGAAGAATAGATACATGTATATGTGTGAAAGAACCACATCTTGCACACCTAGAACAAACAAACCATTGTAATCAAATTTGCTGGGATAAAAAATAAAAAGTAAATTACAAATATGAACAAGAAGTAATGAGACATAAACTTAAAGGGCTTTTTCCTGGCACGTTCCATTCTAATATACAACCTAGAACACCACTTCCATTAAGGCTCTGTTTCCCTAGTAACCAAATTTGGCAAAGGAGAAATGCTGCCACCTTGTGGCCGTTTCCTGCAAGAGCAGCTTTAAAGTCCCAGCTAATGGTCACTTAACATTCACAAGGACTCAGGGCTGTAAAAGACACTTGCCCTAAAAATTTGTGCTGAAGTAGGGAATGGACAAAAAATTCACAACAGGCAAATGTTTCAAGAAGAGATTATGAAGAGTTAAGTTTTACTCACACTCTTTTTAAAAAAAAGAAAAATGGATAAAAGCTCAACCTCAGGGAGTGTTAGACGCATGCAATCTAATCTACGAAAAGTTTCAACTTACACCAGTCGACTGACCATCAGCAAAAAGTCTACAAACAATAAATGCTGAAGGGGATTTAGAGAACTGTGTACCCTCTACCTTCTGGTGAGACATAAAAGCCAATAATGAGAAAAGAAAGGAGCTGTGTTTAAAAGTAAAAATGGAGGTACCATTCAATCCAGCAGGTGCACCAATGGACCTCTCACCTGAGAAGACAAGAATCGAGAAGACACAGGCCGCAAAAGCTGCAGTGCAGCCTTATTCACAATAGCCAAGACAGTGAAGCAATCAAAATATCCAACAAGAGTTGAATGGATAAAGGAGAAGTGGTCCATGTACACAGTGGAATATTAACCATGGAAAACAACGAACCATTGCTCTCTGAGGCACCACAAAGGAGTCTGGAGATAGTCAGGAAACATGAGGTAAGTCGGAAAGCAAAAGACCTATATTCTATGATATCACTTATAGGCGTTCTCTAATAACTGACACAAATGAACATATATCCACAGAGAAAGACACTCACAGACTTAGAAAATAAAACTATGCTCAACTAAAAGGAAAGGTGGGGGGAATGGATAAATTAAGATTAGTGTTACTATATGTATACAAACACATATTATATACATATCTCAAAAATACCGACCATATAGCAAGGGAGGTCTGCGGAACGCTCTGTAACATTTTACATGGGAAGAGGATCTGTACTTGAATAGACATATATAATGTACAAATGAACCAGAGTGTGTTCACCTAGGACAAACAATATTCTAACCTTTAGCCCAATTAAAACACCTTTAAAAACCAAGAAGAAATAATGAGACATAAACTTATGGGAGTTTCTCCACGCACATTCTAATGTAATTTACAACCTAGGAACACGACTTCCAGAAAGGCTCTGCTGCCCTACCACCCAGATTTGGGAATGGAGAAATGCTGCCTCCTTGAGGCCACTTCCCACAACAGCAGCTTTAAACCCATTGCTCTAGGTCACTAAATATTCACAAAACTTGAAGTTCGGGAAATGAGACCTGCTCTCTAAAAAAACTCTTGGGTGGAAAATCGCCCAAAAAATTCAAAAGAGGGCAACCTTCCAAGAAGACAGTTTCAAGAGTTATACTGTACTCCCAATTGTTTCCTTTTTTTAACAGAAAAGAAAACGGCGGTGAAAAATGATGAGTTTTACGAATTTTCCAAGCCATGCAAACCCAAATTACAAAACCCTATCAGCTCACAGCAGCCAGTAGGGCCATTAGCATAAATGCTGCAAACAATAAATACTGAAGCGATTGTGGAGAAATGTGTACCCTCGATTCTAAGGGGGACGTGGTAAGTGCCACTAATGAAAACACAAAGAAGGTGCTTTGAAAAGGGAAAAACGGTGCTACCATTCAGTCAATCACAACCACTGCTGGGCCTATCACCTGAGAAAATGAGAATCAAAAAGTCACAGGCTGGCAATCCTGCACTCCAACAATATTTACCATAGCCAACACTTGGAAGCAATGAAAATGTATATCAACCGAGGATTGCACAAAGTAGAAGTGGTCCACGTACACAGTGGAAAATTACCCCAATAAAAAATAAAAATTAAAATTAAAAATCCAACAAAAGTAAGGAGACATCAGCTTGTGTGGGTTGGTCCGGGCACACTCCACTCTAATTTATAACCGAGAAACACCACAGGCCGCAAGGGCTTTTCCCTAGTTACCAGGGTGGGGAACATAGAAAGGCTGCCGCCCTCTGGCAGTTACCTGCAAAAGCAGCTTTAAAGCCTGTGCTAATGGTCATTTCATAGGAACAAGTACTGCAGAACTGTAAGTGAAACCTGCCCTCAAAATGTCTTCAGGGAGGTAAAGGCCAAAACGTTTCAAAATGTGACACATACTTTAAGAGAACACTTTGAAGAACTAAGGGGTAATCCCAGCTTGAAAAATAAAAAGGACATGCCTTCAAGCTCAATTTCAACGGATTATGAGGCACGTGCGAATTCAGCCACAAAGAGGTATCAGCTCACACTTGTCAGAATAACCATCAGCAAGAAAACTACAAACAATAAATGCTGAAGGTGTTGTAGAGAAATGGAAACCCTCAACTTCAAGGGGGACGTAAGTTGGAAAGGGTCACGAACTAGAACAGAATGGGGGTGCCTTAAAAACGTAAACATTGAGCTACCATATGATCCAGCAGGCCCACTCCTCCACCTATAATCTAAGAAGAGAGAATTGGAAAGACACAGGCAGGCAAATCTGCATTGCACAGTATTACAATAGCCAAGATATGGAAGTAACCAAAAAGTCCACCAACAGATCGGTGGACAAAGAAGAACTCCTCTATATACAAGTGGAATATTCGCTACTGAAAAAAATGAAACAATGCCATTTGCAGCATCATAGTTGAGTCTAGACGTAATCACGCCACCTGTAGTAAGGGAGAAAGCAAAAGACACATATCCTATTATATCACTTTTAGGAGTTACTTAAAAATTGATACCAATGAATATCTTTCCACAGAGAAAGGCAATCACAGATTTATTAAAAAACTTATGGTTCACCAAATAGAAAGGGATGAGGATTGGATACATTACCATATTGGGGTTAACAGAGATATACAAACCCTGTGAAATATATAATCACCAAAGACGTACGGAAGACCAGGAGAAGACTACTCAACCTTGTGTCATAACCTACATGGGAAAAGGATGCTAGGAAGAATAGATACATGTATATGTGTGAAAGAACCACATCTTGCACACCTAGAACAAACAAACCATTGTAATCAAATTTGCTGGGATAAAAAATAAAAAGTAAATTACAAATATGAACAAGAAGTAATGAGACATAAACTTAAAGGGCTTTTTCCTGGCACGTTCCATTCTAATATACAACCTAGAACACCACTTCCATTAAGGCTCTGTTTCCCTAGTAACCAAATTTGGCAAAGGAGAAATGCTGCCACCTTGTGGCCGTTTCCTGCAAGAGCAGCTTTAAAGTCCCAGCTAATGGTCACTTAACATTCACAAGGACTCAGGGCTGTAAAAGACACTTGCCCTAAAAATTTGTGCTGAAGTAGGGAATGGACAAAAAATTCACAACAGGCAAATGTTTCAAGAAGAGATTATGAAGAGTTAAGTTTTACTCACACTCTTTTTAAAAAAAAGAAAAATGGATAAAAGCTCAACCTCAGGGAGTGTTAGACACATGCAATCTAATCTACGAAAAGTTTCAACTTACACCAGTCGACTGACCATCAGCAAAAAGTCTACAAACAATAAATGCTGAAGGGGATTTAGAGAACTGTGTACCCTCTACCTTCTGGTGAGACATAAAAGCCAATAATGAGAAAAGAAAGGAGCTGTGTTTAAAAGTAAAAATGGAGGTACCATTCAATCCAGCAGGTGCACCAATGGACCTCTCACCTGAGAAGACAAGAATCGAGAAGACACAGGCCGCAAAAGCTGCAGTGCAGCCTTATTCACAATAGCCAAGACAGTGAAGCAATCAAAATATCCAACAAGAGTTGAATGGATAAAGAAGAAGTGGTCCATGTACACAGTGGAATATTAACCATGGAAAACAACGAACCATTGCTCTCTGAGGCAGCACAAAGGAGTCTGGAGATAGTCAGGAAACATGAGGTAAGTCGGAAAGCAAAAGACGTATATTCTATGATATCACTTATAGGCGTTATCTAATAACTGACACAAATGAACATATATCCACAGAGAAAGACACTCACAGACTTAGAAAATAAAACTATGCTCAACTAAAAGGAAAGGTGGGGGGAATGGATAAATTAAGATTAGTGTTACTATATGTATACAAACACATATTATATACATATCTCAAAAATACCGACCATATAGCAAGGGAGGTCTGCGGAACGCTCTGTAACATTTTACATGGGAAGAGGATCTGTACTTGAATAGACATATATAATGTACAAATGAACCAGAGTGTGTTCACCTAGGACAAACAATATTCTAACCTTTAGCCCAATTAAAACACCTTTAAAAACCAAGAAGAAATAATGAGACATAAACTTATGGGGGTTTCTCCACGCACATTCTAATGTAATTTACAACCTAGGAACACGACTTCCAGAAAGGCTCTGCTGCCCTACCACCCAGATTTGGGAATGGAGAAATGCTGCCTCCTTGAGGCCACTTCCCACAACAGCAGCTTTAAACCCATTGCTCTAGGTCACTAAATATTCACAAAACTTGAAGTTCGGTTAATGAGACCTGCTCTCTAAAAAAACTCTTGTGTGGAAAATCGCCCAAAAAATTCAAAAGAGGGCAACCTTCCAAGAAGACAGTTTCAAGAGTTATACTGTACTCCCAATTGTTTCCTTTTTTTAACAGAAAAGAAAACAGCGGAGAAAAATGATGAGTTTTACGAATTTTCAACAACTTGCAAACCCAAATTACAAAAACCTATGAGCTCACAGCAGCCAGAAGGGCCATTAGCATAAATGCTGCAAACAATAATTGATGAAGCGATTGTGGAGAAATGCGTACCCTCGATTCTAAGGAGGACGTGGTAAGAGCCACTAATGAAAACACAAAGAAGGTGCTTTGAAAATGGAAACACGGTGCTACCAGTCAGTGAATCACACCCACTGCTGGGCCTATCACCTGAGAAAATGAGAATCAAAAAGTCAAAGGCTGGCAATCCTGCACTCCAACAATATTTACCATAGCCAACACTTGGAAGCAATGAAAATGTCCATCAACCGAGGAATGCACAAAGAAGAAGTGGTCCACGTACACAGTGGAAAATTACTCCAATAAAAAATAAAAATTAAATTTAAAATTCCAACACAACTAAGGAGACATCAGCTTGTGTGGGTTGCTCCGGGCACACTCCACTCTAATTTATAACCGAGAAACACCACAGGCCGCAAGGGCTTTTCCCTAGTTACCAGGGTGGGGAACATAGAAAGGCTGCCGCCCTCTGGCAGTTACCTGCAAAAGCAGTTTTAAAGCCTGTGCTAATGGTCATTTCATATGAATAAGTACTGCAGAAGTGTAAATGAAACCTGCCCTCAAAATGTCTTCAGGGAGGTAAAGGCCAAAACATTTCAAAATGTGACACATACATTAAGAGAACACTTTGAAGATCTAAGGGGTAATCACAGCTTGAAAAATAAAAAGGACATGCCTTAAAGCTCAATTTCAACGGATTATGAGGCACATGCGAATTCAGCCACAAAGAGGTATCAGCTCACACTTGTCAGAATAACCATCAGCAAGAAAACTACAAACAATAAATGCTGAAGGTGTTGTGGAGAAATGCATACCCTCAACTGCAAGTGGGACATAAGTTGGAAAGGGCCACAAACTAGAACAGAATGGGGGTGCCTTAAAAACGTAAACTTTGAGCTACCATATGATCCAGCAGGCCCACTCCTCCACCTATAATCTAAGAAGAGAGAATTGGAAAGACACAGGCAGGCAAATCTGCATTGCACAGTATTACAATAGCCAAGATATGGAAGTAAACAAAAACTCTACAAACAGATGGGAGGACAAAGAAGAACTCCTCCATGTACAGATGGAATATTCGCTAGTGAAAAAAATGAAACAATGCCATTTGCAGCATCATAGATGAGTCTAGACGTAATCACGCCACGTGTAGTCAGTGAGAAAGCAAAATACATATATCCTATGATATCACTTTCAGGAGTTACTTAAACATTGATACCAATGAAGATATTTCCACAGAGAAAGGCAATCACAGATTCATTAAAAAACTTATGGTTCACCAAATAGAAAGGGATGAGGATTGGATACATTACCATATTGGGGTTAACAGAGATATACAAACCATGTGAAATATATAATCACCAAAGACGTACGGAAGACCAGGAGAAGACTACTCAACCTTGTGTCATAACCTACATGGGAAAAGGATGCTAGGAAGAATAGATACATGTATATGTGTGAAAGAACCACATCTTGCACACCTAGAACAAACAAACCATTGTAATCAAATTTGATGGGATAAAAAATAAAAAGTAAATTACAAATATGAACAAGAAGTAATGAGACATAAACTTAAAGGGCTTTTTCCTGGCACGTTCCATTCTAATATACAACCTAGAACACCACTTCCATTAAGGCTCTGTTTCCCTAGTAACCAAATTTGGCAAAGGAGAAATGCTGCCACCTTGTGGCCGTTTCCTGCAAGAGCAGCTTTAAAGTCCCAGCTAATGGTCACTTAACATTCACAAGGACTCAGGGCTGTAAAAGACACTTGCCCTAAAAATTTGTGCTGAAGTAGGGAATGGACAAAAAATTCACAACAGGCAAATGTTTCAAGAAGAGATTATGAAGAGTTAAGTTTTACTCACACTCTTTTTAAAAAAAAGAAAAATGGATAAAAGCTCAACCTCAGGGAGTGTTAGACGCATGCAATCTACTCTACGAAAAGTTTCAACTTACACCAGTCGACTGACCATCAGCAAAAAGTCTACAAACAATAAATGCTGAAGGGGATTTAGAGAACTGTGTACCCTCTACCTTCTGGTGAGACATAAAAGCCAATAATGAGAAAAGAAAGGAGCTGTGTTTAAAAGTAAAAATGGAGGTACCATTCAATCCCCAGGCGCACCATTGGACCTCTCACCTGAGAAGACAAGAATCGAGAAGACACGGGCCGCAAAAGCTGCAGTGCAGCCTTATTCACAATAGCCAAGACAGTGAAGCAATCAAAATGTCCAACAACAGGTGAATGGATAAAGAAGAAGTGGTCCATGTACACAATGGAATATTAACCATGGAAAACAATGAACCATTGCTCTTTGAGGCACCACAAATGAGTCTGCAGATAATCATGAAAGATGAGGTAAGTTGGAAAGCAAAAGACCTATATTCTATGATATCACTTATAGGCGTTCTCTAATAACTGACACAAATGAACATATATCCACAGAGAAAGACACTCACAGACTTAGAAAATAAAACTATGCTCAACTAAAAGGAAAGGTGGGGGGAATGGATAAATTAAGATTAGTGTTACTATATGTATACAAACACATATTATATACATATCTCAAAAATACCGACCATATAGCAAGGGAGGTCTCCGGAACCCTCTGTAACATTTTACATGGGAAGAGGATCTGTACTTGAATAGACATATATAATGTACAAATGAACCAGAGTGTGTTCACCTAGGACAAACAATATTCTAACCTTTAGCCCAATTAAAACACCTTTAAAAACCAAGAAGAAATAATGAGACATAAACTTATGGGGGTTTCTCCACGCACATTCTAATGTAATTTACAACCTAGGAACACGACTTCCAGAAAGGCTCTGCTGCCCTACCACCCAGATTTGGGAATGGAGAAATGCTGCCTCCTTGAGGCCACTTCC
This sequence comes from Balaenoptera physalus, assembly GCF_965194825.1. Taxonomy (NCBI): domain Eukaryota; kingdom Metazoa; phylum Chordata; class Mammalia; order Artiodactyla; family Balaenopteridae; genus Balaenoptera; species Balaenoptera physalus. The sequence continues at coordinate 162,299 of NW_028125833.1, forward strand.
CACAACAGCAGCTTTAAACCCATTGCTCTAGGTCACTAAATATTCACAAAACTTGAAGTTCGGGAAATGAGACCTGCTCTCTAAAAAAACTCTTGGGTGGAAAATCGCCCAAAAAATTCAAAAGAGGGCAACCTTCCAAGAAGACAGTTTCAAGAGTTATACTGTACTCCCAATTGTTTCCTTTTTTTAACAGAAAAGAAAACGGCGGTGAAAAATGATGAGTTTTACGAATTTTCCAAGCCATGCAAACCCAAATTACAAAACCCTATCAGCTCACAGCAGCCAGTAGGGCCATTAGCATAAATGCTGCAAACAATAAATGCTGAAGCGATTGTGGAGAAATGTGTACCCTCGATTCTAAGGGGGACGTGGTAAGTGCCACTAATGAAAACACAAAGAAGGTGCTTTGAAAAGGGAAAAACGGTGCTACCATTCAGTCAATCACAACCACTGCTGGGCCTATCACCTGAGAAAATTAGAATCAAAAAGTCACAGGCTGGCAATCCTGCACTCCAACAATATTTACCATAGCCAACACTTGGAAGCAATGAAAATGTATATCAACCGATGACTGCACAAAGTAGAAGTGGTCCACGTACACAGTGGAAAATTACCCCAATAAAAAATAAAAATTAAAATTAAAAATCCAACAAAAGTAAGGAGACATCAGCTTGTGTGGGTTGGTCCGGGCACACTCCACTCTAATTTATAACCGAGAAACACCACAGGCCGCAAGGGCTTTTCCCTAGTTACCAGGGTGGGGAACATAGAAAGGCTGCCGCCCTCTGGCAGTTACCTGCAAAAGCAGCTTTAAAGCCTGTGCTAATGGTCATTTCATAGGAACAAGTACTGCAGAACTGTAAGTGAAACCTGCCCTCAAAATGTCTTCAGGGAGGTAAAGGCCAAAACGTTTCAAAATGTGACACATACTTTAAGAGAACACTTTGAAGAACTAAGGGGTAATCCCAGCTTGAAAAATAAAAAGGACATGCCTTCAAGCTCAATTTCAACGGATTATGAGGCACGTGCGAATTCAGCCACAAAGAGGTATCAGCTCACACTTGTCAGAATAACCATCAGCAAGAAAACTACAAACAATAAATGCTGAAGGTGTTGTAGAGAAAGGCAAACCCTCAACTTCAAGGGGGACGTAAGTTGGAAAGGGTCACGAACTAGAACAGAATGCGGGTGCCTTAAAAACGTAAACATTGAGCTACCATATGATCCAGCAGGCCCACTCCTCCACCTATAATCTAAGAAGAGAGAATTGGAAAGACACAGGCAGGCAAATCTGCATTGCACAGTATTACAATAGCCAAGATATGGAAGTAACCAAAAAGTCCACCAACAGATCGGTGGACAAAGAAGAACTCCTCTATATACAAGTGGAATATTCGCTAGTGAAAAAAATGAAACAATGCCATTTGCAGCATCATAGTTGAGTCTAGACGTAATCACGCCACCTGTAGTAAGGGAGAAAGCAAAAGACACATATCCTATTATATCACTTTTAGGAGTTACTTAAAAATTGATACCAATGAAGATCTTTCCACAGAGAAAGGCAATCACAGATTTATTAAAAAACTTATGGTTCACCAAATAGAAAGGGATGAGGATTGGATACATTACCATATTGGGGTTAACAGAGATATACAAACCCTGTGAAATATATAATCACCAAAGACGTACGGAAGACCAGGAGAAGACTACTCAACCTTGTGTCATAACCTACATGGGAAAAGGATGCTAGGAAGAATAGATACATGTATATGTGTGAAAGAACCACATCTTGCACACCTAGAACAAACAAACCATTGTAATCAAATTTGCTGGGATAAAAAATAAAAAGTAAATTACAAATATGAACAAGAAGTAATGAGACATAAACTTAAAGGGCTTTTTCCTGGCACGTTCCATTCTAATATACAACCTAGAACACCACTTCCATTAAGGCTCTGTTTCCCTAGTAACCAAATTTGGCAAAGGAGAAATGCTGCCACCTTGTGGCCGTTTCCTGCAAGAGCAGCTTTAAAGTCCCAGCTAATGGTCACTTAACATTCACAAGGACTCAGGGCTGTAAAAGACACTTGCCCTAAAAATTTGTGCTGAAGTAGGGAATGGACAAAAAATTCACAACAGGCAAATGTTTCAAGAAGAGATTATGAAGAGTTAAGTTTTACTCACACTCTTTTTAAAAAAAAGAAAAATGGATAAAAGCTCAACCTCAGGGAGTGTTAGACGCATGCAATCTAATCTACGAAAAGTTTCAACTTACACCAGTCGACTGACCATCAGCAAAAAGTCTACAAACAATAAATGCTGAAGGGGATTTAGAGAACTGTGTACCCTCTACCTTCTGGTGAGACATAAAAGCCAATAATGAGAAAAGAAAGGAGCTGTGTTTAAAAGTAAAAATGGAGGTACCATTCAATCCAGCAGGTGCACCAATGGACCTCTCACCTGAGAAGACAAGAATCGAGAAGACACAGGCCGCAAAAGCTGCAGTGCAGCCTTATTCACAATAGCCAAGACAGTGAAGCAATCAAAATATCCAACAAGAGTTGAATGGATAAAGAAGAAGTGGTCCATGTACACAGTGGAATATTAACCATGGAAAACAACGAACCATTGCTCTCTGAGGCACCACAAAGGAGTCTGGAGATAGTCAGGAAACATGAGGTAAGTCGGAAAGCAAAAGACCTATATTCTATGATATCACTTATAGGCGTTATCTAATAACTGACACAAATGAACATATATCCACAGAGAAAGACACTCACAGACTTAGAAAATAATACTATGCTCAACTAAAAGGAAAGGTGGGGGGAATGGATAAATTAAGATTAGTGTTACTATATGTATACAAACACATATTATATACATATCTCAAAAATACCGACCATATAGCAGGGGAGGTCTGCGGAACCCTCTGTAACATTTTACATGGGAAGAGGATCTGTACTTGAATAGACATATATAATGTACAAATGAACCAGAGTGTGTTCACCTAGGACAAACAATATCCTAACCTTTAGCCCAATTAAAACACCTTTAAAAACCAAGAAGAAATAATGAGACATAAACTTATGGGGGTTTCTCCACGCACATTCTAATGTAATTTACAACCTAGGAACACGACTTCCAGAAAGGCTCTGCTGCCCTACCACCCAGATTTGGGAATGGAGAAATGCTGCCTCCTTGAGGCCACTTCCCACAACAGCAGCTTTAAACCCATTGCTCTAGGTCACTAAATATTCACAAAACTTGAAGTTCGGGAAATGAGACCTGCTCTCTAAAAAAACTCTTGGGTGGAAAATCGCCCAAAAAATTCAAAAGAGGGCAACCTTCCAAGAAGACAGTTTCAAGAGTTATACTGTACTCCCAATTGTTTCCTTTTTTTAACAGAAAAGAAAACGGCGGTGAAAAATGATGAGTTTTACGAATTTTCCAAGCCATGCAAACCCAAATTACAAAACCCTATCAGCTCACAGCAGCCAGTAGGGCCATTAGCATAAATGCTGCAAACAATAAATGCTGAAGCGATTGTGGAGAAATGCGTACCCTCGATTCTAAGGGGGACGTGGTAAGTGCCACTAATGAAAACACAAAGAAGGTGCTTTGAAAAGGGAAAATCGGTGCTACCATTCAGTCAATCACAACCACTGCTGGGCCTATCACCTGAGAAAATGAGAATCAAAAAGTCAAAGGCTGGCAATCCTGCACTCCAACAATATTTACCATAGCCAACACTTGGAAGCAATGAAAATGTCCATCAACCGAGGACTGCACAAAGTAGAAGTGGTCCACGTACACAGTGGAAAATTACCCCAATAAAAAATAAAAATTAAAATTAAAAATCCAACAAAAGTAAGGAGACATCAGCTTGTGTGGGTTGGTCCGGGCACACTCCACTCTAATTTATAACCGAGAAACACCACAGGCCGCAAGGGCTTTTCCCTAGTTACCAGGGTGGGGAACATAGAAAGGCTGCCGCCCTCTGGCAGTTACCTGCAAAAGCAGCTTTAAAGCCTGTGCTAATGGTCATTTCATAGGAACAAGTACTGCAGAACTGTAAGTGAAACCTGCCCTCAAAATGTCTTCAGGGAGGTAAAGGCCAAAACATTTCAAAATGTGACACATACTTTAAGAGAACACTTTGAAGAACTAAGGGGTAATCCCAGCTTGAAAAATAAAAAGGACATGCCTTCAAGCTCAATTTCAACGGATTATGAGGCACGTGCGAATTCAGCCACAAAGAGGTATCAGCTCACACTTGTCAGAATAACCATCAGCAAGAAAACTACAAACAATAAATGCTGAAGGTGTTGTAGAGAAAGGCAAACCCTCAACTTCAAGGGGGACGTAACTTGGAAAGGGTCACGAACTAGAACAGAATGGGGGTGCCTTAAAAACGTAAACATTGAGCTACCATATGATCCAGCAGGCCCACTCCTCCACCTATAATCTAAGAAGAGAGAATTGGAAAGACACAGGCAGGCAAATCTGCATTGCACAGTATTACAATAGCCAAGATATGGAAGTAACCAAAAAGTCCACCAACAGATCGGTGGACAAAGAAGAACTCCTCTATATACAAGTGGAATATTCGCTAGTGAAAAAAATGAAACAATGCCATTTGCAGCATCATAGTTGAGTCTAGACGTAATCACGCCACCTGTAGTAAGTGAGAAAGCAAAAGACACATATCCTATTATATCACTTTTAGGAGTTACTTAAAAATTGATACCAATGAAGATCTTTCCACAGAGAAAGGCAATCACAGATTTATTAAAAAACTTATGGTTCACCAAATAGAAAGGGATGAGGATTGGATACATTACCATATTGGGGTTAACAGAGATATACAAACCCTGTGAAATATATAATCACCAAAGACGTACGGAAGACCAGGAGAAGACTACTCAACCTTGTGTCATAACCTACATGGGAAAAGGATGCTAGGAAGAATAGATACATGTATATGTGTGAAAGAACCACATCTTGCACACCTAGAACAAACAAACCATTGTAATCAAATTTGCTGGGATAAAAAATAAAAAGTAAATTACAAATATGAACAAGAAGTAATGAGACATAAACTTAAAGGGCTTTTTCCTGGCACGTTCCATTCTAATATACAACCTAGAACACCACTTCCATTAAGGCTCTGTTTCCCTAGTAACCAAATTTGGCAAAGGAGAAATGCTGCCACCTTGTGGCCGTTTCCTGCAAGAGCAGCTTTAAAGTCCCAGCTAATGGTCACTTAACATTCACAATGACTCAGGGCTGTAAAAGACACTTGCCCTAAAAATTTGTGCTGAAGTAGGGAATGGACAAAAAATTCACAACAGGCAAATGTTTCAAGAAGAGATTATGAAGAGTTAAGTTTTACTCACACTCTTTTTAAAAAAAAGAAAAATGGATAAAAGCTCAACCTCAGGGAGTGTTAGACGCATGCAATCTAATCTACGAAAAGTTTCAACTTACACCAGTCGACTGACCATCAGCAAAAAGTCTACAAACAATAAATGCTGAAGGGGATTTAGAGAACTGTGTACCCTCTACCTTCTGGTGAGACATAAAAGCCAATAATGAGAAAAGAAAGGAGCTGTGTTTAAAAGTAAAAATGGAGGTACCATTCAATCCAGCAGGTGCACCAATGGACCTCTCACCTGAGAAGACAAGAATCGAGAAGACACAGGCTGCAAAAGCTGCAGTGCAGCCTTATTCACAATAGCCAAGACAGTGAAGCAATCAAAATATCCAACAAGAGTTGAATGGATAAAGGAGAAGTGGTCCATGTACACAGTGGAATATTAACCATGGAAAACAACGAACCATTGCTCTCTGAGGCACCACAAAGGAGTCTGGAGATAGTCAGGAAACATGAGGTAAGTCGGAAAGCAAAAGACCTATATTCTATGATATCACTTATAGGCGTTCTCTAATAACTGACACAAATGAACATATATCCACAGAGAAAGACACTCACAGACTTAGAAAATAAAACTATGCTCAACTAAAAGGAAAGGTGGGGGGAATGGATAAATTAAGATTAGTGTTACTATATGTATACAAACACATATTATATACATATCTCAAAAATACCGACCATATAGCAAGGGAGGTCTGCGGAACCCTCTGTAACATTTTACATGGGAAGAGGATCTGTACTTGAATAGACATATATAATGTACAAATGAACCAGAGTGTGTTCACCTAGGACAAACAATATCCTAACCTTTAGCCCAATTAAAACACCTTTAAAAACCAAGAAGAAATAATGAGACATAAACTTATGGGGGTTTCTCCACGCACATTCTAATGTAATTTACAACCTAGGAACACGACTTCCAGAAAGGCTCTGCTGCCCTACCACCCAGATTTGGGAATGGAGAAATGCTGCCTCCTTGAGGCCACTTCCCACAACAGCAGCTTTAAACCCATTGCTCTAGGTCACTAAATATTCACAAAACTTGAAGTTCGGGAAATGAGACCTGCTCTCTAAAAAAACTCTTGGGTGGAAAATCGCCCAAAAAATTCAAAAGAGGGCAACCTTCCAAGAAGACAGTTTCAAGAGTTATACTGTACTCCCAATTGTTTCCTTTTTTTAACAGAAAAGAAAACAGCGGAGAAAAATGATGAGTTTTACGAATTTTCAACGACTTGCAAACCCAAATTACAAAAACCTATGAGCTCACAGCAGCCAGAAGGGCCATTAGCATAAATGCTGCAAACAATAATTGATGAAGCGATTGTGGAGAAATGCGTACCCTCGATTCTAAGGAGGACGTGGTAAGAGCCACTAATGAAAACACAAAGAAGGTGCTTTGAAAATGGAAACACGGTGCTACCAGTCAGTGAATCACACCCACTGCTGGGCCTATCACCTGAGAAAATGAGAATCAAAAAGTCAAAGGCTGGCAATCCTGCACTCCAACAATATTTACCATAGCCAACACTTGGAAGCAATGAAAATGTCCATCAACCGAGGAATGCACAAAGAAGAAGTGGTCCACGTACACAGTGGAAAATTACTCCAATAAAAAATAAAAATTAAATTTAAAATTCCAACACAACTAAGGAGACATCAGCTTGTGTGGGTTGCTCCGGGCACACTCCACTCTAATTTATAACCGAGAAACACCACAGGCCGCAAGGGCTTTTCCCTAGTTACCAGGGTGGGGAACATAGAAAGGCTGCCGCCCTCTGGCAGTTACCTGCAAAAGCAGTTTTAAAGCCTGTGCTAATGGTCATTTCATATGAATAAGTACTGCAGAAGTGTAAATGAAACCTGCCCTCAAAATGTCTTCAGGGAGGTAAAGGCCAAAACATTTCAAAATGTGACACATACATTAAGAGAACACTTTGAAGATCTAAGGGGTAATCACAGCTTGAAAAATAAAAAGGACATGCCTTAAAGCTCAATTTCAACGGATTATGAGGCACATGCGAATTCAGCCACAAAGAGGTATCAGCTCACACTTGTCAGAATAACCATCAGCAAGAAAACTACAAACAATAAATGCTGAAGGTGTTGTGGAGAAATGCATACCCTCAACTGCAAGTGGGACATAAGTTGGAAAGGGCCACAAACTAGAACAGAATGGGGGTGCCTTAAAAACGTAAACTTTGAGCTACCATATGATCCAGCAGGCCCACTCCTCCACCTATAATCTAAGAAGAGAGAATTGGAAAGACACAGGCAGGCAAATCTGCATTGCACAGTATTACAATAGCCAAGATATGGAAGTAATCAAAAACTCTACAAACAGATGGGAGGACAAAGAAGAACTCCTCCATGTACAGATGGAATATTCGCTAGTGAAAAAAATGAAACAATGCCATTTGCAGCATCATAGATGAGTCTAGACGTAATCACGCCACGTGTAGTCAGTGAGAAAGCAAAATACATATATCCTATGATATCACTTTCAGGAGTTACTTAAACATTGATACCAATGAAGATATTTCCACAGAGAAAGGCAATCACAGATTCATTAAAAAACTTATGGTTCACCAAATAGAAAGGGATGAGGATTGGATACATTACCATATTGGGGTTAACAGAGATATACAAACCATGTGAAATATATAATCACCAAAGACGTACGGAAGACCAGGAGAAGACTACTCAACCTTGTGTCATAACCTACATGGGAAAAGGATGCTAGGAAGAATAGATACATGTATATGTGTGAAAGAACCACATCTTGCACACCTAGAACAAACAAACCATTGTAATCAAATTTGATGGGATAAAAAATAAAAAGTAAATTACAAATATGAACAAGAAGTAATGAGACATAAACTTAAAGGGCTTTTTCCTGGCACGTTCCATTCTAATATACAACCTAGAACACCACTTCCATTAAGGCTCTGTTTCCCTAGTAACCAAATTTGGCAAAGGAGAAATGCTGCCACCTTGTGGCCGTTTCCTGCAAGAGCAGCTTTAAAGTCCCAGCTAATGGTCACTTAACATTCACAAGGACTCAGGGCTGTAAAAGACACTTGCCCTAAAAATTTGTGCTGAAGTAGGGAATGGACAAAAAATTCACAACAGGCAAATGTTTCAAGAAGAGATTATGAAGAGTTAAGTTTTACTCACACTCTTTTTAAAAAAAAGAAAAATGGATAAAAGCTCAACCTCAGGGAGTGTTAGACGCATGCAATCTACTCTACGAAAAGTTTCAACTTACACCAGTCGACTGACCATCAGCAAAAAGTCTACAAACAATAAATGCTGAAGGGGATTTAGAGAACTGTGTACCCTCTACCTTCTGGTGAGACATAAAAGCCAATAATGAGAAAAGAAAGGAGCTGTGTTTAAAAGTAAAAATGGAGGTACCATTCAATCCCCAGGCGCACCATTGGACCTCTCACCTGAGAAGACAAGAATCGAGAAGACACGGGCCGCAAAAGCTGCAGTGCAGCCTTATTCACAATAGCCAAGACAGTGAAGCAATCAAAATGTCCAACAACAGGTGAATGGATAAAGAAGAAGTGGTCCATGTACACAATGGAATATTAACCATGGAAAACAATGAACCATTGCTCTTTGAGGCACCACAAATGAGTCTGCAGATAATCATGAAAGATGAGGTAAGTTGGAAAGCAAAAGACCTATATTCTATGATATCACTTATAGGCGTTCTCTAATAACTGACACAAATGAACATATATCCACAGAGAAAGACACTCACAGACTTTGAAAATAAAACTATGCTCAACTAAAAGGAAAGGTGGGGGGAATGGATAAATTAAGATTAGTGTTACTATATGTATACAAACACATATTATATACATATCTCAAAAATACCGACCATATAGCAAGGGAGGTCTCCGGAACCCTCTGTAACATTTTACATGGGAAGAGGATCTGTACTTGAATAGACATATATAATGTACAAATGAACCAGAGTGTGTTCACCTAGGACAAACAATATTCTAACCTTTAGCCCAATTAAAACACCTTTAAAAACCAAGAAGAAATAATGAGACATAAACTTATGGGGGTTTCTCCACGCACATTCTAATGTAATTTACAACCTAGGAACACGACTTCCAGAAAGGCTCTGCTGCCCTACCACCCAGATTTGGGAATGGAGAAATGCTGCCTCCTTGAGGCCACTTCCCACAACAGCAGCTTTAAACCCATTGCTCTAGGTCACTAAATATTCACAAAACTTGAAGTTCGGGAAATGAGACCTGCTCTCTAAAAAAACTCTTGGGTGGAAAATCGCCCAAAAAATTCAAAAGAGGGCAACCTTCCAAGAAGACGGTTTCAAGAGTTATACTGTACTCCCAATTGTTTCCTTTTTTTAACAGAAAAGAAAACGGCGGTGAAAAATGATGAGTTTTACGAATTTTCCAAGCCATGCAAACCCAAATTACAAAACCCTATCAGCTCACAGCAGCCAGTAGGGCCATTAGCATAAATGCTGCAAACAATAAATGCTGAAGCGATTGTGGAGAAATGTGTACCCTCGATTCTAAGGGGGACGTGGTAAGTGCCACTAATGAAAACACAAAGAAGGTGCTTTGAAAAGGGAAAAACGGTGCTACCATTCAGTCAATCACAACCACTGCTGGGCCTATCACCTGAGAAAATTAGAATCAAAAAGTCACAGGCTGGCAATCCTGCACTCCAACAATATTTACCATAGCCAACACTTGGAAGCAATGAAAATGTATATCAACCGATGACTGCACAAAGTAGAAGTGGTCCACGTACACAGTGGAAAATTACCCCAATAAAAAATAAAAATTAAAATTAAAAATCCAACAAAAGTAAGGAGACATCAGCTTGTGTGGGTTGGTCCGGGCACACTCCACTCTAATTTATAACCGAGAAACACCACAGGCCGCAAGGGCTTTTCCCTAGTTACCAGGGTGGGGAACATAGAAAGGCTGCCGCCCTCTGGCAGTTACCTGCAAAAGCAGCTTTAAAGCCTGTGCTAATGGTCATTTCATAGGAACAAGTACTGCAGAACTGTAAGTGAAACCTGCCCTCAAAATGTCTTCAGGGAGGTAAAGGCCAAAACGTTTCAAAATGTGACACATACTTTAAGAGAACACTTTGAAGAGCTAAGGGGTAATCCCAGCTTGAAAAATAAAAAGGACATGCCTTCAAGCTCAATTTCAACGGATTATGAGGCACGTGCGAATTCAGCCACAAAGAGGTATCAGCTCACACTTGTCAGAATAACCATCAGCAAGAAAACTACAAACAATAAATGCTGAAGGTGTTGTAGAGAAAGGCAAACCCTCAACTTCAAGGGGGACGTAACTTGGAAAGGGTCACGAACTAGAACAGAATGCGGGTGCCTTAAAAACGTAAACATTGAGCTACCATATGATCCAGCAGGCCCACTCCTCCACCTATAATCTAAGAAGAGAGAATTGGAAAGACACAGGCAGGCAAATCTGCATTGCACAGTATTACAATAGCCAAGATATGGAAGTAACCAAAAAGTCCACCAACAGATCGGTGGACAAAGAAGAACTCCTCTATATACAAGTGGAATATTCGCTAGTGAAAAAAATGAAACAATGCCATTTGCAGCATCATAGTTGAGTCTAGACGTAATCACGCCACCTGTAGTAAGGGAGAAAGCAAAAGACACATATCCTATTATATAACTTTTAGGAGTTACTTAAAAATTGATACCAATGAATATCTTTCCACAGAGAAAGGCAATCACAGATTTATTAAAAAACTTATGGTTCACCAAATAGAAAGGGATGAGGATTGGATACATTACCATATTGGGGTTAACAGAGATATACAAACCCTGTGAAATATATAATCACCAAAGACGTACGGAAGACCAGGAGAAGACTACTCAACCTTGTGTCATAACCTACATGGGAAAAGGATGCTAGGAAGAATAGATACATGTATATGTGTAAAAGAACCACATCTTGCACACCTAGAACAAACAAACCATTGTAATCAAATTTGCTGGGATAAAAAATAAAAAGTAAATTACAAATATGAACAAGAAGTAATGAGACATAAACTTAAAGGGCTTTTTCCTGGCACGTTCCATTCTAATATACAACCTAGAACACCACTTCCATTAAGGCTCTGTTTCCCTAGTAACCAAATTTGGCAAAGGAGAAATGCTGCCACCTTGTGGCCGTTTCCTGCAAGAGCAGCTTTAAAGTCCCAGCTAATGGTCCCTTAACATTCACAAGGACTCAGGGCTGTAAAAGACACTTGCCCTAAAAATTTGTGCTGAAGTAGGGAATGGACAAAAAATTCACAACAGGCAAATGTTTCAAGAAGAGATTATGAAGAGTTAAGTTTTACTCACACTCTTTTTAAAAAAAAGAAAAATGGATAAAAGCTCAACCTCAGGGAGTGTTAGACGCATGCAATCTAATCTACGAAAAGTTTCAACTTACACCAGTCGACTGACCATCAGCAAAAAGTCTACAAACAATAAATGCTGAAGGGGATTTAGAGAACTGTGTACCCTCTACCTTCTGGTGAGACTTAAAAGCCAATAATGAGAAAAGAAAGGAGCTGTGTTTAAAAGTAAAAATGGAGGTACCATTCAATCCAGCAGGTGCACCAATGGACCTCTCACCTGAGAAGACAAGAATCGAGAAGACACAGGCCGCAAAAGCTGCAGTGCAGCCTTATTCACAATAGCCAAGACAGTGAAGCAATCAAAATATCCAACAAGAGTTGAATGGATAAAGAAGAAGTGGTTCATGTACACAGTGGAATATTAACCATGGAAAACAACGAACCATTGCTCTCTGAGGCACCACAAAGGAGTCTGGAGATAGTCAGGAAACATGAGGTAAGTCGGAAAGCAAAAGACGTATATTCTATGATATCACTTACAGGCGTTATCTAATAACTGACACAAATGAACATATATCCACAGAGAAAGACACTCACAGACTTAGAAAATAAAACTATGCTCAACTAAAAGGAAAGGTGGGGGGAATGGATAAATTAAGATTAGTGTTACTATATGTATACAAACACATATTATATACATATCTCAAAAATACCGACCATATAGCAAGGGAGGTCTGCGGAACCCTCTGTAACATTTTACATTGGAAGAGGATCTGTACTTGAATAGACATATATAATGTACAAATGAACCAGAGTGTGTTCACCTAGTACAAACAATATTCTAACCTTTAGCCCAATTAAAACACCATTAAAAACCAAGAAGAAATAATGAGACATAAACTTATGGGGGTTTCTCCACGCACATTCTAATGTAATTTACAACCTAGGAACACGACTTCCAGAAAGGCTCTGCTGCCCTACCACCCAGATTTGGGAATGGAGAAATGCTGCCTCCTTGAGGCCACTTCCCACAACAGTAGCTTTAAACCCATTGCTCTAGGTCACTAAATATTCACAAAACTTGAAGTTCGGGAAATGAGACCTGCTCTCTAAAAAAACTCTTGGGTGGAAAATCGCCCAAAAAATTCAAAAGAGGGCAACCTTCCAAGAAGACAGTTTCAAGAGTTATACTGTACTCCCAATTGTTTCGTTTTTTTAACAGAAAAGAAAACAGCGGAGAAAAATGATGAGTTTTACGAATTTTCAACGACTTGCAAACCCAAATTACAAAAACCTATGAGCTCACAGCAGCCAGAAGGGCCATTAGCATAAATGCTGCAAACAATAAATGATGAAGCGATTGTGGAGAAATGCATACCCTCGATTCTAAGGGGGACCTGGTAAGAGCCACTAATGAAAACACAAAGAAGGTGCTTTGAAAATGGAAACACGGTGCTACCAGTCAGTGAATCACACCCACTGCTGGGCCTATCACCTGAGAAAATGAGAATCAAAAAGTCAAAGGCTGGCAATCCTGCACTCCAACAATATTTACCATAGGCAACACTTGGAAGCAATGAAAATGTCCATCAACCGAGGAATGCACAAAGAAGAAGTGGTCCACGTACACAGTGGAAAATTACTCCAATAAAAAATAAAAATTAAATTTAAAAATCCAACACAACTAAGGAGACATCAGCTTGTGTGGGTTGGTCCGGGCACACTCCACTCTAATTTATAACCGAGAAACACCACAGGCCGCAAGGGCTTTTCCCTAGTTACCAGGGTGGGGAACATAGAAAGGCTGCCGCCCTCTGGCAGTTACCTGCAAAAGCAGTTTTAAAGCCTGTGCTAATGGTCATTTCATATGAATAAGTACTGCAGAAGTGTAAATGAAACCTGCCCTCAAAATGTCTTCAGGGAGGTAAAGGCCAAAACGTTTCAAAATGTGACACATACTTTAAGAGAACACTTTGAAGAACTAAGGGGTAATCACAGCTTGAAAAATAAAAAGGACATGACTTCAAGCTCAATTTCAACGGATTATGAGGCACGTGCGAATTCAGCCACCAAGAGGTATCAGCTCAGACTTGTCAGAATAACCATCAGCAAGAAAACTACAAACAATAAATGCTGAAGGTGTTGTAGAGAAATGCAAACCCTCAACTTCAAGGGGGACGTAACTTGGAAAGGGTCACGAACTAGAACAGAATGGGGGTGCCTTAAAAACGTAAACATTGAGCTACCATATGATCCAGCAGGCCCACTCCTCCACCTATAATCTAAGAAGAGAGAATTGGAAAGACACAGGCAGGCAAATCTGCATTGCACAGTATTACAATAGCCAAGATATGGAAGTAAACAAAAACTCCACCAACAGATGGGAGGACAAAGAAGAACTCCTCCATGTACAGATGGAATATTCGCTAGTGAAAAAAATGAAACAATGCCATTTGCAGCGCCATAGATGAGTCTAGACGTAATCACGCCACGTGTAGTCAGTGAGAAAGCAAAATACATATATCCTATGATATCACTTTCAGGAGTTACTTAAACATTGATACCAATGAAGATACTTCCACAGAGAAAGGCAATCACAGATTCATTAAAAAAGTTATGGTTCACCAAATAGAAAGGGATGAGGATTGGATACATTACCATATTGGGGTTAACAGAGATATACAAACCATGTGAAATATATAATCACCAAAGACGTACGGAAGACCAGGAGAAGACTACTCAACCTTGTGTCATAACCTACATGGGAAAAGGATGCTAGGAAGAATAGATACATGTATATGTGTGAAAGAACCACATCTTGCACACCTAGAACAAACAAACCATTGTAATCAAATTTGCTGGGATAAAAAATAAAAAGTAAATTACAAATATGAACAAGAAGTAATGAGACATAAACTTAAAGGGCTTTTTCCTGGCACGTTCCATTCTAATATACAACCTAGAACACCACTTCCATTAAGGCTCTGTTTCCCTAGTAACCAAATTTGGCAAAGGAGAAATGCTGCCACCTTGTGGCCGTTTCCTGCAAGAGCAGCTTTAAAGTCCCAGCTAATGGTCACTTAACATTCACAAGGACTCAGGGCTGTAAAAGACACTTGCCCTAAAAATTTGTGCTGAAGTAGGGAATGGACAAAAAATTCACAACAGGCAAATGTTTCAAGAAGAGATTATGAAGAGTTAAGTTTTACTCACACTCTTTTTAAAAAAAAGAAAAATGGATAAAAGCTCAACCTCAGGGAGTGTTAGACACATGCAATCTAATCTACGAAAAGTTTCAACTTACACCAGTCGACTGACCATCAGCAAAAAGTCTACAAACAATAAATGCTGAAGGGGATTTAGAGAACTGTGTACCCTCTACCTTCTGGTGAGACATAAAAGCCAATAATGAGAAAAGAAAGGAGCTGTGTTTAAAAGTAAAAATGGAGGTACCATTCAATCCCCAGGCGCACCATTGGACCTCTCACCTGAGAAGACAAGAATCGAGAAGACACGGGCCGCAAAAGCTGCAGTGCAGCCTTATTCACAATAGCCAAGACAGTGAAGCAATCAAAATGTCCAACAACAGGTGAATGGATAAAGAAGAAGTGGTCCATGTACACAATGGAATATTAACCATGGAAAACAATGAACCATTGCTCTTTGAGGCACCACAAATGAGTCTGCAGATAATCATGAAAGATGAGGTAAGTTGGAAAGCAAAAGACCTGTATTCTATGATATCACTTATAGGCGTTCTCTAATAACTGACACAAATGAACATATTTCCACAGAGAAAGACACTCACAGATTTAGAAAACAAACTATGCTCATCTAAAACGAAAGGTGGGGGGAATGGATAAATTAAGATTAGTGTTACTATATGTATACAAACACATATTATCTATATATCTCAAAAAGACCGACCATATAGCAAGGGAAGTCAGCAGAACCTTCTGTACCATTTTACATGGGAAGAGGATCTGTAGTTGAATAGATATATATAATGTACAAATGAACCAGATTGTGTACACCTAGGACAAACAATATTCTAAGCTTTACCCCAATTAAAAAAAAATTTAAACCCAAGAATAAATAATGAGACATAAACTTATGGGGCTTTCTCCATGCACATTCCAATGTAATTTACAACCTAGGAACACGACTTCCAGAAAGGCTCTGCTGCCCTAGTACCCAGATTTGGGAATGGAGAAATGCTGCCTGTTTCAGGTCACTTCCCACAACAGGAGCTTTAAAACCATTGCTAAAGGTCACTAAATATTCACAAACTTGCACTTCGGTAAATGACACCTGCTCTCTAAAAAATGTCTGAGGTGGAAAATCGACCAAAAAATTCAAAAGAGGGCAACCTTCCAAGAAGACAATATCAAGAGTTATATTGTACTCCCAATTGTTTCCTTTTTTTAACAGAAAAGAAAACGGCGGTGAAAAATGATGAGTTTTACGAATTTTCAAAGCCATGCAAACCCAAATTACAAAACTCTATCAGCTCACAGCAGCCAGTAGGGCCATTAGCATAAATGCTGCAAACAATAAATGCTGAAGCGATTGTGGAGAAATGTGTACCCTCGATTCTAAGGGGGACGTGGTAAGTGCCACTAATGAAAACACAAAGAAGGTGCTTTGAAAAGGGAAAAACGGTGCTACCAGTCAGTCAATCACAACCACTGCTGGGCCTATTACCTGAGAAAATGAGAATCAAAAAGTCACAGGCTGGCAATCCTGCACTCCAACAATATTTACCATAGGCAACACTTGGAAGCAATGAAAATGTCCATCAACCGAGGACTGCACAAAGTAGAAGTGGTCCACGTACACAGTGGAAAATTGCCCCAATAAAAAATAAAAATTAAAATTAAAAATCCAACAAAAGTAAGGAGACATCAGCTTGTGTGGGTTGGTCCGGGCACACTCCACTCTAATTTATAACCGAGAAACACCACAGGCCACAAGGGCTTTTCCCTAGTTACCAGGGTGGGGAACATAGAAAGGCTTCCGCCCTCTGGCAGTTACCTGCAAAAGCAGCTTTAAAGCCTGTGCTAATGGTCATTTCATAGGAACAAGTACTGCAGAACTGTAAGTGAAACCTGCCCTCAAAATGTCTTCAGGGAGGTAAAGGCCAAAACATTTCAAAATGTGACACATACTTTAAGAGAACACTTTGAAGAACTAAGGGGTAATCACAGCTTGAAAAATAAAAAGGACATGACTTCAAGCTCAATTTCAAAGGATTATGAGGCACGTGCGAATTCAGCCACAAAGAGGTATCAGCTCACACTTGTCAGAATAACCATCAGCAAGAAAACTACAAACAATAAATGCTGAAGGTGTTGTAGAGAAATGGAAACCCTCAACTTCAAGGGGGACGTAACTTGGAAAGGGTCACGAACTAGAACAGAATGGGGGTGCCTTAAAAACGTAAACATTGAGCTACCATATGATCCAGCAGGCCCACTCCTCCACCTATAATCTAAGAAGAGAGAATTGGAAAGACACAGGCAGGCAAATCTGCATTGCACAGTATTACAATAGCCAAGATATGGAAGTAAACAAAAACTCCACCAACAGATGGGAGGACAAAGAAGAACTCCTCCATGTACAGATGGAATATTCGCTAGTGAAAAAAATGAAACAATGCCATTTGCAGTGCCATAGATGAGTCTAGACGTAATCACGCCACGTGTAGTCAGTGAGAAAGCAAAATACATATATCCTATGATATCACTTTCAGGAGTTACTTAAACATTGATACCAATGAAGATATTTCCACAGAGAAAGGCAATCACAGATTCATTAAAAAACTTATGGTTCACCAAATAGAAAGGGATGAGGATTGGATACATTACCATATTGGGGTTAACAGAGATATACAAACTATGTGAAATATATAATCACCAAAGACGTACGGAAGACCAGGAGAAGACTACTCAACCTTGTGTCATAACCTACATGGGAAAAGGATGCTAGGAAGAATAGATACATGTATATGTGTGAAAGAACCACATCTTGCACACCTAGAACAAACAAACCATTGTAATCAAATTTGCTGGGATAAAAAATAAAAAGTAAATTACAAATATGAACAAGAAGTAATGAGACATAAACTTAAAGGGCTTTTTCCTGGCACGTTCCATTCTAATATACAACCTAGAACACCACTTCCATTAAGGCTCTGTTTCCCTAGTAACCAAATTTGGCAAAGGAGAAATGCTGCCACCTTGTGGCCGTTTCCTTCAAGAGCAGCTTTAAAGTCCCAGCTAATGGTCACTTAACATTCACAAGGACTCAGGGCTGTAAAAGACACTTGCCCTAAAAAATTGTGCTGAAGTAGGGAATGGACAAAAAATTCACAACAGGCAAATGTTTCAAGAAGAGATTATGAAGAGTTAAGTTTTACTCACACTCTTTTTAAAAAAAAGAAAAATGGATAAAAGCTCAACCTCAGGGAGTGTTAGACGCATGCAATCTAATCTACGAAAAGTTTCAACTTACACCAGTCGACTGACCATCAGCAAAAAGTCTACAAACAATAAATGCTGAAGGGGATTTAGAGAACTGTGTACCCTCTACCTTCTGGTGAGACATAAAAGCCAATAATGAGAAAAGAAAGGAGCTGTGTTTAAAAGTAAAAATGGAGGTACCATTCAATCCAGCAGGTGCACCAATGGACCTCTCACCTGAGAAGACAAGAATCGAGAAGACACAGGCCGCAAAAGCTGCAGTGCAGCCTTATTCACAATAGCCAAGACAGTGAAGCAATCAAAATATCCAACAAGAGGTGAATGGATAAAGAAGAAGTGGTCCATGTACACAGTGGAATATTAACCATGGAAAACAACGAACCATTGCTCTCTGAGGCACCACAAAGGAGTCTGGAGATAGTCAGGAAACATGAGGTAAGTCGGAAAGCAAAAGACCTATATTCTATGATATCACTTATAGGCGTTATCTAATAACTGACACAAATGAACATATATCCACAGAGAAAGACACTCACAGACTTAGAAAATAAAACTATGCTCAACTAAAAGGAAAGGTGGGGGGAATGGATAAATTAAGATTAGTGTTACTATATGTATACAAACACATATTATATACATATCTCAAAAATACCGACCATATAGCAAGGGAGGTCTGCGGAACCCTCTGTAACATTTTACATGGGAAGAGGATCTGTACTTGAATAGACATATATAATGTACAAATGAACCAGAGTGTGTTCACCTAGGACAAACAATATTCTAACCTTTAGGCCAATTAAAACACCTTTAAAAACCAAGAAGAAATAATGAGACATAAACTTATGGGGGTTTCTCCACGCACATTCTAATGTAATTTACAACCTAGGAACACGACTTCCAGAAAGGCTCTGCTGCCCTACCACCCAGATTTGGGAATGGAGAAATGCTGCCTCCTTGAGGCCACTTCCCACAACAGCAGCTTTAAACCCATTGCTCTAGGTCACTAAATATTCACAAAACTTGAAGTTCGGGAAATGAGACCTGCTCTCTAAAAAAACTCTTGGGTGGAAAATCGCCCAAAAAATTCAAAAGAGGGCAACCTTCCAAGAAGACAGTTTCAAGAGTTATACTGTACTCCCAATTGTTTCCTTTTTTTAACAGAAAAGAAAACAGCGGAGAAAAATGATGAGTTTTACGAATTTTCAACGACTTGCAAACCCAAATTACAAAAACCTATGAGCTCACAGCAGCCAGAAGGGCCATTAGCATAAATGCTGCAAACAATAAATGATGAAGCGATTGTGGAGAAATGCGTACACTCGATTCTAAGGGGGACGTGGTAAGAGCCACTAATGAAAACACAAAGAAGGTGCTTTGAAAATGGAAACACGGTGCTACCAGTCAGTGAATCACACCCACTGCTGGGCCTATCACCTGAGAAAATGAGAATCAAAAAGTCAAAGGCTGGCAATCCTGCACTCCAACAATATTTACCATAGCCAACACTTGGAAGCAATGAAAATGTCCATCAACCGAGGAATGCACAAAGAAGAAGTGGTCCACGTACACAGTGGAAAATTACTCCAATAAAAAATAAAAATTAAATTTAAAAATCCAACACAACTAAGGAGACATCAGCTTGTGTGGGTTGGTCCGGGCACACTCCACTCTAATTTATAACCGAGAAACACCACAGGCCGCAAGGGCTTTTCCCTAGTTACCAGGGTGGGGAACATAGAAAGGCTGCCGCCCTCTGGCAGTTACCTGCAAAAGCAGTTTTAAAGCCTGTGCTAATGGTCATTTCATATGAATAAGTACTGCAGAAGTGTAAATGAAACCTGCCCTCAAAATGTCTTCAGGGAGGTAAAGGCCAAAACGTTTCAAAATGTGACACATACTTTAAGAGAACACTTTGAAGAACTAAGGGGTAATCACAGCTTGAAAAATAAAAAGGACATGACTTCAAGCTCAATTTCAACGGATTATGAGGCACGTGCGAATTCAGCCACCAAGAGGTATCAGCTCACACTTGTCAGAATAACCATCAGCAAGAAAACTACAAACAATAAATGCTGAAGGTGTTGTAGAGAAATGGAAACCCTCAACTTCAAGGGGGACGTAACTTGGAAAGGGTCACGAACTAGAACAGAATGGGGGTGCCTTAAAAACGTAAACATTGAGCTACCATATGATCCAGCAGGCCCACTCCTCCACCTATAATCTAAGAAGAGAGAATTGGAAAGACACAGGCAGGCAAATCTGCATTGCACAGTATTACAATAGCCAAGATATGGAAGTAAACAAAAACTCCACCAACAGATGGGAGGACAAAGAAGAACTCCTCCATGTACAGATGGAATATTCGCTAGTGAAAAAAATGAAACAATGCCATTTGCAGCGCCATAGATGAGTCTAGACGTAATCACGCCACGTGTAGTCAGTGAGAAAGCAAAATACATATATCCTATGATATCACTTTCAGGAGTTACTTAAACATTGATACCAATGAAGATACTTCCACAGAGAAAGGCAATCACAGATTCATTAAAAAAGTTATGGTTCACCAAATAGAAAGGGATGAGGATTGGATACATTACCATATTGGGGTTAACAGAGATATACAAACCATGTGAAATATATAATCACCAAAGACGTACGGAAGACCAGGAGAAGACTACTCAACCTTGTGTCATAACCTACATGGGAAAAGGATGCTAGGAAGAATAGATACATGTATATGTGTGAAAGAACCACATCTTGCACACCTAGAACAAACAAACCATTGTAATCAAATTTGCTGGGATAAAAAATAAAAAGTAAATTACAAATATGAACAAGAAGTAATGAGACATAAACTTAAAGGGCTTTTTCCTGGCACGTTCCATTCTAATATACAACCTAGAACACCACTTCCATTAAGGCTCTGTTTCCCTAGTAACCAAATTTGGCAAAGGAGAAATGCTGCCACCTTGTGGCCGTTTCCTGCAAGAGCAGCTTTAAAGTCCCAGCTAATGGTCACTTAACATTCACAAGGACTCAGGGCTGTAAAAGACACTTGCCCTAAAAATTTGTGCTGAAGTAGGGAATGGACAAAAAATTCACAACAGGCAAATGTTTCAAGAAGAGATTATGAAGAGTTAAGTTTTACTCACACTCTTTTTAAAAAAAAGAAAAATGGATAAAAGCTCAACCTCAGGGAGTGTTAGACACATGCAATCTAATCTACGAAAAGTTTCAACTTACACCAGTCGACTGACCATCAGCAAAAAGTCTACAAACAATAAATGCTGAAGGGGATTTAGAGAACTGTGTACCCTCTACCTTCTGGTGAGACATAAAAGCCAATAATGAGAAAAGAAAGGAGCTGTGTTTAAAAGTAAAAATGGAGGTACCATTCAATCCCCAGGCGCACCATTGGACCTCTCACCTGAGAAGACAAGAATCGAGAAGACACGGGCCGCAAAAGCTGCAGTGCAGCCTTATTCACAATAGCCAAGACAGTGAAGCAATCAAAATGTCCAACAACAGGTGAATGGATAAAGAAGAAGTGGTCCATGTACACAATGGAATATTAACCATGGAAAACAATGAACCATTGCTCTTTGAGGCACCACAAATGAGTCTGCAGATAATCATGAAAGATGAGGTAAGTTGGAAAGCAAAAGACCTGTATTCTATGATATCACTTATAGGCGTTCTCTAATAACTGACACAAATGAACATATTTCCACAGAGAAAGACACTCACAGATTTAGAAAACAAACTATGCTCATCTAAAACGAAAGGTGGGGGGAATGGATAAATTAAGATTAGTGTTACTATATGTATACAAACACATATTATCTATATATCTCAAAAAGACCGACCATATAGCAAGGGAAGTCAGCAGAACCTTCTGTACCATTTTACATGGGAAGAGGATCTGTAGTTGAATAGATATATATAATGTACAAATGAACCAGATTGTGTACACCTAGGACAAACAATATTCTAAGCTTTACCCCAATTAAAAAAAAATTTAAACCCAAGAATAAATAATGAGACATAAACTTATGGGGCTTTCTCCATGCACATTCCAATGTAATTTACAACCTAGGAACACGACTTCCAGAAAGGCTCTGCTGCCCTAGTACCCAGATTTGGGAATGGAGAAATGCTGCCTGTTTCAGGTCACTTCCCACAACAGGAGCTTTAAAACCATTGCTAAAGGTCACTAAATATTCACAAACTTGCACTTCGGTAAATGACACCTGCTCTCTAAAAAATGTCTGAGGTGGAAAATCGACCAAAAAATTCAAAAGAGGGCAACCTTCCAAGAAGACAATATCAAGAGTTATATTGTACTCCCAATTGTTTCCTTTTTTTAACAGAAAAGAAAACGGCGGTGAAAAATGATGAGTTTTACGAATTTTCAAAGCCATGCAAACCCAAATTACAAAACTCTATCAGCTCACAGCAGCCAGTAGGGCCATTAGCATAAATGCTGCAAACAATAAATGCTGAAGCGATTGTGGAGAAATGTGTACCCTCGATTCTAAGGGGGACGTGGTAAGTGCCACTAATGAAAACACAAAGAAGGTGCTTTGAAAAGGGAAAAACGGTGCTACCAGTCAGTCAATCACAACCACTGCTGGGCCTATTACCTGAGAAAATGAGAATCAAAAAGTCACAGGCTGGCAATCCTGCACTCCAACAATATTTACCATAGGCAACACTTGGAAGCAATGAAAATGTCCATCAACCGAGGACTGCACAAAGTAGAAGTGGTCCACGTACACAGTGGAAAATTGCCCCAATAAAAAATAAAAATTAAAATTAAAAATCCAACAAAAGTAAGGAGACATCAGCTTGTGTGGGTTGGTCCGGGCACACTCCACTCTAATTTATAACCGAGAAACACCACAGGCCACAAGGGCTTTTCCCTAGTTACCAGGGTGGGGAACATAGAAAGGCTTCCGCCCT
The DNA here is from genome assembly GCF_965194825.1 of Balaenoptera physalus. NCBI lineage: Eukaryota > Metazoa > Chordata > Mammalia > Artiodactyla > Balaenopteridae > Balaenoptera > Balaenoptera physalus. Next base: position 185,561 of record NW_028125833.1, read on the forward strand.
CTGGCAGTTACCTGCAAAAGCAGCTTTAAAGCCTGTGCTAATGGTCATTTCATAGGAACAAGTACTGCAGAACTGTAAGTGAAACCTGCCCTCAAAATGTCTTCAGGGAGGTAAAGGCCAAAACATTTCAAAATGTGACACATACTTTAAGAGAACACTTTGAAGAACTAAGGGGTAATCACAGCTTGAAAAATAAAAAGGACATGACTTCAAGCTCAATTTCAAAGGATTATGAGGCACGTGCGAATTCAGCCACAAAGAGGTATCAGCTCACACTTGTCAGAATAACCATCAGCAAGAAAACTACAAACAATAAATGCTGAAGGTGTTGTAGAGAAATGGAAACCCTCAACTTCAAGGGGGACGTAACTTGGAAAGGGTCACGAACTAGAACAGAATTGGGGTGCCTTAAAAACGTAAACATTGAGCTACCATATGATCCAGCAGGCCCACTCCTCCACCTATAATCTAAGAAGAGAGAATTGGAAAGACACAGGCAGGCAAATCTGCATTGCACAGTATTACAATAGCCAAGATATGGAAGTAAACAAAAACTCCACCAACAGATGGGAGGACAAAGAAGAACTCCTCCATGTACAGGTGGAATATTCGCTAGTGAAAAAAATGAAACAATGCCATTTGCAGTGCCATAGATGAGTCTAGACGTAATCACGCCACGTGTAGTCAGTGAGAAAGCAAAATACATATATCCTATGATATCACTTTCAGGAGTTACTTAAACATTGATACCAATGAAGATATTTCCACAGAGAAAGGCAATCACAGATTCATTAAAAAACTTATGGTTCACCAAATAGAAAGGGATGAGGATTGGATACATTACCATATTGGGGTTAACAGAGATATACAAACCATGTGAAATATATAATCACCAAAGACGTACGGAAGACCAGGAGAAGACTACTCAACCTTGTGTCATAACCTACATGGGAAAAGGATGCTAGGAAGAATAGATACATGTATATGTGTGAAAGAACCACATCTTGCACACCTAGAACAAACAAACCATTGTAATCAAATTTGCTGGGATAAAAAATAAAAAGTAAATTACAAATATGAACAAGAAGTAATGAGACATAAACTTAAAGGGCTTTTTCCTGGCACGTTCCATTCTAATATACAACCTAGAACACCACTTCCATTAAGGCTCTGTTTCCCTAGTAACCAAATTTGGCAAAGGAGAAATGCTGCCACCTTGTGGCCGTTTCCTTCAAGAGCAGCTTTAAAGTCCCAGCTAATGGTCACTTAACATTCACAAGGACTCAGGGCTGTAAAAGACACTTGCCCTAAAAAATTGTGCTGAAGTAGGGAATGGACAAAAAATTCACAACAGGCAAATGTTTCAAGAAGAGATTATGAAGAGTTAAGTTTTACTCACACTCTTTTTAAAAAAAAGAAAAATGGATAAAAGCTCAACCTCAGGGAGTGTTAGACGCATGCAATCTAATCTACGAAAAGTTTCAACTTACACCAGTCGACTGACCATCAGCAAAAAGTCTACAAACAATAAATGCTGAAGGGGATTTAGAGAACTGTGTACCCTCTACCTTCTGGTGAGACATAAAAGCCAATAATGAGAAAAGAAAGGAGCTGTGTTTAAAAGTAAAAATGGAGGTACCATTCAATCCAGCAGGTGCACCAATGGACCTCTCACCTGAGAAGACAAGAATCGAGAAGACACAGGCCGCAAAAGCTGCAGTGCAGCCTTATTCACAATAGCCAAGACAGTGAAGCAATCAAAATATCCAACAAGAGGTGAATGGATAAAGAAGAAGTGGTCCATGTACACAGTGGAATATTAACCATGGAAAACAACGAACCATTGCTCTCTGAGGCACCACAAAGGAGTCTGGAGATAGTCAGGAAACATGAGGTAAGTCGGAAAGCAAAAGACCTATATTCTATGATATCACTTATAGGCGTTATCTAATAACTGACACAAATGAACATATATCCACAGAGAAAGACACTCACAGACTTAGAAAATAAAACTATGCTCAACTAAAAGGAAAGGTGGGGGGAATGGATAAATTAAGATTAGTGTTACTATATGTATACAAACACATATTATATACATATCTCAAAAATACCGACCATATAGCAAGGGAGGTCTGCGGAACCCTCTGTAACATTTTACATGGGAAGAGGATCTGTACTTGAATAGACATATATAATGTACAAATGAACCAGAGTGTGTTCACCTAGGACAAACAATATTCTAACCTTTAGCCCAATTAAAACACCTTTAAAAACCAAGAAGAAATAATGAGACATAAACTTATGGGGGTTTCTCCACGCACATTCTAATGTAATTTACAACCTAGGAACACGACTTCCAGAAAGGCTCTGCTGCCCTACCACCCAGATTTGGGAATGGAGAAATGCTGCCTCCTTGAGGCCACTTCCCACAACAGCAGCTTTAAACCCATTGCTCTAGGTCACTAAATATTCACAAAACTTGAAGTTCGGGAAATGAGACCTGCTCTCTAAAAAAACTCTTGGGTGGAAAATCGCCCAAAAAATTCAAAAGAGGGCAACCTTCCAAGAAGACAGTTTCAAGAGTTATACTGTACTCCCAATTGTTTCCATTTTTTAACAGAAAAGAAAACAGCGGAGAAAAATGATGAGTTTTACGAATTTTCAACGACTTGCAAACCCAAATTACAAAAACCTATGAGCTCACAGCAGCCAGAAGGGCCATTAGCATAAATGCTGCAAACAATAAATGATGAAGCGATTGTGGAGAAATGCGTACACTCGATTCTAAGGGGGACGTGGTAAGAGCCACTAATGAAAACACAAAGAAGGTGCTTTGAAAATGGAAACACGGTGCTACCAGTCAGTGAATCACACCCACTGCTGGGCCTATCACCTGAGAAAATGAGAATCAAAAAGTCAAAGGCTGGCAATCCTGCACTCCAAAAATATTTACCATAGCCAACACTTGGAAGCAATGAAAATGTCCATCAACCGAGGAATGCACAAAGAAGAAGTGGTCCACGTACACAGTGGAAAATTACTCCAATAAAAAATAAAAATTAAATTTAAAAATCCAACACAACTAAGGAGACATCAGCTTGTGTGGGTTGGTCCGGGCACACTCCACTCTAATTTATAACCGAGAAACACCACAGGCCGCAAGGGCTTTTCCCTAGTTACCAGGGTGGGGAACATAGAAAGGCTGCCGCCCTCTGGCAGTTACCTGCAAAAGCAGTTTTAAAGCCTGTGCTAATGGTCATTTCATATGAATAAGTACTGCAGAAGTGTAAATGAAACCTGCCCTCAAAATGTCTTCAGGGAGGTAATGGCCAAAACGTTTCAAAATGTGACACATACTTTAAGAGAACACTTTGAAGAACTAAGGGGTAATCACAGCTTGAAAGATAAAAAGGACATGACTTCAAGCTCAATTTCAACGGATTATGAGGCACGTGCGAATTCAGCCACCAAGAGGTATCAGCTCACACTTGTCAGAATAACCATCAGCAAGAAAACTACAAACAATAAATGCTGAAGGTGTTGTAGAGAAATGCAAACCCTCAACTTCAAGGGGGACGTAACTTGGAAAGGGTCACGAACTAGAACAGAATGGGGGTGCCTTAAAAACGTAAACATTGAGCTACCATATGATCCAGCAGGCCCACTCCTCCACCTATAATCTAAGAAGAGAGAATTGGAAAGACACAGGCAGGCAAATCTGCATTGCACAGTATTACAATAGCCAAGATATGGAAGTAAACAAAAACTCCACCAACAGATGGGAGGACAAAGAAGAACTCCTCCATGTACAGATGGAATATTCGCTAGTGAAAAAAATGAAACAATGCCATTTGCAGCGCCATAGATGAGTCTAGACGTAATCACGCCACGTGTAGTCAGTGAGAAAGCAAAATACATATATCCTATGATATCACTTTCAGGAGTTACTTAAACATTGATACCAATGAAGATACTTCCACAGAGAAAGGCAATCACAGATTCATTAAAAAAGTTATGGTTCACCAAATAGAAAGGGATGAGGATTGGATACATTACCATATTGGGGTTAACAGAGATATACAAACCATGTGAAATATATAATCACCAAAGACGTACGGAAGACCAGGAGAAGACTACTCAACCTTGTGTCATAACCTACATGGGAAAAGGATGCTAGGAAGAATAGATACATGTATATGTGTGAAAGAACCACATCTTGCACACCTAGAACAAACAAACCATTGTAATCAAATTTGCTGGGATAAAAAATAAAAAGTAAATTACAAATATGAACAAGAAGTAATGAGACATAAACTTAAAGGGCTTTTTCCTGGCACGTTCCATTCTAATATACAACCTAGAACACCACTTCCATTAAGGCTCTGTTTCCCTAGTAACCAAATTTGGCAAAGGAGAAATGCTGCCACCTTGTGGCCGTTTCTTGCAAGAGCAGCTTTAAAGTCCCAGCTAATGGTCACTTAACATTCACAAGGACTCAGGGCTGTAAAAGACACTTGCCCTAAAAATTTGTGCTGAAGTAGGGAATGGACAAAAAATTCACAACAGGCAAATGTTTCAAGAAGAGATTATGAAGAGTTAAGTTTTACTCACACTCTTTTTAAAAAAAAGAAAAATGGATAAAAGCTCAACCTCAGGGAGTGTTAGACACATGCAATCTAATCTACGAAAAGTTTCAACTTACACCAGTCGACTGACCATCAGCAAAAAGTCTACAAACAATAAATGCTGAAGGGGATTTAGAGAACTGTGTACCCTCTACCTTCTGGTGAGACATAAAAGCCAATAATGAGAAAAGAAAGGAGCTGTGTTTAAAAGTAAAAATGGAGGTACCATTCAATCCCCAGGCGCACCATTGGACCTCTCACCTGAGAAGACAAGAATCGAGAAGACACGGGCCGCAAAAGCTGCAGTGCAGCCTTATTCACAATAGCCAAGACAGTGAAGCAATCAAAATGTCCAACAACAGGTGAATGGATAAAGAAGAAGTGGTCCATGTACACAATGGAATATTAACCATGGAAAACAATGAACCATTGCTCTTTGAGGCACCACAAATGAGTCTGCAGATAATCATGAAAGATGAGGTAAGTTGGAAAGCAAAAGACCTGTATTCTATGATATCACTTATAGGCGTTCTCTAATAACTGACACAAATGAACATATTTCCACAGAGAAAGACACTCACAGATTTAGAAAACAAACTATGCTCATCTAAAACGAAAGGTGGGGGGAATGGATAAATTAAGATTAGTGTTACTATATGTATACAAACACATATTATCTATATATCTCAAAAAGACCGACCATATAGCAAGGGAAGTCAGCAGAACCTTCTCTACCATTTTACATGGGAAGAGGATCTGTAGTTGAATAGATATATATAATGTACAAATGAACCAGATTGTGTACACCTAGGACAAACAATATTCTAAGCTTTACCCCAATTAAAAAAAAATTTAAAACCAAGAATAAATAATGAGACATAAACTTATGGGGCTTTCTCCATGCACATTCCAATGTAATTTACAACCTAGGAACACGACTTCCAGAAAGGCTCTGCTGCCCTAGTACCCAGATTTGGGAATGGAGAAATGCTGCCTGTTTCAGGTCACTTCCCACAACAGGAGCTTTAAAACCATTGCTAAAGGTCACTAAATATTCACAAACTTGCACTTCGGTAAATGACACCTGCTCTCTAAAAAATGTCTGAGGTGGAAAATCGACCAAAAAATTCAAAAGAGGGCAACCTTCCAAGAAGACAATATCAAGAGTTATATTGTACTCCCAATTGTTTCCTTTTTTTAACAGAAAAGAAAACGGCGGTGAAAAATGATGAGTTTTACGAATTTTCAAAGCCATGCAAACCCAAATTACAAAACTCTATCAGCTCACAGCAGCCAGTAGGGCCATTAGCATAAATGCTGCAAACAATAAATGCTGAAGCGATTGTGGAGAAATGTGTACCCTCGATTCTAAGGGGGACGTGGTAAGTGCCACTAATGAAAACACAAAGAAGGTGCTTTGAAAAGGGAAAAACGGTGCTACCAGTCAGTCAATCACAACCACTGCTGGGCCTATTACCTGAGAAAATGAGAATCAAAAAGTCACAGGCTGGCAATCCTGCACTCCAACAATATTTACCATAGGCAACACTTGGAAGCAATGAAAATGTCCATCAACCGAGGACTGCACAAAGTAGAAGTGGTCCACGTACACAGTGGAAAATTGCCCCAATAAAAAATAAAAATTAAAATTAAAAATCCAACAAAAGTAAGGAGACATCAGCTTGTGTGGGTTGGTCCGGGCACACTCCACTCTAATTTATAACCGAGAAACACCACAGGCCACAAGGGCTTTTCCCTAGTTACCAGGGTGGGGAACATAGAAAGGCTTCCGCCCTCTGGCAGTTACCTGCAAAAGCAGCTTTAAAGCCTGTGCTAATGGTCATTTCATAGGAACAAGTACTGCAGAACTGTAAGTGAAACCTGCCCTCAAAATGTCTTCAGGGAGGTAAAGGCCAAAACATTTCAAAATGTGACACATACTTTAAGAGAACACTTTGAAGAACTAAGGGGTAATCACAGCTTGAAAAATAAAAAGGACATGACTTCAAGCTCAATTTCAAAGGATTATGAGGCACGTGCGAATTCAGCCACAAAGAGGTATCAGCTCACACTTGTCAGAATAACCATCAGCAAGAAAACTACAAACAATAAATGCTGAAGGTGTTGTAGAGAAATGGAAACCCTCAACTTCAAGGGGGACGTAACTTGGAAAGGGTCACGAACTAGAACAGAATGGGGGTGCCTTAAAAACGTAAACATTGAGCTACCATATGATCCAGCAGGCCCACTCCTCCACCTATAATCTAAGAAGAGAGAATTGGAAAGACACAGGCAGGCAAATCTGCATTGCACAGTATTACAATAGCCAAGATATGGAAGTAAACAAAAACTCCACCAACAGATGGGAGGACAAAGAAGAACTCCTCCATGTACAGATGGAATATTCGCTAGTGAAAAAAATGAAACAATGCCATTTGCAGCGCCATAGATGAGTCTAGACGTAATCACGCCACGTGTAGTCAGTGAGAAAGCAAAATACATATATCCTATGATATCACTTTCAGGAGTTACTTAAACATTGATACCAATGAAGATATTTCCACAGAGAAAGGCAATCACAGATTCATTAAAAAACTTATGGTTCACCAAATAGAAAGGGATGAGGATTGGATACATTACCATATTGGGGTTAACAGAGATATACAAACTATGTGAAATATATAATCACCAAAGACGTACGGAAGACCAGGAGAAGACTACTCAACCTTGTGTCATAACCTACATGGGAAAAGGATGCTAGGAAGAATAGATACATGTATATGTGTGAAAGAACCACATCTTGCACACCTAGAACAAACAAACCATTGTAATCAAATTTGCTGGGATAAAAAATAAAAAGTAAATTACAAATATGAACAAGAAGTAATGAGACATAAACTTAAAGGGCTTTTTCCTGGCACGTTCCATTCTAATATACAACCTAGAACACCACTTCCATTAAGGCTCTGTTTCCCTAGTAACCAAATTTGGCAAAGGAGAAATGCTGCCACCTTGTGGCCGTTTCCTTCAAGAGCAGCTTTAAAGTCCCAGCTAATGGTCACTTAACATTCACAAGGACTCAGGGCTGTAAAAGACACTTGCCCTAAAAAATTGTGCTGAAGTAGGGAATGGACAAAAAATTCACAACAGGCAAATGTTTCAAGAAGAGATTATGAAGAGTTAAGTTTTACTCACACTCTTTTTAAAAAAAAGAAAAATGCATAAAAGCTCAACCTCAGGGAGTGTTAGACGCATGCAATCTAATCTACGAAAAGTTTCAACTTACACCAGTCGACTGACCATCAGCAAAAAGTCTACAAACAATAAATGCTGAAGGGGATTTAGAGAACTGTGTACCCTCTACCTTCTGGTGAGACATAAAAGCCAATAATGAGAAAAGAAAGGAGCTGTGTTTAAAAGTAAAAATGGAGGTACCATTCAATCCAGCAGGTGCACCAATGGACCTCTCACCTGAGAAGACAAGAATCGAGAAGACACAGGCCGCAAAAGCTGCAGTGCAGCCTTATTCACAATAGCCAAGACAGTGAAGCAATCAAAATATCCAACAAGAGGTGAATGGATAAAGAAGAAGTGGTCCATGTACACAGTGGAATATTAACCATGGAAAACAACGAACCATTGCTCTCTGAGGCACCACAAAGGAGTCTGGAGATAGTCAGGAAACATGAGGTAAGTCGGAAAGCAAAAGACCTATATTCTATGATATCACTTATAGGCGTTATCTAATAACTGACACAAATGAACATATATCCACAGAGAAAGACACTCACAGACTTAGAAAATAAAACTATGCTCAACTAAAAGGAAAGGTGGGGGGAATGGATAAATTAAGATTAGTGTTACTATATGTATACAAACACATATTATATACATATCTCAAAAATACCGACCATATAGCAAGGGAGGTCTGCGGAACCCTCTGTAACATTTTACATGGGAAGAGGATCTGTACTTGAATAGACATATATAATGTACAAATGAACCAGAGTGTGTTCACCTAGTACAAACAATATTCTAACCTTTAGCCCAATTAAAACACCTTTAAAAACCAAGAAGAAATAATGAGACATAAACTTATGGGGGTTTCTCCACGCACATTCTAATGTAATTTACAACCTAGGAACACGACTTCCAGAAAGGCTCTGCTGCCCTACCACCCAGATTTGGGAATGGAGAAATGCTGCCTCCTTGAGGCCACTTCCCACAACAGCAGCTTTAAACCCATTGCTCTAGGTCACTAAATATTCACAAAACTTGAAGTTGGGGAAATGAGACCTGCTCTCTAAAAAAACTCTTGGGTGGAAAATCGCCCAAAAAATTCAAAAGAGGGCAACCTTCCAAGAAGACAGTTTCAAGAGTTATACTGTACTCCCAATTGTTTCCTTTTTTTAACAGAAAAGAAAACATCGGAGAAAAATGATGAGTTTTACGAATTTTCAACGACTTGCAAACCCAAATTACAAAAACCTATGAGCTCACAGCAGCCAGAAGGGCCATTAGCATAAATGCTGCAAACAATAAATGATGAAGCGATTGTGGAGAAATGCGTACCCTCGATTCTAAGGGGGACGTGGTAAGAGCCACTAATGAAAACACAAAGAAGGTGCTTTGAAAATGGAAACACGGTGCTACCAGTCAGTGAATCACACCCACTGCTGGGCCTATCACCTGAGAAAATGAGAATCAAAAAGTCAAAGGCTGGCAATCCTGCACTCCAACAATATTTACCATAGCCAACACTTGGAAGCAATGAAAATGTCCATCAACCGAGGAATGCACAAAGAAGAAGTGGTCCACGTACACAGTGGAAAATTACTCCAATAAAAAATAAAAATTAAATTTAAAAATCCAACACAACTAAGGAGACATCAGCTTGTGTGGGTTGGTCCGGGCACACTCCACTCTAATTTATAACCGAGAAACACCACAGGCCGCAAGGGCTTTTCCCTAGTTACCAGGGTGGGGAACATAGAAAGGCTGCCGCCCTCTGGCAGTTACCTGCAAAAGCAGTTTTAAAGCCTGTGCTAATGGTCATTTCATATGAATAAGTACTGCAGAAGTGTAAATGAAACCTGCCCTCAAAATGTCTTCAGGGAGGTAAAGGCCAAAACGTTTCAAAATGTGACACATACTTTAAGAGAACACTTTGAAGAACTAAGGGGTAATCACAGCTTGAAAAATAAAAAGGACATGACTTCAAGCTCAATTTCAACGGATTATGAGGCACGTGCGAATTCAGCCACCAAGAGGTATCAGCTCACACTTGTCAGAATAACCATCAGCAAGAAAACTACAAACAATAAATGCTGAAGGTGTTGTAGAGAAATGGAAACCCTCAACTTCAAGGGGGACGTAACTTGGAAAGGGTCACGAACTAGAACAGAATGGGGGTGCCTTAAAAACGTAAACATTGAGCTACCATATGATCCAGCAGGCCCACTCCTCCACCTATAATCTAAGAAGAGAGAATTGGAAAGACACAGGCAGGCAAATCTGCATTGCACAGTATTACAATAGCCAAGATATGGAAGTAAACAAAAACTCCACCAACAGATGGGAGGACAAAGAAGAACTCCTCCATGTACAGATGGAATATTCGCTAGTGAAAAAAATGAAACAATGCCATTTGCAGCGCCATAGATGAGTCTAGACGTAATCACGCCACGTGTAGTCAGTGAGAAAGCAAAATACATATATCCTATGATATCACTTTCAGGAGTTACTTAAACATTGATACCAATGAAGATACTTCCACAGAGAAAGGCAATCACAGATTCATTAAAAAAGTTATGGTTCACCAAATAGAAAGGGATGAGGATTGGATACATTACCATATTGGGGTTAACAGAGATATACAAACCATGTGAAATATATAATCACCAAAGACGTACGGAAGACCAGGAGAAGACTACTCAACCTTGTGTCATAACCTACATGGGAAAAGGATGCTAGGAAGAATAGATACATGTATATGTGTGAAAGAACCACATCTTGCACACCTAGAACAAACAAACCATTGTAATCAAATTTGCTGGGATAAAAAATAAAAAGTAAATTACAAATATGAACAAGAAGTAATGAGACATAAACTTAAAGGGCTTTTTCCTGGCACGTTCCATTCTAATATACAACCTAGAACACCACTTCCATTAAGGCTCTGTTTCCCTAGTAACCAAATTTGGCAAAGGAGAAATGCTGCCACCTTGTGGCCGTTTCCTGCAAGAGCAGCTTTAAAGTCCCAGCTAATGGTCACTTAACATTCACAAGGACTCAGGGCTGTAAAAGACACTTGCCCTAAAAATTTGTGCTGAAGTAGGGAATGGACAAAAAATTCACAACAGGCAAATGTTTCAAGAAGAGATTATGAAGAGTTAAGTTTTACTCACACTCTTTTTAAAAAAAAGAAAAATGGATAAAAGCTCAACCTCAGGGAGTGTTAGACACATGCAATCTAATCTACGAAAAGTTTCAACTTACACCAGTCGACTGACCATCAGCAAAAAGTCTACAAACAATAAATGCTGAAGGGGATTTAGAGAACTGTGTACCCTCTACCTTCTGGTGAGACATAAAAGCCAATAATGAGAAAAGAAAGGAGCTGTGTTTAAAAGTAAAAATGGAGGTACCATTCAATCCCCAGGCGCACCATTGGACCTCTCACCTGAGAAGACAAGAATTGAGAAGACACGGGCCGCAAAAGCTGCAGTGCAGCCTTATTCACAATAGCCAAGACAGTGAAGCAATCAAAATGTCCAACAACAGGTGAATGGATAAAGAAGAAGTGGTCCATGTACACAATGGAATATTAACCATGGAAAACAATGAACCATTGCTCTTTGAGGCACCACAAATGAGTCTGCAGATAATCATGAAAGATGAGGTAAGTTGGAAAGCAAAAGACCTGTATTCTATGATATCACTTATAGGCGTTCTCTAATAACTGACACAAATGAACATATTTCCACAGAGAAAGACACTCACAGATTTAGAAAACAAACTATGCTCATCTAAAACGAAAGGTGGGGGGAATGGATAAATTAAGATTAGTGTTACTATATGTATACAAACACATATTATCTATATATCTCAAAAAGACCGACCATATAGCAAGGGAAGTCAGCAGAACCTTCTCTACCATTTTACATGGGAAGAGGATCTGTAGTTGAATAGATATATATAATGTACAAATGAACCAGATTGTGTACACCTAGGACAAACAATATTCTAAGCTTTACCCCAATTAAAAAAAAATTTAAAACCAAGAATAAATAATGAGACATAAACTTATGGGGCTTTCTCCATGCACATTCCAATGTAATTTACAACCTAGGAACACGACTTCCAGAAAGGCTCTGCTGCCCTAGTACCCAGATTTGGGAATGGAGAAATGCTGCCTGTTTCAGGTCATTTCCCACAACAGGAGCTTTAAAACCATTGCTAAAGGTCACTAAATATTCACAAACTTGCACTTCGGTAAATGACACCTGCTCTCTAAAAAATGTCTGAGGTGGAAAATCGACCAAAAAATTCAAAAGAGGGCAACCTTCCAAGAAGACAATATCAAGAGTTATATTGTACTCCCAATTGTTTCCTTTTTTTAACAGAAAAGAAAACGGCGGTGAAAAATGATGAGTTTTACGAATTTTCAAAGCCATGCAAACCCAAATTACAAAACTCTATCAGCTCACAGCAGCCAGTAGGGCCATTAGCATAAATGCTGCAAACAATAAATGCTGAAGCGATTGTGGAGAAATGTGTACCCTCGATTCTAAGGGGGACGTGGTAAGTGCCACTAATGAAAACACAAAGAAGGTGCTTTGAAAAGGGAAAAACGGTGCTACCAGTCAGTCAATCACAACCACTGCTGGGCCTATTACCTGAGAAAATGAGAATCAAAAAGTCACAGGCTGGCAATCCTGCACTCCAACAATATTTACCATAGGCAACACTTGGAAGCAATGAAAATGTCCATCAACCGAGGACTGCACAAAGTAGAAGTGGTCCACGTACACAGTGGAAAATTGCCCCAATAAAAAATAAAAATTAAAATTAAAAATCCAACAAAAGTAAGGAGACATCAGCTTGTGTGGGTTGGTCCGGGCACACTCCACTCTAATTTATAACCGAGAAACACCACAGGCCACAAGGGCTTTTCCCTAGTGACCAGGGTGGGGAACATAGAAAGGCTTCCGCCCTCGGGCAGTTACCTGCAAAAGCAGCTTTAAAGCCTGTGCTAATGGTCATTTCATAGGAACAAGTACTGCAGAACTGTAAGTGAAACCTGCCCTCAAAATGTCTTCAGGGAGGTAAAGGCCAAAACATTTCAAAATGTGACACATACTTTAAGAGAACACTTTGAAGAACTAAGGGGTAATCCCAGCTTGAAAAATAAAAAGGACATGACTTCAAGCTCAATTTCAAAGGATTATGAGGCACGTGCGAATTCAGCCACAAAGAGGTATCAGCTCACACTTGTCAGAATAACCATCAGCAAGAAAACTACAAACAATAAATGCTGAAGGTGTTGTAGAGAAATGGAAACCCTCAACTTCAAGGGGGACGTAACTTGGAAAGGGTCACGAACTAGAACAGAATGGGGGTGCCTTAAAAACGTAAACATTGAGCTACCATATGATCCAGCAGGCCCACTCCTCCACCTATAATCTAAGAAGAGAGAATTGGAAAGACACAGGCAGGCAAATCTGCATTGCACAGTATTACAATAGCCAAGATATGGAAGTAAACAAAAACTCCACCAACAGATGGGAGGACAAAGAAGAACTCCTCCATGTACAGATGGAATATTCGCTAGTGAAAAAAATGAAACAATGCCATTTGCAGTGCCATAGATGAGTCTAGACGTAATCACGCCACGTGTAGTCAGTGAGAAAGCAAAATACATATATCCTATGATATCACTTTTAGGAGTTACTTAAACATTGATACCAATGAAGATATTTCCACAGAGAAAGGCAATCACAGATTCATTAAAAAACTTATGGTTCACCAAATAGAAAGGGATGAGGATTGGATACATTACCATATTGGGGTTAACAGAGATATACAAACCATGTGAAATATATAATCACCAAAGACGTACGGAAGACCAGGAGAAGACTACTCAACCTTGTGTCATAACCTCCATGGGAAAAGGATGCTAGGAAGAATAGATACATGTATATGTGTGAAAGAACCACATCTTGCACACCTAGAACAAACAAACCATTGTAATCAAATTTGCTGGGATAAAAAATAAAAAGTAAATTACAAATATGAACAAGAAGTAATGAGACATAAACTTAAAGGGCTTTTTCCTGGCACGTTCCATTCTAATATACAACCTAGAACACCACTTCTATTAAGGCTCTGTTTCCCTAGTAACCAAATTTGGCAAAGGAGAAATGCTGCCACCTTGTGGCCGTTTCCTTCAAGAGCAGCTTTAAAGTCCCAGCTAATGGTCACTTAACATTCACAAGGACTCAGGGCTGTAAAAGACACTTGCCCTAAAAAATTGTGCTGAAGTAGGGAATGGACAAAAAATTCACAACAGGCAAATGTTTCAAGAAGAGATTATGAAGAGTTAAGTTTTACTCACACTCTTTTTAAAAAAAAGAAAAATGGATAAAAGCTCAACCTCAGGGAGTGTTAGACGCATGCAATCTAATCTACGAAAAGTTTCAACTTACACCAGTCGACTGACCATCAGCAAAAAGTCTACAAACAATAAATGCTGAAGGGGATTTAGAGAACTGTGTACCCTCTACCTTCTGGTGAGACATAAAAGCCAATAATGAGAAAAGAAAGGAGCTGTGTTTAAAAGTAAAAATGGAGGTACCATTCAATCCAGCAGGTGCACCAATGGACCTCTCACCTGAGAAGACAAGAATCGAGAAGACACAGGCCGCAAAAGCTGCAGTGCAGCCTTATTCACAATAGCCAAGACAGTGAAGCAATCAAAATATCCAACAAGAGGTGAATGGATAAAGAAGAAGTGGTCCATGTACACAGTGGAATATTAACCATGGAAAACAACAAACCATTGCTCTCTGAGGCACCACAAAGGAGTCTGGAGATAGTCAGGAAACATGAGGTAAGTCGGAAAGCAAAAGACCTATATTCTATGATATCACTTATAGGCGTTATCTAATAACTGACACAAATGAACATATATCCACAGAGAAAGACACTCACAGACTTAGAAAATAAAACTATGCTCAACTAAAAGGAAAGGTGGGGGGAATGGATAAATTAAGATTAGTGTTACTATATGTATACAAACACATATTATATACATATCTCAAAAATACCGACCATATAGCAAGGGAGGTCTGCGGAACCCTCTGTAACATTTTACATGGGAAGAGGATCTGTACTTGAATAGACATATATAATGTACAAATGAACCAGAGTGTGTTCACCTAGGACAAACAATATTCTAACCTTTAGCCCAATTAAAACACCTTTAAAAACCAAGAAGAAATAATGAGACATAAACTTATGGGGGTTTCTCCACGCACATTCTAATGTAATTTACAACCTAGGAACACGACTTCCAGAAAGGCTCTGCTGCCCTACCACCCAGATTTGGGAATGGAGAAATGCTGCCTCCTTGAGGCCACTTCCCACAACAGCAGCTTTAAACCCATTGCTCTAGGTCACTAAATATTCACAAAACTTGAAGTTCGGGAAATGAGACCTGCTCTCTAAAAAAACTCTTGGGTGGAAAATCGCCCAAAAAATTCAAAAGAGGGCAGCCTTCCAAGAAGACAGTTTCAAGAGTTATACTGTACTCCCAATTGTTTCCTTTTTTTAACAGAAAAGAAAACAGCGGAGAAAAATGATGAGTTTTACGAATTTTCAACGACTTGCAAACCCAAATTACAAAAACCTATGAGCTCACAGCAGCCAGAAGGGCCATTAGCATAAATGCTGCAAACAATAAATGATGAAGCGATTGTGGAGAAATGCGTACCCTCGATTCTAAGGGGGACGTGGTAAGAGCCACTAATGAAAACACAAAGAAGGTGCTTTGAAAATGGAAACACGGTGCTACCAGTCAGTGAATCACACCCACTGCTGGGCCTATCACCTGAGAAAATGAGAATCAAAAAGTCAAAGGCTGGCAATCCTGCACTCCAACAATATTTACCATAGCCAACACTTGGAAGCAATGAAAATGTCCATCAACCGAGGAATGCACAAAGAAGAAGTGGTCCACGTACACAGTGGAAAATTACTCCAATAAAAAATAAAAATTAAATTTAAAAATCCAACACAACTAAGGAGACATCAGCTTGTGTGGGTTGGTCCGGGCACACTCCACTCTAATTTATAACCGAGAAACACCACAGGCCGCAAGGGCTTTTCCCTAGTTACCAGGGTGGGGAACATAGAAAGGCTGCCGCCCTCTGGCAGTTACCTGCAAAAGCAGTTTTAAAGCCTGTGCTAATGGTCATTTCATATGAATAAGTACTGCAGAAGTGTAAATGAAACCTGCCCTCAAAATGTCTTCAGGGAGGTAAAGGCCAAAACGTTTCAAAATGTGACACATACTTTAAGAGAACACTTTGAAGAACTAAGGGGTAATCACAGCTTGAAAAATAAAAAGGACATGACTTCAAGCTCAATTTCAACGGATTATGAGGCACGTGCGAATTCAGCCACCAAGAGGTATCAGCTCACACTTGTCAGAATAACCATCAGCAAGAAAACTACAAACAATAAATGCTGAAGGTGTTGTAGAGAAATGCAAACCCTCAACTTCAAGGGGGACGTAACTTGGAAAGGGTCACGAACTAGAACAGAATGGGGGTGCCTTAAAAACGTAAACATTGAGCTACCATATGATCTAGCAGGCCCACTCCTCCACCTATAATCTAAGAAGAGAGAATTGGAAAGACACAGGCAGGCAAATCTGCATTGCACAGTATTACAATAGCCAAGATATGGAAGTAAACAAAAACTCCACCAACAGATGGGAGGACAAAGAAGAACTCCTCCATGTACAGATGGAATATTCGCTAGTGAAAAAAATGAAACAATGCCATTTGCAGCGCCATAGATGAGTCTAGACGTAATCACGCCACGTGTAGTCAGTGAGAAAGCAAAATACATATATCCTATGATATCACTTTCAGGAGTTACTTAAACATTGATACCAATGAAGATACTTCCACAGAGAAAGGCAATCACAGATTCATTAAAAAAGTTATGGTTCACCAAATAGAAAGGGATGAGGATTGGATACATTACCATATTGGGGTTAACAGAGATATACAAACCCTGTGAAATATATAATCACCAAAGACGTACGGAAGACCAGGAGAAGACTACTCAACCTTGTGTCATAACCTACATGGGAAAAGGATGCTAGGAAGAATAGATACATGTATATGTGTGAAAGAACCACATCTTGCACACCTAGAACAAACAAACCATTGTAATCAAATTTGCTGGGATAAAAAATAAAAAGTAAATTACAAATATGAACAAGAAGTAATGAGACATAAACTTAAAGGGCTTTTTCCTGGCACGTTCCATTCTAATATACAACCTAGAACACCACTTCCATTAAGGCTCTGTTTCCCTAGTAACCAAATTTGGCAAAGGAGAAATGCTGCCACCTTGTGGCCGTTTCCTGCAAGAGCAGCTTTAAAGTCCCAGCTAATGGTCACTTAACATTCACAAGGACTCAGGGCTGTAAAAGACACTTGCCCTAAAAATTTGTGCTGAAGTAGGGAATGGACAAAAAATTCACAACAGGCAAATGTTTCAAGAAGAGATTATGAAGAGTTAAGTTTTACTCACACTCTTTTTAAAAAAAAGAAAAATGGATAAAAGCTCAACCTCAGGGAGTGTTAGACACATGCAATCTAATCTACGAAAAGTTTCAACTTACACCAGTCGACTGACCATCAGCAAAAAGTCTACAAACAATAAATGCTGAAGGGGATTTAGAGAACTGTGTACCCTCTACCTTCTGGTGAGACATAAAAGCCAATAATGAGAAAAGAAAGGAGCTGTGTTTAAAAGTAAAAATGGAGGTACCATTCAATCCCCAGGCGCACCATTGGACCTCTCACCTGAGAAGACAAGAATCGAGAAGACACGGGCCGCAAAAGCTGCAGTGCAGCCTTATTCACAATAGCCAAGACAGTGAAGCAATCAAAATGTCCAACAACAGGTGAATGGATAAAGAAGAAGTGGTCCATGTACACAATGGAATATTAACCATGGAAAACAATGAACCATTGCTCTTTGAGGCACCACAAATGAGTCTGCAGATAATCATGAAAGATGAGGTAAGTTGGAAAGCAAAAGACCTGTATTCTATGATATCACTTATAGGCGTTCTCTAATAACTGACACAAATGAACATATTTCCACAGAGAAAGACACTCACAGATTTAGAAAACAAACTATGCTCATCTAAAACGAAAGGTGGGGGGAATGGATAAATTAAGATTAGTGTTACTATATGTATACAAACACATATTATCTATATATCTCAAAAAGACCGACCATATAGCAAGGGAAGTCAGCAGAACCTTCTCTACCATTTTACATGGGAAGAGGATCTGTAGTTGAATAGATATATATAATGTACAAATGAACCAGATTGTGTACACCTAGGACAAACAATATTCTAAGCTTTACCCCAATTAAAAAAAAATTTAAAACCAAGAATAAATAATGAGACATAAACTTATGGGGCTTTCTCCATGCACATTCCAATGTAATTTACAACCTAGGAACACGACTTCCAGAAAGGCTCTGCTGCCCTAGTACCCAGATTTGGGAATGGAGAAATGCTGCCTGTTTCAGGTCACTTCCCACAACAGGAGCTTTAAAACCATTGCTAAAGGTCACTAAATATTCACAAACTTGCACTTCGGTAAATGACACCTGCTCTCTAAAAAATGTCTGAGGTGGAAAATCGACCAAAAAATTCAAAAGAGGGCAACCTTCCAAGAAGACAATATCAAGAGTTATATTGTACTCCCAATTGTTTCCTTTTTTTAACAGAAAAGAAAACGGCGGTGAAAAATGATGAGTTTTACGAATTTTCAAAGCCATGCAAACCCAAATTACAAAACTCTATCAGCTCACAGCAGCCAGTAGGGCCATTAGCATAAATGCTGCAAACAATAAATGCTGAAGCGATTGTGGAGAAATGTGTACCCTCGATTCTAAGGGGGACGTGGTAAGTGCCACTAATGAAAACACAAAGAAGGTGCTTTGAAAAGGGAAAAACGGTGCTACCAGTCAGTCAATCACAACCACTGCTGGGCCTATTACCTGAGAAAATGAGAATCAAAAAGTCACAGGCTGGCAATCCTGCACTCCAACAATATTTACCATAGGCAACACTTGGAAGCAATGAAAATGTCCATCAACCGAGGACTGCACAAAGTAGAAGTGGTCCACGTACACAGTGGAAAATTGCCCCAATAAAAAATAAAAATTAAAATTAAAAATCCAAGAAAAGTAAGGAGACATCAGCTTGTGTGGGTTGGTCCGGGCACACTCCACTCTAATTTATAACCGAGAAACACCACAGGCCACAAGGGCTTTTCCCTAGTTACCAGGGTGGGGAACATAGAAAGGCTTCCGCCCTCTGGCAGTTACCTGCAAAAGCAGCTTTAAAGCCTGTGCTAATGGTCATTTCATAGGAACAAGTACTGCAGAACTGTAAGTGAAACCTGCCCTCAAAATGTCTTCAGGGAGGTAAAGGCCAAAACATTTCAAAATGTGACACATACTTTAAGAGAACACTTTGAAGAACTAAGGGGTAATCACAGCTTGAAAAATAAAAAGGACATGACTTCAAGCTCAATTTCAAAGGATTATGAGGCACGTGCGAATTCAGCCACAAAGAGGTATCAGCTCACACTTGTCAGAATAACCATCAGCAAGAAAACTACAAACAATAAATGCTGAAGGTGTTGTGGAGAAATGCATACCCTCAACTGCAAGTGGGACATAAGTTGGAAAGGGCCACAAACTAGAACAGAATGGGGGTGCCTTAAAAACGTAAACATTGAGCTACCATATGATCCAGCAGGCCCACTCCTCCACCTATAATCTAAGAAGAGAGAATTGGAAAGACACAGGCAGGCAAATCTGCATTGCACAGTATTACAATAGCCAAGATATGGAAGTAAACAAAAACTCTACAAACAGATGGGAGGACAAAGAAGAACTCCTCCATGTACAGATGGAATATTCGCTAGTGAAAAAAATGAAACAATGCCATTTGCAGCGCCATAGATGAGTCTAGACGTAATCACGCCACGTGTAGTCAGTGAGAAAGCAAAATACATATATCCTATGATATCACTTTCAGGAGTTACTTAAACATTGATACCAATGAAGATATTTCCACAGAGAAAGGCAATCACAGATTCATTAAAAAACTTATGGTTCACCAAATAGAAAGGGATGAGGATTGGATACATTACCATATTGGGGTTAACAGAGATATACAAACCATGTGAAATATATAATCACCAAAGACGTACGGAAGACCAGGAGAAGACTACTCAACCTTGTGTCATAACCTACATGGGAAAAGGATGCTAGGAAGAATAGATACATGTATATGTGTGAAAGAACCACATCTTGCACACCTAGAACAAACAAACCATTGTAATCAAATTTGCTGGGATAAAAAATAAAAAGTAAATTACAAATATGAACAAGAAGTAATGAGACATAAACTTAAAGGGCTTTTTCCTGGCACGTTCCATTCTAATATACAACCTAGAACACCACTTCCATTAAGGCTCTGTTTCCCTAGTAACCAAATTTGGCAAAGGAGAAATGCTGCCACCTTGTGGCCGTTTCCTGCAAGAGCAGCTTTAAAGTCCCAGCTAATGGTCACTTAACATTCACAAGGACTCAGGGCTGTAAAAGACACTTGCCCTAAAAATTTGTGCTGAAGTAGGGAATGGACAAAAAATTCACAACAGGCAAATGTTTCAAGAAGAGATTATGAAGAGTTAAGTTTTACTCACACTCTTTTTAAAAAAAAGAAAAATGGATAAAAGCTCAACCTCAGGGAGTGTTAGACGCATGCAATCTACTCTACGAAAAGTTTCAACTTACACCAGTCGACTGACCATCAGCAAAAAGTCTACAAACAATAAATGCTGAAGGGTATTTAGAGAACTGTGTACCCTCTACCTTCTGGTGAGACATAAAAGCCAATAATGAGAAAAGAAAGGAGCTGTGTTTAAAAGTAAAAATGGGGGTACCATTCAATCCCCAGGCGCACCATTGGACCTCTCACCTGAGAAGACAAGAATCGAGAAGACACGGGCCGCAAAAGCTGCAGTGCAGCCTTATTCACAATAGCCAAGACAGTGAAGCAATCAAAATGTCCAACAACAGGTGAATGGATAAAGAAGAAGTGGTCCATGTACACAATGGAATATTAACCATGGAAAACAATGAACCATTGCTCTTTGAGGCACCACAAATGAGTCTGCAGATAATCATGAAAGATGAGGTAAGTTGGAAAGCAAAAGACCTATATTCTATGATATCACTTATAGGCGTTCTCTAATAACTGACACAAATGAACATATATCCACAGAGAAAGACACTCACAGACTTAGAAAATAAAACTATGCTCAACTAAAAGGAAAGGTGGGGGGAATGGATAAATTAAGATTAGTGTTACTATATGTATACAAACACATATTATATACATATCTCAAAAATACCGACCATATAGCAAGGGAGGTCTGCGGAACCCTCTGTAACATTTTACATGGGAAGAGGATCTGTACTTGAATAGACATATATAATGTACAAATGAACCAGAGTGTGTTCACCTAGGACAAACAATATTCTAACCTTTAGCCCAATTAAAACACCTTTAAAAACCAAGAAGAAATAATGAGACATAAACTTATGGGAGTTTCTCCACGCACATTCTAATGTAATTTACAACCTAGGAACACGACTTCCAGAAAGGCTCTGCTGCCCTACCACCCAGATTTGGGAATGGAGAAATGCTGCCTCCTTGAGGCCACTTCCCACAACAGCAGCTTTAAACCCATTGCTCTAGGTCACTAAATATTCACAAAA
Organism: Balaenoptera physalus; assembly: GCF_965194825.1. Taxonomy (NCBI): domain Eukaryota; kingdom Metazoa; phylum Chordata; class Mammalia; order Artiodactyla; family Balaenopteridae; genus Balaenoptera; species Balaenoptera physalus. The sequence continues at coordinate 207,301 of NW_028125833.1, forward strand.
CTTGAAGTTCGGGAAATGAGACCTGCTCTCTAAAAAAACTCTTGGGTGGAAAATCGCCCAAAAAATTCAAAAGAGGGCAACCTTCCAAGAAGACAGTTTCAAGAGTTATACTGTACTCCCAATTGTTTCCTTTTTTTAACAGAAAAGAAAACGGCGGTGAAAAATGATGAGTTTTACGAATTTTCCAAGCCATGCAAACCCAAATTACAAAACCCTATCAGCTCACAGCAGCCAGTAGGGCCATTAGCATAAATGCTGCAAACAATAAATACTGAAGCGATTGTGGAGAAATGTGTACCCTCGATTCTAAGGGGGACGTGGTAAGTGCCACTAATGAAAACACAAAGAAGGTGCTTTGAAAAGGGAAAAACGGTGCTACCATTCAGTCAATCACAACCACTGCTGGGCCTATCACCTGAGAAAATGAGAATCAAAAAGTCACAGGCTGGCAATCCTGCACTCCAACAATATTTACCATAGCCAACACTTGGAAGCAATGAAAATGTATATCAACGGAGGATTGCACAAAGTAGAAGTGGTCCACGTACACAGTGGAAAATTACCCCAATAAAAAATAAAAATTAAAATTAAAAATCCAACAAAAGTAAGGAGACATCAGCTTGTGTGGGTTGGTCCGGGCACACTCCACTCTAATTTATAACCGAGAAACACCACAGGCCGCAAGGGCTTTTCCCTAGTTACCAGGGTGGGGAACATAGAAAGGCTGCCGCCCTCTGGCAGTTACCTGCAAAAGCAGCTTTAAAGCCTGTGCTAATGGTCATTTCATAGGAACAAGTACTGCAGAACTGTAAGTGAAACCTGCCCTCAAAATGTCTTCAGGGAGGTAAAGGCCAAAACGTTTCAAAATGTGACACATACTTTAAGAGAACACTTTGAAGAACTAAGGGGTAATCCCAGCTTGAAAAATAAAAAGGACATGCCTTCAAGCTCAATTTCAACGGATTATGAGGCACGTGCGAATTCAGCCACAAAGAGGTATCAGCTCACACTTGTCAGAATAACCATCAGCAAGAAAACTACAAACAATAAATGCTGAAGGTGTTGTAGAGAAAGGCAAACCCTCAACTTCAAGGGGGACGTAACTTGGAAAGGGTCACGAACTAGAACAGAATGCGGGTGCCTTAAAAACGTAAACATTGAGCTACCATATGATCCAGCAGGCCCACTCCTCCACCTATAATCTAAGAAGAGAGAATTGGAAAGACACAGGCAGGCAAATCTGCATTGCACAGTATTACAATAGACAAGATATGGAAGTAACCAAAAAGTCCACCAACAGATCGGTGGACAAAGAAGAACTCCTCTATATACAAGTGGAATATTCGCTAGTGAAAAAAATGAAACAATGCCATTTGCAGCATCATAGTTGAGTCTAGACGTAATCACGCCACCTGTAGTAAGGGAGAAAGCAAAAGACACATATCCTATTATATCACTTTTAGGAGTTACTTAAAAATTGATACCAATGAATATCTTTCCACAGAGAAAGGCAATCACAGATTTATTAAAAAACTTATGGTTCACCAAATAGAAAGGGATGAGGATTGGATACATTACCATATTGGGGTTAACAGAGATATACAAACCCTGTGAAATATATAATCACCAAAGACGTACGGAAGACCAGGAGAAGACTACTCAACCTTGTGTCATAACCTACATGGGAAAAGGATGCTAGGAAGAATAGATACATGTATATGTGTGAAAGAACCACATCTTGCACACCTAGAACAAACAAACCATTGTAATCAAATTTGCTGGGATAAAAAATAAAAAGTAAATTACAAATATGAACAAGAAGTAATGAGACATAAACTTAAAGGGCTTTTTCCTGGCACGTTCCATTCTAATATACAACCTAGAACACCACTTCCATTAAGGCTCTGTTTCCCTAGTAACCAAATTTGGCAAAGGAGAAATGCTGCCACCTTGTGGCCGTTTCCTGCAAGAGCAGCTTTAAAGTCCCAGCTAATGGTCACTTAACATTCACAAGGACTCAGGGCTGTAAAAGACACTTGCCCTAAAAATTTGTGCTGAAGTAGGGAATGGACAAAAAATTCACAACAGGCAAATGTTTCAAGAAGAGATTATGAAGAGTTAAGTTTTACTCACACTCTTTTTAAAAAAAAGAAAAATGGATAAAAGCTCAACCTCAGGGAGTGTTAGACACATGCAATCTAATCTACGAAAAGTTTCAACTTACACCAGTCGACTGACCATCAGCAAAAAGTCTACAAACAATAAATGCTGAAGGGGATTTAGAGAACTGTGTACCCTCTACCTTCTGGTGAGACATAAAAGCCAATAATGAGAAAAGAAAGGAGCTGTGTTTAAAAGTAAAAATGGAGGTACCATTCAGTCCCCAGGCGCACCATTGGACCTCTCACCTGAGAAGACAAGAATCGAGAAGACACGGGCCGCAAAAGCTGCAGTGCAGCCTTATTCACAATAGCCAAGACAGTGAAGCAATCAAAATGTCCAACAACAGGTGAATGGATAAAGAAGAAGTGGTCCATGTACACAATGGAATATTAACCATGGAAAACAATGAACCATTGCTCTTTGAGGCACCACAAATGAGTCTGCAGATAATCATGAAAGATGAGGTAAGTTGGAAAGCAAAAGACCTGTATTCTATGATATCACTTATAGGCGTTCTCTAATAACTGACACAAATGAACATATTTCCACAGAGAAAGACACTCACAGATTTAGAAAACAAACTATGCTCATCTAAAACGAAAGGTGGGGGGAATGGATAAATTAAGATTAGTGTTACTATATGTATACAAACACATATTATCTATATATCTCAAAAAGACCGACCATATAGCAAGGGAAGTCAGCAGAACCTTCTCTACCATTTTACATGGGAAGAGGATCTGTAGTTGAATAGATATATATAATGTACAAATGAACCAGATTGTGTACACCTAGGACAAACAATATTCTAAGCTTTACCCCAATTAAAAAAAAATTTAAAACCAAGAATAAATAATGAGACATAAACTTATGGGGCTTTCTCCATGCACATTCCAATGTAATTTACAACCTAGGAACACGACTTCCAGAAAGGCTCTGCTGCCCTAGTACCCAGATTTGGGAATGGAGAAATGCTGCCTGTTTCAGGTCACTTCCCACAACAGGAGCTTTAAAACCATTGCTAAAGGTCACTAAATATTCACAAACTTGCACTTCGGTAAATGACACCTGCTCTCTAAAAAATGTCTGAGGTGGAAAATCGACCAAAAAATTCAAAAGAGGGCAACCTTCCAAGAAGACAGTTTCAAGAGTTATACTGTACTCCCAATTGTTTCCTTTTTTTAACAGAAAAGAAAACAGCGGAGAAAAATGATGAGTTTTACGAATTTTCAACGACTTGCAAACCCAAATTACAAAAACCTATGAGCTCACAGCAGCCAGAAGGGCCATTAGCATAAATGCTGCAAACAATAATTGATGAAGCGATTGTGGAGAAATGCGTACCCTCGATTCTAAGGAGGACGTGGTAAGAGCCACTAATGAAAACACAAAGAAGGTGCTTTGAAAATGGAAACACGGTGCTACCAGTCAGTGAATCACACCCACTGCTGGGCCTATCACCTGAGAAAATGAGAATCAAAAAGTCAAAGGCTGGCAATCCTGCACTCCAACAATATTTACCATAGCCAACACTTGGAAGCAATGAAAATGTCCATCAACCGAGGAATGCACAAAGAAGAAGTGGTCCACGTACACAGTGGAAAATTACTCCAATAAAAAATAAAAATTAAATTTAAAATTCCAACACAACTAAGGAGACATCAGCTTGTGTGGGTTGCTCCGGGCACACTCCACTCTAATTTATAACCGAGAAACACCACAGGCCGCAAGGGCTTTTCCCTAGTTACCAGGGTGGGGAACATAGAAAGGCTGCCGCCCTCTGGCAGTTACCTGCAAAAGCAGTTTTAAAGCCTGTGCTAATGGTCATTTCATATGAATAAGTACTGCAGAAGTGTAAATGAAACCTGCCCTCAAAATGTCTTCAGGGAGGTAAAGGCCAAAACATTTCAAAATGTGACACATACATTAAGAGAACACTTTGAAGATCTAAGGGGTAATCACAGCTTGAAAAATAAAAAGGACATGCCTTAAAGCTCAATTTCAACGGATTATGAGGCACATGCGAATTCAGCCACAAAGAGGTATCAGCTCACACTTGTCAGAATAACCATCAGCAAGAAAACTACAAACAATAAATGCTGAAGGTGTTGTGGAGAAATGCATACCCTCAACTGCAAGTGGGACATAAGTTGGAAAGGGCCACAAACTAGAACAGAATGGGGGTGCCTTAAAAACGTAAACTTTGAGCTACCATATGATCCAGCAGGCCCACTCCTCCACCTATAATCTAAGAAGAGAGAATTGGAAAGACACAGGCAGGCAAATCTGCATTGCACAGTATTACAATAGCCAAGATATGGAAGTAATCAAAAACTCTACAAACAGATGGGAGGACAAAGAAGAACTCCTCCATGTACAGATGGAATATTCGCTAGTGAAAAAAATGAAACAATGCCATTTGCAGCATCATAGATGAGTCTAGACGTAATCACGCCACGTGTAGTCAGTGAGAAAGCAAAATACATATATCCTATGATATCACTTTCAGGAGTTACTTAAACATTGATACCAATGAAGATATTTCCACAGAGAAAGGCAATCACAGATTCATTAAAAAACTTATGGTTCACCAAATAGAAAGGGATGAGGATTGGATACATTACCATATTGGGGTTAACAGAGATATACAAACCATGTGAAATATATAATCACCAAAGACGTACGGAAGACCAGGAGAAGACTACTCAACCTTGTGTCATAACCTACATGGGAAAAGGATGCTAGGAAGAATAGATACATGTATATGTGTGAAAGAACCACATCTTGCACACCTAGAACAAACAAACCATTGTAATCAAATTTGATGGGATAAAAAATAAAAAGTAAATTACAAATATGAACAAGAAGTAATGAGACATAAACTTAAAGGGCTTTTTCCTGGCACGTTCCATTCTAATATACAACCTAGAACACCACTTCCATTAAGGCTCTGTTTCCCTAGTAACCAAATTTGGCAAAGGAGAAATGCTGCCACCTTGTGGCCGTTTCCTGCAAGAGCAGCTTTAAAGTCCCAGCTAATGGTCACTTAACATTCACAAGGACTCAGGGCTGTAAAAGACACTTGCCCTAAAAATTTGTGCTGAAGTAGGGAATGGACAAAAAATTCACAACAGGCAAATGTTTCAAGAAGAGATTATGAAGAGTTAAGTTTTACTCACACTCTTTTTAAAAAAAAGAAAAATGGATAAAAGCTCAACCTCAGGGAGTGTTAGACGCATGCAATCTACTCTACGAAAAGTTTCAACTTACACCAGTCGACTGACCATCAGCAAAAAGTCTACAAACAATAAATGCTGAAGGGGATTTAGAGAACTGTGTACCCTCTACCTTCTGGTGAGACATAAAAGCCAATAATGAGAAAAGAAAGGAGCTGTGTTTAAAAGTAAAAATGGAGGTACCATTCAATCCCCAGGCGCACCATTGGACCTCTCACCTGAGAAGACAAGAATCGAGAAGACACGGGCCGCAAAAGCTGCAGTGCAGCCTTATTCACAATAGCCAAGACAATGAAGCAATCAAAATGTCCAACAACAGGTGAATGGATAAAGAAGAAGTGGTCCATGTACACAATGGAATATTAACCATGGAAAACAATGAACCATTGCTCTTTGAGGCACCACAAATGAGTCTGCAGATAATCATGAAAGATGAGGTAAGTTGGAAAGCAAAAGACCTGTATTCTATGATATCACTTATAGGCGTTCTCTAATAACTGACACAAATGAACATATATCCACAGAGAAAGACACTCACAGACTTTGAAAATAAAACTATGCTCAACTAAAAGGAAAGGTGGGGGGAATGGATAAATTAAGATTAGTGTTACTATATGTATACAAACACATATTATATACATATCTCAAAAATACCGACCATATAGCAAGGGAGGTCTCCGGAACCCTCTGTAACATTTTACATGGGAAGAGGATCTGTACTTGAATAGACATATATAATGTACAAATGAACCAGAGTGTGTTCACCTAGGACAAACAATATTCTAACCTTTAGCCCAATTAAAACACCTTTAAAAACCAAGAAGAAATAATGAGACATAAACTTATGGGGGTTTCTCCACGCACATTCTAATGTAATTTACAACCTAGGAACACGACTTCCAGAAAGGCTCTGCTGCCCTACCACCCAGATTTGGGAATGGAGAAATGCTGCCTCCTTGAGGCCACTTCCCACAACAGCAGCTTTAAACCCATTGCTCTAGGTCACTAAATATTCACAAAACTTGAAGTTCGGGAAATGAGACCTGCTCTCTAAAAAAACTCTTGGGTGGAAAATCGCCCAAAAAATTCAAAAGAGGGCAACCTTCCAAGAAGACAGTTTCAAGAGTTATACTGTACTCCCAATTGTTTCCTTTTTTTAACAGAAAAGAAAACGGCGGTGAAAAATGATGAGTTTTACGAATTTTCCAAGCCATGCAAACCCAAATTACAAAACCCTATCAGCTCACAGCAGCCAGTAGGGCCATTAGCATAAATGCTGCAAACAATAAATGCTGAAGCGATTGTGGAGAAATGTGTACCCTCGATTCTAAGGGGGACGTGGTAAGTGCCACTAATGAAAACACAAAGAAGGTGCTTTGAAAAGGGAAAAACGGTGCTACCATTCAGTCAATCACAACCACTGCTGGGCCTATCACCTGAGAAAATTAGAATCAAAAAGTCACAGGCTGGCAATCCTGCACTCCAACAATATTTACCATAGCCAACACTTGGAAGCAATGAAAATGTATATCAACCGATGACTGCACAAAGTAGAAGTGGTCCACGTACACAGTGGAAAATTACCCCAATAAAAAATAAAAATTAAAATTAAAAATCCAACAAAAGTAAGGAGACATCAGCTTGTGTGGGTTGGTCCGGGCACACTCCACTCTAATTTATAACCGAGAAACACCACAGGCCGCAAGGGCTTTTCCCTAGTTACCAGGGTGGGGAACATAGAAAGGCTGCCGCCCTCTGGCAGTTACCTGCAAAAGCAGCTTTAAAGCCTGTGCTAATGGTCATTTCATAGGAACAAGTACTGCAGAACTGTAAGTGAAACCTGCCCTCAAAATGTCTTCAGGGAGGTAAAGGCCAAAACGTTTCAAAATGTGACACATACTTTAAGAGAACACTTTGAAGAGCTAAGGGGTAATCCCAGCTTGAAAAATAAAAAGGACATGCCTTCAAGCTCAATTTCAACGGATTATGAGGCACGTGTGAATTCAGCCACAAAGAGGTATCAGCTCACACTTGTCAGAATAACCATCAGCAAGAAAACTACAAACAATAAATGCTGAAGGTGTTGTAGAGAAAGGCAAACCCTCAACTTCAAGGGGGACGTAACTTGGAAAGGGTCACGAACTAGAACAGAATGCGGGTGCCTTAAAAACGTAAACATTGAGCTACCATATGATCCAGCAGGCCCACTCCTCCACCTATAATCTAAGAAGAGAGAATTGGAAAGACACAGGCAGGCAAATCTGCATTGCACAGTATTACAATAGCCAAGATATGGAAGTAACCAAAAAGTCCACCAACAGATCGGTGGAAAAAGAAGAACTCCTCTATATACAAGTGGAATATTCGCTAGTGAAAAAAATGAAACAATGCCATTTGCAGCATCATAGTTGAGTCTAGACGTAATCACGCCACCTGTAGTAAGGGAGAAAGCAAAAGACACATATCCTATTATATAACTTTTAGGAGTTACTTAAAAATTGATACCAATGAATATCTTTCCACAGAGAAAGGCAATCACAGATTTATTAAAAAACTTATGGTTCACCAAATAGAAAGGGATGAGGATTGGATACATTACCATATTGGGGTTAACAGAGATATACAAACCCTGTGAAATATATAATCACCAAAGACGTACGGAAGACCAGGAGAAGACTACTCAACCTTGTGTCATAACCTACATGGGAAAAGGATGCTAGGAAGAATAGATACATGTATATGTGTAAAAGAACCACATCTTGCACACCTAGAACAAACAAACCATTGTAATCAAATTTGCTGGGATAAAAAATAAAAAGTAAATTACAAATATGAACAAGAAGTAATGAGACATAAACTTAAAGGGCTTTTTCCTGGCACGTTCCATTCTAATATACAACCTAGAACACCACTTCCATTAAGGCTCTGTTTCCCTAGTAACCAAATTTGGCAAAGGAGAAATGCTGCCACCTTGTGGCCGTTTCCTGCAAGAGCAGCTTTAAAGTCCCAGCTAATGGTCCCTTAACATTCACAAGGACTCAGGGCTGTAAAAGACACTTGCCCTAAAAATTTGTGCTGAAGTAGGGAATGGACAAAAAATTCACAACAGGCAAATGTTTCAAGAAGAGATTATGAAGAGTTAAGTTTTACTCACACTCTTTTTAAAAAAAAGAAAAATGGATAAAAGCTCAACCTCAGGGAGTGTTAGACGCATGCAATCTAATCTACGAAAAGTTTCAACTTACACCAGTCGACTGACCATCAGCAAAAAGTCTACAAACAATAAATGCTGAAGGGGATTTAGAGAACTGTGTACCCTCTACCTTCTGGTGAGACTTAAAAGCCAATAATGAGAAAAGAAAGGAGCTGTGTTTAAAAGTAAAAATGGAGGTACCATTCAATCCAGCAGGTGCACCAATGGACCTCTCACCTGAGAAGACAAGAATCGAGAAGACACAGGCCGCAAAAGCTGCAGTGCAGCCTTATTCACAATAGCCAAGACAGTGAAGCAATCAAAATATCCAACAAGAGTTGAATGGATAAAGAAGAAGTGGTTCATGTACACAGTGGAATATTAACCATGGAAAACAACGAACCATTGCTCTCTGAGGCACCACAAAGGAGTCTGGAGATAGTCAGGAAACATGAGGTAAGTCGGAAAGCAAAAGACGTATATTCTATGATATCACTTACAGGCGTTATCTAATAACTGACACAAATGAACATATATCCACAGAGAAAGACACTCACAGACTTAGAAAATAAAACTATGCTCAACTAAAAGGAAAGGTGGGGGGAATGGATAAATTAAGATTAGTGTTACTATATGTATACAAACACATATTATATACATATCTCAAAAATACCGACCATATAGCAAGGGAGGTCTGCGGAACCCTCTGTAACATTTTACATGGGAAGAGGATCTGTACTTGAATAGACATATATAATGTACAAATGAACCAGAGTGTGTTCACCTAGTACAAACAATATTCTAACCTTTAGCCCAATTAAAACACCATTAAAAACCAAGAAGAAATAATGAGACATAAACTTATGGGGGTTTCTCCACGCACATTCTAATGTAATTTACAACCTAGGAACACGACTTCCAGAAAGGCTCTGCTGCCCTACCACCCAGATTTGGGAATGGAGAAATGCTGCCTCCTTGAGGCCACTTCCCACAACAGTAGCTTTAAACCCATTGCTCTAGGTCACTAAATATTCACAAAACTTGAAGTTCGGGAAATGAGACCTGCTCTCTAAAAAAACTCTTGGGTGGAAAATCGCCCAAAAAATTCAAAAGAGGGCAACCTTCCAAGAAGACAGTTTCAAGAGTTATACTATACTCCCAATTGTTTCGTTTTTTTAACAGAAAAGAAAACAGCGGAGAAAAATGATGAGTTTTACGAATTTTCAACGACTTGCAAACCCAAATTACAAAAACCTATGAGCTCACAGCAGCCAGAAGGGCCATTAGCATAAATGCTGCAAACAATAAATGATGAAGCGATTGTGGAGAAATGCATACCCTCGATTCTAAGGGGGACCTGGTAAGAGCCACTAATGAAAACACAAAGAAGGTGCTTTGAAAATGGAAACACGGTGCTACCAGTCAGTGAATCACACCCACTGCTGGGCCTATCACCTGAGAAAATGAGAATCAAAAAGTCAAAGGCTGGCAATCCTGCACTCCAACAATATTTACCATAGGCAACACTTGGAAGCAATGAAAATGTCCATCAACCGAGGAATGCACAAAGAAGAAGTGGTCCACGTACACAGTGGAAAATTACTCCAATAAAAAATAAAAATTAAATTTAAAAATCCAACACAACTAAGGAGACATCAGCTTGTGTGGGTTGGTCCGGGCACACTCCACTCTAATTTATAACCGAGAAACACCACAGGCCGCAAGGGCTTTTCCCTAGTTACCAGGGTGGGGAACATAGAAAGGCTGCCGCCCTCTGGCAGTTACCTGCAAAAGCAGTTTTAAAGCCTGTGCTAATGGTCATTTCATATGAATAAGTACTGCAGAAGTGTAAATGAAACCTGCCCTCAAAATGTCTTCAGGGAGGTAAAGGCCAAAACGTTTCAAAATGTGACACATACTTTAAGAGAACACTTTGAAGAACTAAGGGGTAATCACAGCTTGAAAAATAAAAAGGACATGACTTCAAGCTCAATTTCAACGGATTATGAGGCACGTGCGAATTCAGCCACCAAGAGGTATCAGCTCACACTTGTCAGAATAACCATCAGCAAGAAAACTACAAACAATAAATGCTGAAGGTGTTGTAGAGAAATGCAAACCCTCAACTTCAAGGGGGACGTAACTTGGAAAGGGTCACGAACTAGAACAGAATGGGGGTGCCTTAAAAACGTAAACATTGAGCTACCATATGATCCAGCAGGCCCACTCCTCCACCTATAATCTAAGAAGAGAGAATTGGAAAGACACAGGCAGGCAAATCTGCATTGCACAGTATTACAATAGCCAAGATATGGAAGTAAACAAAAACTCCACCAACAGATGGGAGGACAAAGAAGAACTCCTCCATGTACAGATGGAATATTCGCTAGTGAAAAAAATGAAACAATGCCATTTGCAGCGCCATAGATGAGTCTAGACGTAATCACGCCACGTGTAGTCAGTGAGAAAGCAAAATACATATATCCTATGATATCACTTTCAGGAGTTACTTAAACATTGATACCAATGAAGATACTTCCACAGAGAAAGGCAATCACAGATTCATTAAAAAAGTTATGGTTCACCAAATAGAAAGGGATGAGGATTGGATACATTACCATATTGGGGTTAACAGAGATATACAAACCATGTGAAATATATAATCACCAAAGACGTACGGAAGACCAGGAGAAGACTACTCAACCTTGTGTCATAACCTACATGGGAAAAGGATGCTAGGAAGAATAGATACATGTATATGTGTGAAAGAACCACATCTTGCACACCTAGAACAAACAAACCATTGTAATCAAATTTGCTGGGATAAAAAATAAAAAGTAAATTACAAATATGAACAAGAAGTAATGAGACATAAACTTAAAGGGCTTTTTCCTGGCACGTTCCATTCTAATATACAACCTAGAACACCACTTCCATTAAGGCTCTGTTTCCCTAGTAACCAAATTTGGCAAAGGAGAAATGCTGCCACCTTGTGGCCGTTTCCTGCAAGAGCAGCTTTAAAGTCCCAGCTAATGGTCACTTAACATTCACAAGGACTCAGGGCTGTAAAAGACACTTGCCCTAAAAATTTGTGCTGAAGTAGGGAATGGACAAAAAATTCACAACAGGCAAATGTTTCAAGAAAAGATTATGAAGAGTTAAGTTTTACTCACACTCTTTTTAAAAAAAAGAAAAATGGATAAAAGCTCAACCTCAGGGAGTGTTAGACACATGCAATCTAATCTACGAAAAGTTTCAACTTACACCAGTCGACTGACCATCAGCAAAAAGTCTACAAACAATAAATGCTGAAGGGGATTTAGAGAACTGTGTACCCTCTACCTTCTGGTGAGACATAAAAGCCAATAATGAGAAAAGAAAGGAGCTGTGTTTAAAAGTAAAAATGGAGGTACCATTCAATCCCCAGGCGCACCATTGGACCTCTCACCTGAGAAGACAAGAATCGAGAAGACACGGGCCGCAAAAGCTGCAGTGCAGCCTTATTCACAATAGCCAAGACAGTGAAGCAATCAAAATGTCCAACAACAGGTGAATGGATAAAGAAGAAGTGGTCCATGTACACAATGGAATATTAACCATGGAAAACAATGAACCATTGCTCTTTGAGGCACCACAAATGAGTCTGCAGATAATCATGAAAGATGAGGTAAGTTGGAAAGCAAAAGACCTGTATTCTATGATATCACTTATAGGCGTTCTCTAATAACTGACACAAATGAACATATTTCCACAGAGAAAGACACTCACAGATTTAGAAAACAAACTATGCTCATCTAAAACGAAAGGTGGGGGGAATGGATAAATTAAGATTAGTGTTACTATATGTATACAAACACATATTATCTATATATCTCAAAAAGACCGACCATATAGCAAGGGAAGTCAGCAGAACCTTCTGTACCATTTTACATGGGAAGAGGATCTGTAGTTGAATAGATATATATAATGTACAAATGAACCAGATTGTGTACACCTAGGACAAACAATATTCTAAGCTTTACCCCAATTAAAAAAAAATTTAAAACCAAGAATAAATAATGAGACATAAACTTATGGGGCTTTCTCCATGCACATTCCAATGTAATTTACAACCTAGGAACACGACTTCCAGAAAGGCTCTGCTGCCCTAGTACCCAGATTTGGGAATGGAGAAATGCTGCCTGTTTCAGGTCACTTCCCACAACAGGAGCTTTAAAACCATTGCTAAAGGTCACTAAATATTCACAAACTTGCACTTCGGTAAATGACACCTGCTCTCTAAAAAATGTCTGAGGTGGAAAATCGACCAAAAAATTCAAAAGAGGGCAACCTTCCAAGAAGACAATATCAAGAGTTATATTGTACTCCCAATTGTTTCCTTTTTTTAACAGAAAAGAAAACGGCGGTGAAAAATGATGAGTTTTACGAATTTTCAAAGCCATGCAAACCCAAATTACAAAACTCTATCAGCTCACAGCAGCCAGTAGGGCCATTAGCATAAATGCTGCAAACAATAAATGCTGAAGCGATTGTGGAGAAATGTGTACCCTCGATTCTAAGGGGGACGTGGTAAGTGCCACTAATGAAAACACAAAGAAGGTGCTTTGAAAAGGGAAAAACGGTGCTACCAGTCAGTCAATCACAACCACTGCTGGGCCTATTACCTGAGAAAATGAGAATCAAAAAGTCACAGGCTGGCAATCCTGCACTCCAACAATATTTACCATAGGCAACACTTGGAAGCAATGAAAATGTCCATCAACCGAGGACTGCACAAAGTAGAAGTGGTCCACGTACACAGTGGAAAATTGCCCCAATAAAAAATAAAAATTAAAATTAAAAATCCAACAAAAGTAAGGAGACATCAGCTTGTGTGGGTTGGTCCGGGCACACTCCACTCTAATTTATAACCGAGAAACACCACAGGCCACAAGGGCTTTTCCCTAGTTACCAGGGTGGGGAACATAGAAAGGCTTCCGCCCTCTGGCAGTTACCTGCAAAAGCAGCTTTAAAGCCTGTGCTAATGGTCATTTCATAGGAACAAGTACTGCAGAACTGTAAGTGAAACCTGCCCTCAAAATGTCTTCAGGGAGGTAAAGGCCAAAACATTTCAAAATGTGACACATACTTTAAGAGAACACTTTGAAGAACTAAGGGGTAATCACAGCTTGAAAAATAAAAAGGACATGACTTCAAGCTCAATTTCAAAGGATTATGAGGCACGTGCGAATTCAGCCACAAAGAGGTATCAGCTCACACTTGTCAGAATAACCATCAGCAAGAAAACTACAAACAATAAATGCTGAAGGTGTTGTAGAGAAATGGAAACCCTCAACTTCAAGGGGGACGTAACTTGGAAAGGGTCACGAACTAGAACAGAATGGGGGTGCCTTAAAAACGTAAACATTGAGCTACCATATGATCCAGCAGGCCCACTCCTCCACCTATAATCTAAGAAGAGAGAATTGGAAAGACACAGGCAGGCAAATCTGCATTGCACAGTATTACAATAGCCAAGATATGGAAGTAAACAAAAACTCCACCAACAGATGGGAGGACAAAGAAGAACTCCTCCATGTACAGGTGGAATATTCGCTAGTGAAAAAAATGAAACAATGCCATTTGCAGTGCCATAGATGAGTCTAGACGTAATCACGCCACGTGTAGTCAGTGAGAAAGCAAAATACATATATCCTATGATATCACTTTCAGGAGTTACTTAAACATTGATACCAATGAAGATATTTCCACAGAGAAAGGCAATCACAGATTCATTAAAAAACTTATGGTTCACCAAATAGAAAGGGATGAGGATTGGATACATTACCATATTGGGGTTAACAGAGATATACAAACCATGTGAAATATATAATCACCAAAGACGTACGGAAGACCAGGAGAAGACTACTCAACCTTGTGTCATAACCTACATGGGAAAAGGATGCTAGGAAGAATAGATACATGTATATGTGTGAAAGAACCACATCTTGCACACCTAGAACAAACAAACCATTGTAATCAAATTTGCTGGGATAAAAAATAAAAAGTAAATTACAAATATGAACAAGAAGTAATGAGACATAAACTTAAAGGGCTTTTTCCTGGCACGTTCCATTCTAATATACAACCTAGAACACCACTTCCATTAAGGCTCTGTTTCCCTAGTAACCAAATTTGGCAAAGGAGAAATGCTGCCACCTTGTGGCCGTTTCCTTCAAGAGCAGCTTTAAAGTCCCAGCTAATGGTCACTTAACATTCACAAGGACTCAGGGCTGTAAAAGACACTTGCCCTAAAAAATTGTGCTGAAGTAGGGAATGGACAAAAAATTCACAACAGGCAAATGTTTCAAGAAGAGATTATGAAGAGTTAAGTTTTACTCACACTCTTTTTAAAAAAAAGAAAAATGGATAAAAGCTCAACCTCAGGGAGTGTTAGACGCATGCAATCTAATCTACGAAAAGTTTCAACTTACACCAGTCGACTGACCATCAGCAAAAAGTCTACAAACAATAAATGCTGAAGGGGATTTAGAGAACTGTGTACCCTCTACCTTCTGGTGAGACATAAAAGCCAATAATGAGAAAAGAAAGGAGCTGTGTTTAAAAGTAAAAATGGAGGTACCATTCAATCCAGCAGGTGCACCAATGGACCTCTCACCTGAGAAGACAAGAATCGAGAAGACACAGGCCGCAAAAGCTGCAGTGCAGCCTTATTCACAATAGCCAAGACAGTGAAGCAATCAAAATATCCAACAAGAGGTGAATGGATAAAGAAGAAGTGGTCCATGTACACAGTGGAATATTAACCATGGAAAACAACGAACCATTGCTCTCTGAGGCACCACAAAGGAGTCTGGAGATAGTCAGGAAACATGAGGTAAGTCGGAAAGCAAAAGACCTATATTCTATGATATCACTTATAGGCGTTATCTAATAACTGACACAAATGAACATATATCCACAGAGAAAGACACTCACAGACTTAGAAAATAAAACTATGCTCAACTAAAAGGAAAGGTGGGGGGAATGGATAAATTAAGATTAGTGTTACTATATGTATACAAACACATATTATATACATATCTCAAAAATACCGACCATATAGCAAGGGAGGTCTGCGGAACCCTCTGTAACATTTTACATGGGAAGAGGATCTGTACTTGAATAGACATATATAATGTACAAATGAACCAGAGTGTGTTCACCTAGGACAAACAATATTCTAACCTTTAGCCCAATTAAAACACCTTTAAAAACCAAGAAGAAATAATGAGACATAAACTTATGGGGGTTTCTCCACGCACATTCTAATGTAATTTACAACCTAGGAACACGACTTCCAGAAAGGCTCTGCTGCCCTACCACCCAGATTTGGGAATGGAGAAATGCTGCCTCCTTGAGGCCACTTCCCACAACAGCAGCTTTAAACCCATTGCTCTAGGTCACTAAATATTCACAAAACTTGAAGTTCGGGAAATGAGACCTGCTCTCTAAAAAAACTCTTGGGTGGAAAATCGCCCAAAAAATTCAAAAGAGGGCAACCTTCCAAGAAGACAGTTTCAAGAGTTATACTGTACTCCCAATTGTTTCCTTTTTTTAACAGAAAAGAAAACAGCGGAGAAAAATGATGAGTTTTACGAATTTTCAACGACTTGCAAACCCAAATTACAAAAACCTATGAGCTCACAGCAACCAGAAGGGCCATTAGCATAAATGCTGCAAACAATAAATGATGAAGCGATTGTGGAGAAATGCGTACACTCGATTCTAAGGGGGACGTGGTAAGAGCCACTAATGAAAACACAAAGAAGGTGCTTTGAAAATGGAAACACGGTGCTACCAGTCAGTGAATCACACCCACTGCTGGGCCTATCACCTGAGAAAATGAGAATCAAAAAGTCAAAGGCTGGCAATCCTGCACTCCAACAATATTTACCATAGCCAACACTTGGAAGCAATGAAAATGTCCATCAACCGAGGAATGCACAAAGAAGAAGTGGTCCACGTACACAGTGGAAAATTACTCCAATAAAAAATAAAAATTAAATTTAAAAATCCAACACAACTAAGGAGACATCAGCTTGTGTGGGTTGGTCCGGGCACACTCCACTCTAATTTATAACCGAGAAACACCACAGGCCGCAAGGGCTTTTCCCTAGTTACCAGGGTGGGGAACATAGAAAGGCTGCCGCCCTCTGGCAGTTACCTGCAAAAGCAGTTTTAAAGCCTGTGCTAATGGTCATTTCATATGAATAAGTACTGCAGAAGTGTAAATGAAACCTGCCCTCAAAATGTCTTCAGGGAGGTAAAGGCCAAAACGTTTCAAAATGTGACACATACTTTAAGAGAACACTTTGAAGAACTAAGGGGTAATCACAGCTTGAAAAATAAAAAGGACATGACTTCAAGCTCAATTTCAACGGATTATGAGGCACGTGCGAATTCAGCCACCAAGAGGTATCAGCTCACACTTGTCAGAATAACCATCAGCAAGAAAACTACAAACAATAAATGCTGAAGGTGTTGTAGAGAAATGCAAACCCTCAACTTCAAGGGGGACGTAACTTGGAAAGGGTCACGAACTAGAACAGAATGGGGGTGCCTTAAAAATGTAAACATTGAGCTACCATATGATCCAGCAGGCCCACTCCTCCACCTATAATCTAAGAAGAGAGAATTGGAAAGACACAGGCAGGCAAATCTGCATTGCACAGTATTACAATAGCCAAGATATGGAAGTAAACAAAAACTCCACCAACAGATGGGAGGACAAAGAAGAACTCCTCCATGTACAGATGGAATATTCGCTAGTGAAAAAAATGAAACAATGCCATTTGCAGCGCCATAGATGAGTCTAGACGTAATCACGCCACGTGTAGTCAGTGAGAAAGCAAAATACATATATCCTATGATATCACTTTCAGGAGTTACTTAAACATTGATACCAATGAAGATACTTCCACAGAGAAAGGCAATCACAGATTCATTAAAAAAGTTATGGTTCACCAAATAGAAAGGGATGAGGATTGGATACATTACCATATTGGGGTTAACAGAGATATACAAACCATGTGAAATATATAATCACCAAAGACGTACGGAAGACCAGGAGAAGACTACTCAACCTTGTGTCATAACCTACATGGGAAAAGGATGCTAGGAAGAATAGATACATGTATATGTGTGAAAGAACCACATCTTGCACACCTAGAACAAACAAACCATTGTAATCAAATTTGCTGGGATAAAAAATAAAAAGTAAATTACAAATATGAACAAGAAGTAATGAGACATAAACTTAAAGGGCTTTTTCCTGGCACGTTCCATTCTAATATACAACCTAGAACACCACTTCCATTAAGGCTCTGTTTCCCTAGTAACCAAATTTGGCAAAGGAGAAATGCTGCCACCTTGTGGCCGTTTCCTGCAAGAGCAGCTTTAAAGTCCCAGCTAATGGTCACTTAACATTCACAAGGACTCAGGGCTGTAAAAGACACTTGCCCTAAAAATTTGTGCTGAAGTAGGGAATGGACAAAAAATTCACAACAGGCAAATGTTTCAAGAAGAGATTATGAAGAGTTAAGTTTTACTCACACTCTTTTTAAAAAAAAGAAAAATGGATAAAAGCTCAACCTCAGGGAGTGTTAGACACATGCAATCTAATCTACGAAAAGTTTCAACTTACACCAGTCGACTGACCATCAGCAAAAAGTCTACAAACAATAAATGCTGAAGGGGATTTAGAGAACTGTGTACCCTCTACCTTCTGGTGAGACATAAAAGCCAATAATGAGAAAAGAAAGGAGCTGTGTTTAAAAGTAAAAATGGAGGTACCATTCAATCCCCAGGCGCACCATTGGACCTCTCACCTGAGAAGACAAGAATCGAGAAGACACGGGCCGCAAAAGCTGCAGTGCAGCCTTATTCACAATAGCCAAGACAGTGAAGCAATCAAAATGTCCAACAACAGGTGAATGGATAAAGAAGAAGTGGTCCATGTACACAATGGAATATTAACCATGGAAAACAATGAACCATTGCTCTTTGAGGCACCACAAATGAGTCTGCAGATAATCATGAAAGATGAGGTAAGTTGGAAAGCAAAAGACCTGTATTCTATGATATCACTTATAGGCGTTCTCTAATAACTGACACAAATGAACATATTTCCACAGAGAAAGACACTCACAGATTTAGAAAACAAACTATGCTCATCTAAAACGAAAGGTGGGGGGAATGGATAAATTAAGATTAGTGTTACTATATGTATACAAACACATATTATCTATATATCTCAAAAAGACCGACCATATAGCAAGGGAAGTCAGCAGAACCTTCTGTACCATTTTACATGGGAAGAGGATCTGTAGTTGAATAGATATATATAATGTACAAATGAACCAGATTGTGTACACCTAGGACAAACAATATTCTAAGCTTTACCCCAATTAAAAAAAAATTTAAAACCAAGAATAAATAATGAGACATAAACTTATGGGGCTTTCTCCATGCACATTCCAATGTAATTTACAACCTAGCAACACGACTTCCAGAAAGGCTCTGCTGCCCTAGTACCCAGATTTGGGAATGGAGAAATGCTGCCTGTTTCAGGTCACTTCCCACAACAGGAGCTTTAAAACCATTGCTAAAGGTCACTAAATATTCACAAACTTGCACTTCGGTAAATGACACCTGCTCTCTAAAAAATGTCTGAGGTGGAAAATCGACCAAAAAATTCAAAAGAGGGCAACCTTCCAAGAAGACAATATCAAGAGTTATATTGTACTCCCAATTGTTTCCTTTTTTTAACAGAAAAGAAAACGGCGGTGAAAAATGATGAGTTTTACGAATTTTCAAAGCCATGCAAACCCAAATTACAAAACTCTATCAGCTCACAGCAGCCAGTAGGGCCATTAGCATAAATGCTGCAAACAATAAATGCTGAAGCGATTGTGGAGAAATGTGTACCCTCGATTCTAAGGGGGACGTGGTAAGTGCCACTAATGAAAACACAAAGAAGGTGCTTTGAAAAGGGAAAAACGGTGCTACCAGTCAGTCAATCACAACCACTGCTGGGCCTATTACCTGAGAAAATGAGAATCAAAAAGTCACAGGCTGGCAATCCTGCACTCCAACAATATTTACCATAGGCAACACTTGGAAGCAATGAAAATGTCCATCAACCGAGGACTGCACAAAGTAGAAGTGGTCCACGTACACAGTGGAAAATTGCCCCAATAAAAAATAAAAATTAAAATTAAAAATCCAACAAAAGTAAGGAGACATCAGCTTGTGTGGGTTGGTCCGGGCACACTCCACTCTAATTTATAACCGAGAAACACCACAGGCCACAAGGGCTTTTCCCTAGTTACCAGGGTGGGGAACATAGAAAGGCTTCCGCCCTCTGGCAGTTACCTGCAAAAGCAGCTTTAAAGCCTGTGCTAATGGTCATTTCATAGGAACAAGTACTGCAGAACTGTAAGTGAAACCTGCCCTCAAAATGTCTTCAGGGAGGTAAAGGCCAAAACATTTCAAAATGTGACACATACTTTAAGAGAACACTTTGAAGAACTAAGGGGTAATCACAGCTTGAAAAATAAAAAGGACATGACTTCAAGCTCAATTTCAAAGGATTATGAGGCACGTGCGAATTCAGCCACAAAGAGGTATCAGCTCACACTTGTCAGAATAACCATCAGCAAGAAAACTACAAACAATAAATGCTGAAGGTGTTGTAGAGAAATGGAAACCCTCAACTTCAAGGGGGACGTAACTTGGAAAGGGTCACGAACTAGAACAGAATGGGGGTGCCTTAAAAACGTAAACATTGAGCTACCATATGATCCAGCAGGCCCACTCCTCCACCTATAATCTAAGAAGAGAGAATTGGAAAGACACAGGCAGGCAAATCTGCATTGCACAGTATTACAATAGCCAAGATATGGAAGTAAACAAAAACTCCACCAACAGATGGGAGGACAAAGAAGAACTCCTCCATGTACAGGTGGAATATTCGCTAGTGAAAAAAATGAAACAATGCCATTTGCAGTGCCATAGATGAGTCTAGACGTAATCACGCCACGTGTAGTCAGTGAGAAAGCAAAATACATATATCCTATGATATCACTTTCAGGAGTTACTTAAACATTGATACCAATGAAGATATTTCCACAGAGAAAGGCAATCACAGATTCATTAAAAAACTTATGGTTCACCAAATAGAAAGGGATGAGGATTGGATACATTACCATATTGGGGTTAACAGAGATATACAAACCATGTGAAATATATAATCACCAAAGACGTACGGAAGACCAGGAGAAGACTACTCAACCTTGTGTCATAACCTACATGGGAAAAGGATGCTAGGAAGAATAGATACATGTATATGTGTGAAAGAACCACATCTTGCACACCTAGAACAAACAAACCATTGTAATCAAATTTGCTGGGATAAAAAATAAAAAGTAAATTACAAATATGAACAAGAAGTAATGAGACATAAACTTAAAGGGCTTTTTCCTGGCACGTTCCATTCTAATATACAACCTAGAACACCACTTCCATTAAGGCTCTGTTTCCCTAGTAACCAAATTTGGCAAAGGAGAAATGCTGCCACCTTGTGGCCGTTTCCTTCAAGAGCAGCTTTAAAGTCCCAGCTAATGGTCACTTAACATTCACAAGGACTCAGGGCTGTAAAAGACACTTGCCCTAAAAAATTGTGCTGAAGTAGGGAATGGACAAAAAATTCACAACAGGCAAATGTTTCAAGAAGAGATTATGAAGAGTTAAGTTTTACTCACACTCTTTTTAAAAAAAAGAAAAATGGATAAAAGCTCAACCTCAGGGAGTGTTAGACGCATGCAATCTAATCTACGAAAAGTTTCAACTTACACCAGTCGACTGACCATCAGCAAAAAGTCTACAAACAATAAATGCTGAAGGGGATTTAGAGAACTGTGTACCCTCTACCTTCTGGTGAGACATAAAAGCCAATAATGAGAAAAGAAAGGAGCTGTGTTTAAAAGTAAAAATGGAGGTACCATTCAATCCAGCAGGTGCACCAATGGACCTCTCACCTGAGAAGACAAGAATCGAGAAGACACAGGCCGCAAAAGCTGCAGTGCAGCCTTATTCACAATAGCCAAGACAGTGAAGCAATCAAAATATCCAACAAGAGGTGAATGGATAAAGAAGAAGTGGTCCATGTACACAGTGGAATATTAACCATGGAAAACAACGAACCATTGCTCTCTGAGGCACCACAAAGGAGTCTGGAGATAGTCAGGAAACATGAGGTAAGTCGGAAAGCAAAAGACCTATATTCTATGATATCACTTATAGGCGTTATCTAATAACTGACACAAATGAACATATATCCACAGAGAAAGACACTCACAGACTTAGAAAATAAAACTATGCTCAACTAAAAGGAAAGGTGGGGGGAATGGATAAATTAAGATTAGTGTTACTATATGTATACAAACACATATTATATACATATCTCAAAAATACCGACCATATAGCAAGGGAGGTCTGCGGAACCCTCTGTAACATTTTACATGGGAAGAGGATCTGTACTTGAATAGACATATATAATGTACAAATGAACCAGAGTGTGTTCACCTAGGACAAACAATATTCTAACCTTTAGCCCAATTAAAACACCTTTAAAAACCAAGAAGAAATAATGAGACATAAACTTATGGGGGTTTCTCCACGCACATTCTAATGTAATTTACAACCTAGGAACACGACTTCCAGAAAGGCTCTGCTGCCCTACCACCCAGATTTGGGAATGGAGAAATGCTGCCTCCTTGAGGCCACTTCCCACAACAGCAGCTTTAAACCCATTGCTCTAGGTCACTAAATATTCACAAAACTTGAAGTTCGGGAAATGAGACCTGCTCTCTAAAAAAACTCTTGGGTGGAAAATCGCCCAAAAAATTCAAAAGAGGGCAACCTTCCAAGAAGACAGTTTCAAGAGTTATACTGTACTCCCAATTGTTTCCATTTTTTAACAGAAAAGAAAACAGCGGAGAAAAATGATGAGTTTTACGAATTTTCAACGACTTGCAAACCCAAATTACAAAAACCTATTAGCTCACAGCAGCCAGAAGGGCCATTAGCATAAATGCTGCAAACAATAAATGATGAAGCGATTGTGGAGAAATGCGTACACTCGATTCTAAGGGGGACGTGGTAAGAGCCACTAATGAAAACACAAAGAAGGTGCTTTGAAAATGGAAACACGGTGCTACCAGTCAGTGAATCACACCCACTGCTGGGCCTATCACCTGAGAAAATGAGAATCAAAAAGTCAAAGGCTGGCAATCCTGCACTCCAACAATATTTACCATAGCCAACACTTGGAAGCAATGAAAATGTCCATCAACCGAGGAATGCACAAAGAAGAAGTGGTCCACGTACACAGTGGAAAATTACTCCAATAAAAAATAAAAATTAAATTTAAAAATCCAACACAACTAAGGAGACATCAGCTTGTGTGGGTTGGTCCGGGCACACTCCACTCTAATTTATAACCGAGAAACACCACAGGCCGCAAGGGCTTTTCCCTAGTTACCAGGGTGGGGAACATAGAAAGGCTGCCGCCCTCTGGCAGTTACCTGCAAAAGCAGTTTTAAAGCCTGTGCTAATGGTCATTTCATATGAATAAGTACTGCAGAAGTGTAAATGAAACCTGCCCTCAAAATGTCTTCAGGGAGGTAATGGCCAAAACGTTTCAAAATGTGACACATACTTTAAGAGAACACTTTGAAGAACTAAGGGGTAATCACAGCTTGAAAGATAAAAAGGACATGACTTCAAGCTCAATTTCAACGGATTATGAGGCACGTGCGAATTCAGCCACCAAGAGGTATCAGCTCACACTTGTCAGAATAACCATCAGCAAGAAAACTACAAACAATAAATGCTGAAGGTGTTGTAGAGAAATGCAAACCCTCAACTTCAAGGGGGACGTAACTTGGAAAGGGTCACGAACTAGAACAGAATGGGGGTGCCTTAAAAACGTAAACATTGAGCTACCATATGATCCAGCAGGCCCACTCCTCCACCTATAATCTAAGAAGAGAGAATTGGAAAGACACAGGCAGGCAAATCTGCATTGCACAGTATTACAATAGCCAAGATATGGAAGTAAACAAAAACTCCACCAACAGATGGGAGGACAAAGAAGAACTCCTCCATGTACAGATGGAATATTCGCTAGTGAAAAAAATGAAACAATGCCATTTGCAGCGCCATAGATGAGTCTAGACGTAATCACGCCACGTGTAGTCAGTGAGAAAGCAAAATACATATATCCTATGATATCACTTTCAGGAGTTACTTAAACATTGATACCAATGAAGATACTTCCACAGAGAAAGGCAATCACAGATTCATTAAAAAAGTTATGGTTCACCAAATAGAAAGGGATGAGTATTGGATACATTACCATATTGGGGTTAACAGAGATATACAAACCATGTGAAATATATAATCACCAAAGACGTACGGAAGACCAGGAGAAGACTACTCAACCTTGTGTCATAACCTACATGGGAAAAGGATGCTAGGAAGAATAGATACATGTATATGTGTGAAAGAACCACATCTTGCACACCTAGAACAAACAAACCATTGTAATCAAATTTGCTGGGATAAAAAATAAAAAGTAAATTACAAATATGAACAAGAAGTAATGAGACATAAACTTAAAGGGCTTTTTCCTGGCACGTTCCATTCTAATATACAACCTAGAACACCACTTCCATTAAGGCTCTGTTTCCCTAGTAACCAAATTTGGCAAAGGAGAAATGCTGCCACCTTGTGGCCGTTTCTTGCAAGAGCAGCTTTAAAGTCCCAGCTAATGGTCACTTAACATTCACAAGGACTCAGGGCTGTAAAAGACACTTGCCCTAAAAATTTGTGCTGAAGTAGGGAATGGACAAAAAATTCACAACAGGCAAATGTTTCAAGAAGAGATTATGAAGAGTTAAGTTTTACTCACACTCTTTTTAAAAAAAAGAAAAATGGATAAAAGCTCAACCTCAGGGAGTGTTAGACACATGCAATCTAATCTACGAAAAGTTTCAACTTACACCAGTCGACTGACCATCAGCAAAAAGTCTACAAACAATAAATGCTGAAGGGGATTTAGAGAACTGTGTACCCTCTACCTTCTGGTGAGACATAAAAGCCAATAATGAGAAAAGAAAGGAGCTGTGTTTAAAAGTAAAAATGGAGGTACCATTCAATCCCCAGGCGCACCATTGGACCTCTCACCTGAGAAGACAAGAATCGAGAAGACACGGGCCGCAAAAGCTGCAGTGCAGCCTTATTCACAATAGCCAAGACAGTGAAGCAATCAAAATGTCCAACAACAGGTGAATGGATAAAGAAGAAGTGGTCCATGTACACAATGGAATATTAACCATGGAAAACAATGAACCATTGCTCTTTGAGGCACCACAAATGAGTCTGCAGATAATCATGAAAGATGAGGTAAGTTGGAAAGCAAAAGACCTGTATTCTATGATATCACTTATAGGCGTTCTCTAATAACTGACACAAATGAACATATTTCCACAGAGAAAGACACTCACAGATTTAGAAAACAAACTATGCTCATCTAAAACGAAAGGTGGGGGGAATGGATAAATTAAGATTAGTGTTACTATATGTATACAAACACATATTATCTATATATCTCAAAAAGACCGACCATATAGCAAGGGAAGTCAGCAGAACCTTCTCTACCATTTTACATGGGAAGAGGATCTGTAGTTGAATAGATATATATAATGTACAAATGAACCAGATTGTGTACACCTAGGACAAACAATATTCTAAGCTTTACCCCAATTAAAAAAAAATTTAAAACCAAGAATAAATAATGAGACATAAACTTATGGGGCTTTCTCCATGCACATTCCAATGTAATTTACAACCTAGGAACACGACTTCCAGAAAGGCTCTGCTGCCCTAGTACCCAGATTTGGGAATGGAGAAATGCTGCCTGTTTCAGGTCACTTCCCACAACAGGAGCTTTAAAACCATTGCTAAAGGTCACTAAATATTCACAAACTTGCACTTCGGTAAATGACACCTGCTCTCTAAAAAATGTCTGAGGTGGAAAATCGACCAAAAAATTCAAAAGAGGGCAACCTTCCAAGAAGACAATATCAAGAGTTATATTGTACTCCCAATTGTTTCCTTTTTTTAACAGAAAAGAAAACGGCGGTGAAAAATGATGAGTTTTACGAATTTTCAAAGCCATGCAAACCCAAATTACAAAACTCTATCAGCTCACAGCAGCCAGTAGGGCCATTAGCATAAATGCTGCAAACAATAAATGCTGAAGCGATTGTGGAGAAATGTGTACCCTCGATTCTAAGGGGGACGTGGTAAGTGCCACTAATGAAAACACAAAGAAGGTGCTTTGAAAAGGGAAAAACGGTGCTACCAGTCAGTCAATCACAACCACTGCTGGGCCTATTACCTGAGAAAATGAGAATCAAAAAGTCACAGGCTGGCAATCCTGCACTCCAACAATATTTACCATAGGCAACACTTGGAAGCAATGAAAATGTCCATCAACCGAGGACTGCACAAAGTAGAAGTGGTCCACGTACAC
This sequence comes from Balaenoptera physalus, assembly GCF_965194825.1. Taxonomy (NCBI): domain Eukaryota; kingdom Metazoa; phylum Chordata; class Mammalia; order Artiodactyla; family Balaenopteridae; genus Balaenoptera; species Balaenoptera physalus. Next base: position 233,534 of record NW_028125833.1, read on the forward strand.
AGTGGAAAATTGCCCCAATAAAAAATAAAAATTAAAATTAAAAATCCAACAAAAGTAAGGAGACATCAGCTTGTGTGGGTTGGTCCGGGCACACTCCACTCTAATTTATAACCGAGAAACACCACAGGCCACAAGGGCTTTTCCCTAGTTACCAGGGTGGGGAACATAGAAAGGCTTCCGCCCTCTGGCAGTTACCTGCAAAAGCAGCTTTAAAGCCTGTGCTAATGGTCATTTCATAGGAACAAGTACTGCAGAACTGTAAGTGAAACCTGCCCTCAAAATGTCTTCAGGGAGGTAAAGGCCAAAACATTTCAAAATGTGACACATACTTTAAGAGAACACTTTGAAGAACTAAGGGGTAATCACAGCTTGAAAAATAAAAAGGACATGACTTCAAGCTCAATTTCAAAGGATTATGAGGCACGTGCGAATTCAGCCACAAAGAGGTATCAGCTCACACTTGTCAGAATAACCATCAGCAAGAAAACTACAAACAATAAATGCTGAAGGTGTTGTAGAGAAATGGAAACCCTCAACTTCAAGGGGGACGTAACTTGGAAAGGGTCACGAACTAGAACAGAATGGGGGTGCCTTAAAAACGTAAACATTGAGCTACCATATGATCCAGCAGGCCCACTCCTCCACCTATAATCTAAGAAGAGAGAATTGGAAAGACACAGGCAGGCAAATCTGCATTGCACAGTATTACAATAGCCAAGATATGGAAGTAAACAAAAACTCCACCAACAGATGGGAGGACAAAGAAGAACTCCTCCATGTACAGATGGAATATTCGCTAGTGAAAAAAATGAAACAATGCCATTTGCAGTGCCATAGATGAGTCTAGACGTAATCACGCCACGTGTAGTCAGTGAGAAAGCAAAATACATATATCCTATGATATCACTTTCAGGAGTTACTTAAACATTGATACCAATGAAGATATTTCCACAGAGAAAGGCAATCACAGATTCATTAAAAAACTTATGGTTCACCAAATAGAAAGGGATGAGGATTGGATACATTACCATATTGGGGTTAACAGAGATATACAAACTATGTGAAATATATAATCACCAAAGACGTACGGAAGACCAGGAGAAGACTACTCAACCTTGTGTCATAACCTACATGGGAAAAGGATGCTAGGAAGAATAGATACATGTATATGTGTGAAAGAACCACATCTTGCACACCTAGAACAAACAAACCATTGTAATCAAATTTGCTGGGATAAAAAATAAAAAGTAAATTACAAATATGAACAAGAAGTAATGAGACATAAACTTAAAGGGCTTTTTCCTGGCACGTTCCATTCTAATATACAACCTAGAACACCACTTCCATTAAGGCTCTGTTTCCCTAGTAACCAAATTTGGCAAAGGAGAAATGCTGCCACCTTGTGGCCGTTTCCTTCAAGAGCAGCTTTAAAGTCCCAGCTAATGGTCACTTAACATTCACAAGGACTCAGGGCTGTAAAAGACACTTGCCCTAAAAAATTGTGCTGAAGTAGGGAATGGACAAAAAATTCACAACAGGCAAATGTTTCAAGAAGAGATTATGAAGAGTTAAGTTTTACTCACACTCTTTTTAAAAAAAAGAAAAATGCATAAAAGCTCAACCTCAGGGAGTGTTAGACGCATGCAATCTAATCTACGAAAAGTTTCAACTTACACCAGTCGACTGACCATCAGCAAAAAGTCTACAAACAATAAATGCTGAAGGGGATTTAGAGAACTGTGTACCCTCTACCTTCTGGTGAGACATAAAAGCCAATAATGAGAAAAGAAAGGAGCTGTGTTTAAAAGTAAAAATGGAGGTACCATTCAATCCAGCAGGTGCACCAATGGACCTCTCACCTGAGAAGACAAGAATCGAGAAGACACAGGCCGCAAAAGCTGCAGTGCAGCCTTATTCACAATAGCCAAGACAGTGAAGCAATCAAAATATCCAACAAGAGGTGAATGGATAAAGAAGAAGTGGTCCATGTACACAGTGGAATATTAACCATGGAAAACAACGAACCATTGCTCTCTGAGGCACCACAAAGGAGTCTGGAGATAGTCAGGAAACATGAGGTAAGTCGGAAAGCAAAAGACCTATATTCTATGATATCACTTATAGGCGTTATCTAATAACTGACACAAATGAACATATATCCACAGAGAAAGACACTCACAGACTTAGAAAATAAAACTATGCTCAACTAAAAGGAAAGGTGGGGGGAATGGATAAATTAAGATTAGTGTTACTATATGTATACAAACACATATTATATACATATCTCAAAAATACCGACCATATAGCAAGGGAGGTCTGCGGAACCCTCTGTAACATTTTACATGGGAAGAGGATCTGTACTTGAATAGACATATATAATGTACAAATGAACCAGAGTGTGTTCACCTAGGACAAAAAATATTCTAACCTTTAGCCCAATTAAAACACCTTTAAAAACCAAGAAGAAATAATGAGACATAAACTTATGGGGGTTTCTCCACGCACATTCTAATGTAATTTACAACCTAGGAACACGACTTCCAGAAAGGCTCTGCTGCCCTACCACCCAGATTTGGGAATGGAGAAATGCTGCCTCCTTGAGGCCACTTCCCACAACAGCAGCTTTAAACCCATTGCTCTAGGTCACTAAATATTCACAAAACTTGAAGTTGGGGAAATGAGACCTGCTCTCTAAAAAAACTCTTGGGTGGAAAATCGCCCAAAAAATTCAAAAGAGGGCAACCTTCCAAGAAGACAGTTTCAAGAGTTATACTGTACTCCCAATTGTTTCCTTTTTTTAACAGAAAAGAAAACATCGGAGAAAAATGATGAGTTTTACGAATTTTCAACGACTTGCAAACCCAAATTACAAAAACCTATGAGCTCACAGCAGCCAGAAGGGCCATTAGCATAAATGCTGCAAACAATAAATGATGAAGCGATTGTGGAGAAATGCGTACACTCGATTCTAAGGGGGACGTGGTAAGAGCCACTAATGAAAACACAAAGAAGGTGCTTTGAAAATGGAAACACGGTGCTACCAGTCAGTGAATCACACCCACTGCTGGGCCTATCACCTGAGAAAATGAGAATCAAAAAGTCAAAGGCTGGCAATCCTGCACTCCAACAATATTTACCATAGCCAACACTTGGAAGCAATGAAAATGTCCATCAACCGAGGAATGCACAAAGAAGAAGTGGTCCACGTACACAGTGGAAAATTACTCCAATAAAAAATAAAAATTAAATTTAAAAATCCAACACAACTAAGGAGACATCAGCTTGTGTGGGTTGGTCCGGGCACACTCCACTCTAATTTATAACCGAGAAACACCACAGGCCGCAAGGGCTTTTCCCTAGTTACCAGGGTGGGGAACATAGAAAGGCTGCCGCCCTCTGGCAGTTACCTGCAAAAGCAGTTTTAAAGCCTGTGCTAATGGTCATTTCATATGAATAAGTACTGCAGAAGTGTAAATGAAACCTGCCCTCAAAATGTCTTCAGGGAGGTAAAGGCCAAAACGTTTCAAAATGTGACACATACTTTAAGAGAACACTTTGAAGAACTAAGGGGTAATCACAGCTTGAAAAATAAAAAGGACATGACTTCAAGCTCAATTTCAACGGATTATGAGGCACGTGCGAATTCAGCCACCAAGAGGTATCAGCTCACACTTGTCAGAATAACCATCAGCAAGAAAACTACAAACAATAAATGCTGAAGGTGTTGTAGAGAAATGGAAACCCTCAACTTCAAGGGGGACGTAACTTGGAAAGGGTCACGAACTAGAACAGAATGGGGGTGCCTTAAAAACGTAAACATTGAGCTACCATATGATCCAGCAGGCCCACTCCTCCACCTATAATCTAAGAAGAGAGAATTGGAAAGACACAGGCAGGCAAATCTGCATTGCACAGTATTACAATAGCCAAGATATGGAAGTAAACAAAAACTCCACCAACAGATGGGAGGACAAAGAAGAACTCCTCCATGTACAGATGGAATATTCGCTAGTGAAAAAAATGAAACAATGCCATTTGCAGCGCCATAGATGAGTCTAGACGTAATCACGCCACGTGTAGTCAGTGAGAAAGCAAAATACATATATCCTATGATATCACTTTCAGGAGTTACTTAAACATTGATACCAATGAAGATACTTCCACAGAGAAAGGCAATCACAGATTCATTAAAAAAGTTATGGTTCACCAAATAGAAAGGGATGAGGATTGGATACATTACCATATTGGGGTTAACAGAGATATACAAACCATGTGAAATATATAATCACCAAAGACGTACGGAAGACCAGGAGAAGACTACTCAACCTTGTGTCATAACCTACATGGGAAAAGGATGCTAGGAAGAATAGATACATGTATATGTGTGAAAGAACCACATCTTGCACACCTAGAACAAACAAACCATTGTAATCAAATTTGCTGGGATAAAAAATAAAAAGTAAATTACAAATATGAACAAGAAGTAATGAGACATAAACTTAAAGGGCTTTTTCCTGGCACGTTCCATTCTAATATACAACCTAGAACACCACTTCCATTAAGGCTCTGTTTCCCTAGTAACCAAATTTGGCAAAGGAGAAATGCTGCCACCTTGTGGCCGTTTCCTGCAAGAGCAGCTTTAAAGTCCCAGCTAATGGTCACTTAACATTCACAAGGACTCAGGGCTGTAAAAGACACTTGCCCTAAAAATTTGTGCTGAAGTAGGGAATGGACAAAAAATTCACAACAGGCAAATGTTTCAAGAAGAGATTATGAAGAGTTAAGTTTTACTCACACTCTTTTTAAAAAAAAGAAAAATGGATAAAAGCTCAACCTCAGGGAGTGTTAGACACATGCAATCTAATCTACGAAAAGTTTCAACTTACACCAGTCGACTGACCATCAGCAAAAAGTCTACAAACAATAAATGCTGAAGGGGATTTAGAGAACTGTGTACCCTCTACCTTCTGGTGAGACATAAAAGCCAATAATGAGAAAAGAAAGGAGCTGTGTTTAAAAGTAAAAATGGAGGTACCATTCAATCCCCAGGCGCACCATTGGACCTCTCACCTGAGAAGACAAGAATTGAGAAGACACGGGCCGCAAAAGCTGCAGTGCAGCCTTATTCACAATAGCCAAGACAGTGAAGCAATCAAAATGTCCAACAACAGGTGAATGGATAAAGAAGAAGTGGTCCATGTACACAATGGAATATTAACCATGGAAAACAATGAACCATTGCTCTTTGAGGCACCACAAATGAGTCTGCAGATAATCATGAAAGATGAGGTAAGTTGGAAAGCAAAAGACCTGTATTCTATGATATCACTTATAGGCGTTCTCTAATAACTGACACAAATGAACATATTTCCACAGAGAAAGACACTCACAGATTTAGAAAACAAACTATGCTCATCTAAAACGAAAGGTGGGGGGAATGGATAAATTAAGATTAGTGTTACTATATGTATACAAACACATATTATCTATATATCTCAAAAAGACCGACCATATAGCAAGGGAAGTCAGCAGAACCTTCTCTACCATTTTACATGGGAAGAGGATCTGTAGTTGAATAGATATATATAATGTACAAATGAACCAGATTGTGTACACCTAGGACAAACAATATTCTAAGCTTTACCCCAATTAAAAAAAAATTTAAAACCAAGAATAAATAATGAGACATAAACTTATGGGGCTTTCTCCATGCACATTCCAATGTAATTTACAACCTAGGAACACGACTTCCAGAAAGGCTCTGCTGCCCTAGTACCCAGATTTGGGAATGGAGAAATGCTGCCTGTTTCAGGTCATTTCCCACAACAGGAGCTTTAAAACCATTGCTAAAGGTCACTAAATATTCACAAACTTGCACTTCGGTAAATGACACCTGCTCTCTAAAAAATGTCTGAGGTGGAAAATCGACCAAAAAATTCAAAAGAGGGCAACCTTCCAAGAAGACAATATCAAGAGTTATATTGTACTCCCAATTGTTTCCTTTTTTTAACAGAAAAGAAAACGGCGGTGAAAAATGATGAGTTTTACGAATTTTCAAAGCCATGCAAACCCAAATTACAAAACTCTATCAGCTCACAGCAGCCAGTAGGGCCATTAGCATAAATGCTGCAAACAATAAATGCTGAAGCGATTGTGGAGAAATGTGTACCCTCGATTCTAAGGGGGACGTGGTAAGTGCCACTAATGAAAACACAAAGAAGGTGCTTTGAAAAGGGAAAAACGGTGCTACCAGTCAGTCAATCACAACCACTGCTGGGCCTATTACCTTAGAAAATGAGAATCAAAAAGTCACAGGCTGGCAATCCTGCACTCCAACAATATTTACCATAGGCAACACTTGGAAGCAATGAAAATGTCCATCAACCGAGGACTGCACAAAGTAGAAGTGGTCCACGTACACAGTGGAAAATTGCCCCAATAAAAAATAAAAATTAAAATTAAAAATCCAACAAAAGTAAGGAGACATCAGCTTGTGTGGGTTGGTCCGGGCACACTCCACTCTAATTTATAACCGAGAAACACCACAGGCCACAAGGGCTTTTCCCTAGTGACCAGGGTGGGGAACATAGAAAGGCTTCCGCCCTCGGGCAGTTACCTGCAAAAGCAGCTTTAAAGCCTGTGCTAATGGTCATTTCATAGGAACAAGTACTGCAGAACTGTAAGTGAAACCTGCCCTCAAAATGTCTTCAGGGAGGTAAAGGCCAAAACATTTCAAAATGTGACACATACTTTAAGAGAACACTTTGAAGAACTAAGGGGTAATCCCAGCTTGAAAAATAAAAAGGACATGACTTCAAGCTCAATTTCAAAGGATTATGAGGCACGTGCGAATTCAGCCACAAAGAGGTATCAGCTCACACTTGTCAGAATAACCATCAGCAAGAAAACTACAAACAATAAATGCTGAAGGTGTTGTAGAGAAATGGAAACCCTCAACTTCAAGGGGGACGGAACTTGGAAAGGGTCACGAACTAGAACAGAATGGGGGTGCCTTAAAAACGTAAACATTGAGCTACCATATGATCCAGCAGGCCCACTCCTCCACCTATAATCTAAGAAGAGAGAATTGGAAAGACACAGGCAGGCAAATCTGCATTGCACAGTATTACAATAGCCAAGATATGGAAGTAAACAAAAACTCCACCAACAGATGGGAGGACAAAGAAGAACTCCTCCATGTACAGATGGAATATTCGCTAGTGAAAAAAATGAAACAATGCCATTTGCAGTGCCATAGATGAGTCTAGACGTAATCACGCCACGTGTAGTCAGTGAGAAAGCAAAATACATATATCCTATGATATCACTTTTAGGAGTTACTTAAACATTGATACCAATGAAGATATTTCCACAGAGAAAGGCAATCACAGATTCATTAAAAAACTTATGGTTCACCAAATAGAAAGGGATGAGGATTGGATACATTACCATATTGGGGTTAACAGAGATATACAAACCATGTGAAATATATAATCACCAAAGACGTACGGAAGACCAGGAGAAGACTACTCAACCTTGTGTCATAACCTCCATGGGAAAAGGATGCTAGGAAGAATAGATACATGTATATGTGTGAAAGAACCACATCTTGCACACCTAGAACAAACAAACCATTGTAATCAAATTTGCTGGGATAAAAAATAAAAAGTAAATTACAAATATGAACAAGAAGTAATGAGACATAAACTTAAAGGGCTTTTTCCTGGCACGTTCCATTCTAATATACAACCTAGAACACCACTTCCATTAAGGCTCTGTTTCCCTAGTAACCAAATTTGGCAAAGGAGAAATGCTGCCACCTTGTGGCCGTTTCCTTCAAGAGCAGCTTTAAAGTCCCAGCTAATGGTCACTTAACATTCACAAGGACTCAGGGCTGTAAAAGACACTTGCCCTAAAAAATTGTGCTGAAGTAGGGAATGGACAAAAAATTCACAACAGGCAAATGTTTCAAGAAGAGATTATGAAGAGTTAAGTTTTACTCACACTCTTTTTAAAAAAAAGAAAAATGGATAAAAGCTCAACCTCAGGGAGTGTTAGACGCATGCAATCTAATCTACGAAAAGTTTCAACTTACACCAGTCGACTGACCATCAGCAAAAAGTCTACAAACAATAAATGCTGAAGGGGATTTAGAGAACTGTGTACCCTCTACCTTCTGGTGAGACATAAAAGCCAATAATGAGAAAAGAAAGGAGCTGTGTTTAAAAGTAAAAATGGAGGTACCATTCAATCCAGCAGGTGCACCAATGGACCTCTCACCTGAGAAGACAAGAATCGAGAAGACACAGGCCGCAAAAGCTGCAGTGCAGCCTTATTCACAATAGCCAAGACAGTGAAGCAATCAAAATATCCAACAAGAGGTGAATGGATAAAGAAGAAGTGGTCCATGTACACAGTGGAATATTAACCATGGAAAACAACGAACCATTGCTCTCTGAGGCACCACAAAGGAGTCTGGAGATAGTCAGGAAACATGAGGTAAGTCGGAAAGCAAAAGACCTATATTCTATGATATCACTTATAGGCGTTATCTAATAACTGACACAAATGAACATATATCCACAGAGAAAGACACTCACAGACTTAGAAAATAAAACTATGCTCAACTAAAAGGAAAGGTGGGGGGAATGGATAAATTAAGATTAGTGTTACTATATGTATACAAACACATATTATATACATATCTCAAAAATACCGACCATATAGCAAGGGAGGTCTGCGGAACCCTCTGTAACATTTTACATGGGAAGAGGATCTGTACTTGAATAGACATATATAATGTACAAATGAACCAGAGTGTGTTCACCTAGGACAAACAATATTCTAACCTTTAGCCCAATTAAAACACCTTTAAAAACCAAGAAGAAATAATGAGACATAAACTTATGGGGGTTTCTCCACGCACATTCTAATGTAATTTACAACCTAGGAACACGACTTCCAGAAAGGCTCTGCTGCCCTACCACCCAGATTTGGGAATGGAGAAATGCTGCCTCCTTGAGGCCACTTCCCACAACAGCAGCTTTAAACCCATTGCTCTAGGTCACTAAATATTCACAAAACTTGAAGTTCGGGAAATGAGACCTGCTCTCTAAAAAAACTCTTGGGTGGAAAATCGCCCAAAAAATTCAAAAGAGGGCAGCCTTCCAAGAAGACAGTTTCAAGAGTTATACTGTACTCCCAATTGTTTCCTTTTTTTAACAGAAAAGAAAACAGCGGAGAAAAATGATGAGTTTTACGAATTTTCAACGACTTGCAAACCCAAATTACAAAAACCTATGAGCTCACAGCAGCCAGAAGGGCCATTAGCATAAATGCTGCAAACAATAAATGATGAAGCGATTGTGGAGAAATGCGTACCCTCGATTCTAAGGGGGACGTGGTAAGAGCCACTAATGAAAACACAAAGAAGGTGCTTTGAAAATGGAAACACGGTGCTACCAGTCAGTGAATCACACCCACTGCTGGGCCTATCACCTGAGAAAATGAGAATCAAAAAGTCAAAGGCTGGCAATCCTGCACTCCAACAATATTTACCATAGCCAACACTTGGAAGCAATGAAAATGTCCATCAACCGAGGAATGCACAAAGAAGAAGTGGTCCACGTACACAGTGGAAAATTACTCCAATAAAAAATAAAAATTAAATTTAAAAATCCAACACAACTAAGGAGACATCAGCTTGTGTGGGTTGGTCCGGGCACACTCCACTCTAATTTATAACCGAGAAACACCACAGGCCGCAAGGGCTTTTCCCTAGTTACCAGGGTGGGGAACATAGAAAGGCTGCCGCCCTCTGGCAGTTACCTGCAAAAGCAGTTTTAAAGCCTGTGCTAATGGTCATTTCATATGAATAAGTACTGCAGAAGTGTAAATGAAACCTGCCCTCAAAATGTCTTCAGGGAGGTAAAGGCCAAAACGTTTCAAAATGTGACACATACTTTAAGAGAACACTTTGAAGAACTAAGGGGTAATCACAGCTTGAAAAATAAAAAGGACATGACTTCAAGCTCAATTTCAAAGGATTATGAGGCACGTGCGAATTCAGCCACCAAGAGGTATCAGCTCACACTTGTCAGAATAACCATCAGCAAGAAAACTACAAACAATAAATGCTGAAGGTGTTGTAGAGAAATGCAAACCCTCAACTTCAAGGGGGACGTAACTTGGAAAGGGTCACGAACTAGAACAGAATGGGGGTGCCTTAAAAACGTAAACATTGAGCTACCATATGATCCAGCAGGCCCACTCCTCCACCTATAATCTAAGAAGAGAGAATTGGAAAGACACAGGCAGGCAAATCTGCATTGCACAGTATTACAATAGCCAAGATATGGAAGTAAACAAAAACTCCACCAACAGATGGGAGGACAAAGAAGAACTCCTCCATGTACAGATGGAATATTCGCTAGTGAAAAAAATGAAACAATGCCATTTGCAGCGCCATAGATGAGTCTAGACGTAATCACGCCACGTGTAGTCAGTGAGAAAGCAAAATACATATATCCTATGATATCACTTTCAGGAGTTACTTAAACATTGATACCAATGAAGATACTTCCACAGAGAAAGGCAATCACAGATTCATTAAAAAAGTTATGGTTCACCAAATAGAAAGGGATGAGGATTGGATACATTACCATATTGGGGTTAACAGAGATATACAAACCATGTGAAATATATAATCACCAAAGACGTACGGAAGACCAGGAGAAGACTACTCAACCTTGTGTCATAACCTACATGGGAAAAGGATGCTAGGAAGAATAGATACATGTATATGTGTGAAAGAACCACATCTTGCACACCTAGAACAAACAAACCATTGTAATCAAATTTGCTGGGATAAAAAATAAAAAGTAAATTACAAATATGAACAAGAAGTAATGAGACATAAACTTAAAGGGCTTTTTCCTGGCACGTTCCATTCTAATATACAACCTAGAACACCACTTCCATTAAGGCTCTGTTTCCCTAGTAACCAAATTTGGCAAAGGAGAAATGCTGCCACCTTGTGGCCGTTTCCTGCAAGAGCAGCTTTAAAGTCCCAGCTAATGGTCACTTAACATTCACAAGGACTCAGGGCTGTAAAAGACACTTGCCCTAAAAATTTGTGCTGAAGTAGGGAATGGACAAAAAATTCACAACAGGCAAATGTTTCAAGAAGAGATTATGAAGAGTTAAGTTTTACTCACACTCTTTTTAAAAAAAAGAAAAATGGATAAAAGCTCAACCTCAGGGAGTGTTAGACACATGCAATCTAATCTACGAAAAGTTTCAACTTACACCAGTCGACTGACCATCAGCAAAAAGTCTACAAACAATAAATGCTGAAGGGGATTTAGAGAACTGTGTACCCTCTACCTTCTGGTGAGACATAAAAGCCAATAATGAGAAAAGAAAGGAGCTGTGTTTAAAAGTAAAAATGGAGGTACCATTCAATCCCCAGGCGCACCATTGGACCTCTCACCTGAGAAGACAAGAATTGAGAAGACACGGGCCGCAAAAGCTGCAGTGCAGCCTTATTCACAATAGCCAAGACAGTGAAGCAATCAAAATGTCCAACAACAGGTGAATGGATAAAGAAGAAGTGGTCCATGTACACAATGGAATATTAACCATGGAAAACAATGAACCATTGCTCTTTGAGGCACCACAAATGAGTCTGCAGATAATCATGAAAGATGAGGTAAGTTGGAAAGCAAAAGACCTGTATTCTATGATATCACTTATAGGCGTTCTCTAATAACTGACACAAATGAACATATTTCCACAGAGAAAGACACTCACAGATTTAGAAAACAAACTATGCTCATCTAAAACGAAAGGTGGGGGGAATGGATAAATTAAGATTAGTGTTACTATATGTATACAAACACATATTATCTATATATCTCAAAAAGACCGACCATATAGCAAGGGAAGTCAGCAGAACCTTCTCTACCATTTTACATGGGAAGAGGATCTGTAGTTGAATAGATATATATAATGTACAAATGAACCAGATTGTGTACACCTAGGACAAACAATATTCTAAGCTTTACCCCAATTAAAAAAAAATTTAAAACCAAGAATAAATAATGAGACATAAACTTATGGGGCTTTCTCCATGCACATTCCAATGTAATTTACAACCTAGGAACACGACTTCCAGAAAGGCTCTGCTGCCCTAGTACCCAGATTTGGGAATGGAGAAATGCTGCCTGTTTCAGGTCATTTCCCACAACAGGAGCTTTAAAACCATTGCTAAAGGTCACTAAATATTCACAAACTTGCACTTCGGTAAATGACACCTGCTCTCTAAAAAATGTCTGAGGTGGAAAATCGACCAAAAAATTCAAAAGAGGGCAACCTTCCAAGAAGACAATATCAAGAGTTATATTGTACTCCCAATTGTTTCCTTTTTTTAACAGAAAAGAAAACGGCGGTGAAAAATGATGAGTTTTACGAATTTTCAAAGCCATGCAAACCCAAATTACAAAACTCTATCAGCTCACAGCAGCCAGTAGGGCCATTAGCATAAATGCTGCAAACAATAAATGCTGAAGCGATTGTGGAGAAATGTGTACCCTCGATTCTAAGGGGGACGTGGTAAGTGCCACTAATGAAAACACAAAGAAGGTGCTTTGAAAAGGGAAAAACGGTGCTACCAGTCAGTCAATCACAACCACTGCTGGGCCTATTACCTTAGAAAATGAGAATCAAAAAGTCACAGGCTGGCAATCCTGCACTCCAACAATATTTACCATAGGCAACACTTGGAAGCAATGAAAATGTCCATCAACCGAGGACTGCACAAAGTAGAAGTGGTCCACGTACACAGTGGAAAATTGCCCCAATAAAAAATAAAAATTAAAATTAAAAATCCAACAAAAGTAAGGAGACATCAGCTTGTGTGGGTTGGTCCGGGCACACTCCACTCTAATTTATAACCGAGAAACACCACAGGCCACAAGGGCTTTTCCCTAGTGACCAGGGTGGGGAACATAGAAAGGCTTCCGCCCTCGGGCAGTTACCTGCAAAAGCAGCTTTAAAGCCTGTGCTAATGGTCATTTCATAGGAACAAGTACTGCAGAACTGTAAGTGAAACCTGCCCTCAAAATGTCTTCAGGGAGGTAAAGGCCAAAACATTTCAAAATGTGACACATACTTTAAGAGAACACTTTGAAGAACTAAGGGGTAATCCCAGCTTGAAAAATAAAAAGGACATGACTTCAAGCTCAATTTCAAAGGATTATGAGGCACGTGCGAATTCAGCCACAAAGAGGTATCAGCTCACACTTGTCAGAATAACCATCAGCAAGAAAACTACAAACAATAAATGCTGAAGGTGTTGTAGAGAAATGGAAACCCTCAACTTCAAGGGGGACGTAACTTGGAAAGGGTCACGAACTAGAACAGAATGGGGGTGCCTTAAAAACGTAAACATTGAGCTACCATATGATCCAGCAGGCCCACTCCTCCACCTATAATCTAAGAAGAGAGAATTGGAAAGACACAGGCAGGCAAATCTGCATTGCACAGTATTACAATAGCCAAGATATGGAAGTAAACAAAAACTCCACCAACAGATGGGAGGACAAAGAAGAACTCCTCCATGTACAGATGGAATATTCGCTAGTGAAAAAAATGAAACAATGCCATTTGCAGTGCCATAGATGAGTCTAGACGTAATCACGCCACGTGTAGTCAGTGAGAAAGCAAAATACATATATCCTATGATATCACTTTTAGGAGTTACTTAAACATTGATACCAATGAAGATATTTCCACAGAGAAAGGCAATCACAGATTCATTAAAAAACTTATGGTTCACCAAATAGAAAGGGATGAGGATTGGATACATTACCATATTGGGGTTAACAGAGATATACAAACCATGTGAAATATATAATCACCAAAGACGTACGGAAGACCAGGAGAAGACTACTCAACCTTGTGTCATAACCTCCATGGGAAAAGGATGCTAGGAAGAATAGATACATGTATATGTGTGAAAGAACCACATCTTGCACACCTAGAACAAACAAACCATTGTAATCAAATTTGCTGGGATAAAAAATAAAAAGTAAATTACAAATATGAACAAGAAGTAATGAGACATAAACTTAAAGGGCTTTTTCCTGGCACGTTCCATTCTAATATACAACCTAGAACACCACTTCCATTAAGGCTCTGTTTCCCTAGTAACCAAATTTGGCAAAGGAGAAATGCTGCCACCTTGTGGCCGTTTCCTTCAAGAGCAGCTTTAAAGTCCCAGCTAATGGTCACTTAACATTCACAAGGACTCAGGGCTGTAAAAGACACTTGCCCTAAAAAATTGTGCTGAAGTAGGGAATGGACAAAAAATTCACAACAGGCAAATGTTTCAAGAAGAGATTATGAAGAGTTAAGTTTTATTCACACTCTTTTTAAAAAAAAGAAAAATGGATAAAAGCTCAACCTCAGGGAGTGTTAGACGCATGCAATCTAATCTACGAAAAGTTTCAACTTACACCAGTCGACTGACCATCAGCAAAAAGTCTACAAACAATAAATGCTGAAGGGGATTTAGAGAACTGTGTACCCTCTACCTTCTGGTGAGACATAAAAGCCAATAATGAGAAAAGAAAGGAGCTGTGTTTAAAAGTAAAAATGGAGGTACCATTCAATCCAGCAGGTGCACCAATGGACCTCTCACCTGAGAAGACAAGAATCGAGAAGACACAGGCCGCAAAAGCTGCAGTGCAGCCTTATTCACAATAGCCAAGACAGTGAAGCAATCAAAATATCCAACAAGAGGTGAATGGATAAAGAAGAAGTGGTCCATGTACACAGTGGAATATTAACCATGGAAAACAACGAACCATTGCTCTCTGAGGCACCACAAAGGAGTCTGGAGATAGTCAGGAAACATGAGGTAAGTCGGAAAGCAAAAGACCTATATTCTATGATATCACTTATAGGCGTTATCTAATAACTGACACAAATGAACATATATCCACAGAGAAAGACACTCACAGACTTAGAAAATAAAACTATGCTCAACTAAAAGGAAAGGTGGGGGGAATGGATAAATTAAGATTAGTGTTACTATATGTATACAAACACATATTATATACATATCTCAAAAACACCGACCATATAGCAAGGGAGGTCTGCGGAACCCTCTGTAACATTTTACATGGGAAGAGGATCTGTACTTGAATAGACATATATAATGTACAAATGAACCAGAGTGTGTTCACCTAGGACAAACAATATTCTAACCTTTAGCCCAATTAAAACACCTTTAAAAACCAAGAAGAAATAATGAGACATAAACTTATGGGGGTTTCTCCACGCACATTCTAATGTAATTTACAACCTAGGAACACGACTTCCAGAAAGGCTCTGCTGCCCTACCACCCAGATTTGGGAATGGAGAAATGCTGCCTCCTTGAGGCCACTTCCCACAACAGCAGCTTTAAACCCATTGCTCTAGGTCACTAAATATTCACAAAACTTGAAGTTCGGGAAATGAGACCTGCTCTCTAAAAAAACTCTTGGGTGGAAAATCGCCCAAAAAATTCAAAAGAGGGCAGCCTTCCAAGAAGACAGTTTCAAGAGTTATACTGTACTCCCAATTGTTTCCTTTTTTTAACAGAAAAGAAAACAGCGGAGAAAAATGATGAGTTTTACGAATTTTCAACGACTTGCAAACCCAAATTACAAAAACCTATGAGCTCACAGCAGCCAGAAGGGCCATTAGCATAAATGCTGCAAACAATAAATGATGAAGCGATTGTGGAGAAATGCGTACCCTCGATTCTAAGGGGGACGTGGTAAGAGCCACTAATGAAAACACAAAGAAGGTGCTTTGAAAATGGAAACACGGTGCTACCAGTCAGTGAATCACACCCACTGCTGGGCCTATCACCTGAGAAAATGAGAATCAAAAAGTCAAAGGCTGGCAATCCTGCACTCCAACAATATTTACCATAGCCAACACTTGGAAGCAATGAAAATGTCCATCAACCGAGGAATGCACAAAGAAGAAGTGGTCCACGTACACAGTGGAAAATTACTCCAATAAAAAATAAAAATTAAATTTAAAAATCCAACACAACTAAGGAGACATCAGCTTGTGTGGGTTGGTCCGGGCACACTCCACTCTAATTTATAACCGAGAAACACCACAGGCCGCAAGGGCTTTTCCCTAGTTACCAGGGTGGGGAACATAGAAAGGCTGCCGCCCTCTGGCAGTTACCTGCAAAAGCAGTTTTAAAGCCTGTGCTAATGGTCATTTCATATGAATAAGTACTGCAGAAGTGTAAATGAAACCTGCCCTCAAAATGTCTTCAGGGAGGTAAAGGCCAAAACGTTTCAAAATGTGACACATACTTTAAGAGAACACTTTGAAGAACTAAGGGGTAATCACAGCTTGAAAAATAAAAAGGACATGACTTCAAGCTCAATTTCAACGGATTATGAGGCACGTGCGAATTCAGCCACCAAGAGGTATCAGCTCACACTTGTCAGAATAACCATCAGCAAGAAAACTACAAACAATAAATGCTGAAGGTGTTGTAGAGAAATGCAAACCCTCAACTTCAAGGGGGACGTAACTTGGAAAGGGTCACGAACTAGAACAGAATGGGGGTGCCTTAAAAACGTAAACATTGAGCTACCATATGATCTAGCAGGCCCACTCCTCCACCTATAATCTAAGAAGAGAGAATTGGAAAGACACAGGCAGGCAAATCTGCATTGCACAGTATTACAATAGCCAAGATATGGAAGTAAACAAAAACTCCACCAACAGATGGGAGGACAAAGAAGAACTCCTCCATGTACAGATGGAATATTCGCTAGTGAAAAAAATGAAACAATGCCATTTGCAACGCCATAGATGAGTCTAGACGTAATCACGCCACGTGTAGTCAGTGAGAAAGCAAAATACATATATCCTATGATATCACTTTCAGGAGTTACTTAAACATTGATACCAATGAAGATACTTCCACAGAGAAAGGCAATCACAGATTCATTAAAAAACTTATGGTTCACCAAATAGAAAGGGATGAGGATTGGATACATTACCATATTGGGGTTAACAGAGATATACAAACCCTGTGAAATATATAATCACCAAAGACGTACGGAAGACCAGGAGAAGACTACTCAACCTTGTGTCATAACCTACATGGGAAAAGGATGCTAGGAAGAATAGATACATGTATATGTGTGAAAGAACCACATCTTGCACACCTAGAACAAACAAACCATTGTAATCAAATTTGCTGGGATAAAAAATAAAAAGTAAATTACAAATATGAACAAGAAGTAATGAGACATAAACTTAAAGGGCTTTTTCCTGGCACGTTCCATTCTAATATACAACCTAGAACACCACTTCCATTAAGGCTCTGTTTCCCTAGTAACCAAATTTGGCAAAGGAGAAATGCTGCCACCTTGTGGCCGTTTCCTGCAAGAGCAGCTTTAAAGTCCCAGCTAATGGTCACTTAACATTCACAAGGACTCAGGGCTGTAAAAGACACTTGCCCTAAAAATTTGTGCTGAAGTAGGGAATGGACAAAAAATTCACAACAGGCAAATGTTTCAAGAAGAGATTATGAAGAGTTAAGTTTTACTCACACTCTTTTTAAAAAAAAGAAAAATGGATAAAAGCTCAACCTCAGGGAGTGTTAGACACATGCAATCTAATCTACGAAAAGTTTCAACTTACACCAGTCGACTGACCATCAGCAAAAAGTCTACAAACAATAAATGCTGAAGGGGATTTAGAGAACTGTGTACCCTCTACCTTCTGGTGAGACATAAAAGCCAATAATGAGAAAAGAAAGGAGCTGTGTTTAAAAGTAAAAATGGAGGTACCATTCAATCCCCAGGCGCACCATTGGACCTCTCACCTGAGAAGACAAGAATCGAGAAGACACGGGCCGCAAAAGCTGCAGTGCAGCCTTATTCACAATAGCCAAGACAGTGAAGCAATCAAAATGTCCAACAACAGGTGAATGGATAAAGAAGAAGTGGTCCATGTACACAATGGAATATTAACCATGGAAAACAATGAACCATTGCTCTTTGAGGCACCACAAATGAGTCTGCAGATAATCATGAAAGATGAGGTAAGTTGGAAAGCAAAAGACCTGTATTCTATGATATCACTTATAGGTGTTCTCTAATAACTGACACAAATGAACATATTTCCACAGAGAAAGACACTCACAGATTTAGAAAACAAACTATGCTCATCTAAAACGAAAGGTGGGGGGAATGGATAAATTAAGATTAGTGTTACTATATGTATACAAACACATATTATCTATATATCTCAAAAAGACCGACCATATAGCAAGGGAAGTCAGCAGAACCTTCTCTACCATTTTACATGGGAAGAGGATCTGTAGTTGAATAGATATATATAATGTACAAATGAACCAGATTGTGTACACCTAGGACAAACAATATTCTAAGCTTTACCCCAATTAAAAAAAAATTTAAAACCAAGAATAAATAATGAGACATAAACTTATGGGGCTTTCTCCATGCACATTCCAATGTAATTTACAACCTAGGAACACGACTTCCAGAAAGGCTCTGCTGCCCTAGTACCCAGATTTGGGAATGGAGAAATGCTGCCTGTTTCAGGTCACTTCCCACAACAGGAGCTTTAAAACCATTGCTAAAGGTCACTAAATATTCACAAACTTGCACTTCGGTAAATGACACCTGCTCTCTAAAAAATGTCTGAGGTGGAAAATCGACCAAAAAATTCAAAAGAGGGCAACCTTCCAAGAAGACAATATCAAGAGTTATATTGTACTCCCAATTGTTTCCTTTTTTTAACAGAAAAGAAAACGGAGGTGAAAAATGATGAGTTTTACGAATTTTCAAAGCCATGCAAACCCAAATTACAAAACTCTATCAGCTCACAGCAGCCAGTAGGGCCATTAGCATAAATGCTGCAAACAATAAATGCTGAAGCGATTGTGGAGAAATGTGTACCCTCGATTCTAAGGGGTACGTGGTAAGTGCCACTAATGAAAACACAAAGAAGGTGCTTTGAAAAGGGAAAAACGGTGCTACCAGTCAGTCAATCACAACCACTGCTGGGCCTATTACCTGAGAAAATGAGAATCAAAAAGTCACAGGCTGGCAATCCTGCACTCCAACAATATTTACCATAGGCAACACTTGGAAGCAATGAAAATGTCCATCAACCGAGGACTGCACAAAGTAGAAGTGGTCCACGTACACAGTGGAAAATTGCCCCAATAAAAAATAAAAATTAAAATTAAAAATCCAAGAAAAGTAAGGAGACATCAGCTTGTGTGGGTTGGTCCGGGCACACTCCACTCTAATTTATAACCGAGAAACACCACAGGCCACAAGGGCTTTTCCCTAGTTACCAGGGTGGGGAACATAGAAAGGCTTCCGCCCTCTGGCAGTTACCTGCAAAAGCAGCTTTAAAGCCTGTGCTAATGGTCATTTCATAGGAACAAGTACTGCAGAACTGTAAGTGAAACCTGCCCTCAAAATGTCTTCAGGGAGGTAAAGGCCAAAACATTTCAAAATGTGACACATACTTTAAGAGAACACTTTGAAGAACTAAGGGGTAATCACAGCTTGAAAAATAAAAAGGACATGACTTCAAGCTCAATTTCAAAGGATTATGAGGCACGTGCGAATTCAGCCACAAAGAGGTATCAGCTCACACTTGTCACAATAACCATCAGCAAGAAAACTACAAACAATAAATGCTGAAGGTGTTGTGGAGAAATGCATACCCTCAACTGCAAGTGGGACATAAGTTGGAAAGGGCCACAAACTAGAACAGAATGGGGGTGCCTTAAAAACGTAAACATTGAGCTACCATATGATCCAGCAGGCCCACTCCTCCACCTATAATCTAAGAAGAGAGAATTGGAAAGACACAGGCAGGCAAATCTGCATTGCACAGTATTACAATAGCCAAGATATGGAAGTAAACAAAAACTCTACAAACAGATGGGAGGACAAAGAAGAACTCCTCCATGTACAGATGGAATATTCGCTAGTGAAAAAAATGAAACAATGCCATTTGCAGCGCCATAGATGAGTCTAGACGTAATCACGCCACGTGTAGTCAGTGAGAAAGCAAAATACATATATCCTATGATATCACTTTCAGGAGTTACTTAAACTTTGATACCAATGAAGATACTTCCACAGAGAAAGGCAATCACAGATTCATTAAAAAAGTTATGGTTCACCAAATAGAAAGGGATGAGGATTGGATACATTACCATATTGGGGTTAACAGAGATATACAAACCATGTGAAATATATAATCACCAAAGACGTACGGAAGACCAGGAGAAGACTACTCAACCTTGTGTCATAACCTACATGGGAAAAGGATGCTAGGAAGAATAGATACATGTATATGTGTGAAAGAACCACATCTTGCACACCTAGAACAAACAAACCATTGTAATCAAATTTGCTGGGATAAAAAATAAAAAGTAAATTACAAATATGAACAAGAAGTAATGAGACATAAACTTAAAGGGCTTTTTCCTGGCACGTTCCATTCTAATATACAACCTAGAACACCACTTCCATTAAGGCTCTGTTTCCCTAGTAACCAAATTTGGCAAAGGAGAAATGCTGCCACCTTGTGGCCGTTTCCTGCAAGAGCAGCTTTAAAGTCCCAGCTAATGGTCACTTAACATTCACAAGGACTCAGGGCTGTAAAAGACACTTGCCCTAAAAATTTGTGCTGAAGTAGGGAATGGACAAAAAATTCACAACAGGCAAATGTTTCAAGAAGAGATTATGAAGAGTTAAGTTTTACTCACACTCTTTTTAAAAAAAAGAAAAATGGATAAAAGCTCAACCTCAGGGAGTGTTAGACGCATGCAATCTACTCTACGAAAAGTTTCAACTTACACCAGTCGACTGACCATCAGCAAAAAGTCTACAAACAATAAATGCTGAAGGGTATTTAGAGAACTGTGTACCCTCTACCTTCTGGTGAGACATAAAAGCCAATAATGAGAAAAGAAAGGAGCTGTGTTTAAAAGTAAAAATGGGGGTACCATTCAATCCCCAGGCGCACCATTGGACCTCTCACCTGAGAAGACAAGAATCGAGAAGACACGGGCCGCAAAAGCTGCAGTGCAGCCTTATTCACAATAGCCAAGACAGTGAAGCAATCAAAATGTCCAACAACAGGTGAATGGATAAAGAAGAAGTGGTCCATGTACACAATGGAATATTAACCATGGAAAACAATGAACCATTGCTCTTTGAGGCACCACAAATGAGTCTGCAGATAATCATGAAAGATGAGGTAAGTTGGAAAGCAAAAGACCTATATTCTATGATATCACTTATAGGCGTTCTCTAATAACTGACACAAATGAACATATATCCACAGAGAAAGACACTCACAGACTTAGAAAATAAAACTATGCTCAACTAAAAGGAAAGGTGGGGGGAATGGATAAATTAAGATTAGTGTTACTATATGTATACAAACACATATTATATACATATCTCAAAAATACCGACCATATAGCAAGGGAGGTCTGCGGAACCCTCTGTAACATTTTACATGGGAAGAGGATCTGTACTTGAATAGACATATATAATGTACAAATGAACCAGAGTGTGTTCACCTAGGACAAACAATATTCTAACCTTTAGCCCAATTAAAACACCTTTAAAAACCAAGAAGAAATAATGAGACATAAACTTATGGGAGTTTCTCCACGCACATTCTAATGTAATTTACAACCTAGGAACACGACTTCCAGAAAGGCTCTGCTGCCCTACCACCCAGATTTGGGAATGGAGAAATGCTGCCTCCTTGAGGCCACTTCCCACAACAGCAGCTTTAAACCCATTGCTCTAGGTCACTAAATATTCACAAAACTTGAAGTTCGGGAAATGAGACCTGCTCTCTAAAAAAACTCTTGGGTGGAAAATCGCCCAAAAAATTCAAAAGAGGGCAACCTTCCAAGAAGACAGTTTCAAGAGTTATACTGTACTCCCAATTGTTTCCTTTTTTTAACAGAAAAGAAAACGGCGGTGAAAAATGATGAGTTTTACGAATTTTCCAAGCCATGCAAACCCAAATTACAAAACCCTATCAGCTCACAGCAGCCAGTAGGGCCATTAGCATAAATGCTGCAAACAATAAATACTGAAGCGATTGTGGAGAAATGTGTACCCTCGATTCTAAGGGGGACGTGGTAAGTGCCACTAATGAAAACACAAAGAAGGTGCTTTGAAAAGGGAAAAACGGTGCTACCATTCAGTCAATCACAACCACTGCTGGGCCTATCACCTGAGAAAATGAGAATCAAAAAGTCACAGGCTGGCAATCCTGCACTCCAACAATATTTACCATAGCCAACACTTGGAAGCAATGAAAATGTATATCAACCGAGGATTGCACAAAGTAGAAGTGGTCCACGTACACAGTGGAAAATTACCCCAATAAAAAATAAAAATTAAAATTAAAAATCCAACAAAAGTAAGGAGACATCAGCTTGTGTGGGTTGGTCCGGGCACACTCCACTCTAATTTATAACCGAGAAACACCACAGGCCGCAAGGGCTTTTCCCTAGTTACCAGGGTGGGGAACATAGAAAGGCTGCCGCCCTCTGGCAGTTACCTGCAAAAGCAGCTTTAAAGCCTGTGCTAATGGTCATTTCATAGGAACAAGTACTGCAGAACTGTAAGTGAAACCTGCCCTCAAAATGTCTTCAGGGAGGTAAAGGCCAAAACGTTTCAAAATGTGACACATACTTTAAGAGAACACTTTGAAGAACTAAGGGGTAATCCCAGCTTGAAAAATAAAAAGGACATGCCTTCAAGCTCAATTTCAACGGATTATGAGGCACGTGCGAATTCAGCCACAAAGAGGTATCAGCTCACACTTGTCAGAATAACCATCAGCAAGAAAACTACAAACAATAAATGCTGAAGGTGTTGTAGAGAAAGGCAAACCCTCAACTTCAAGGGGGACGTAACTTGGAAAGGGTCACGAACTAGAACAGAATGCGGGTGCCTTAAAAACGTAAACATTGAGCTACCATATGATCCAGCAGGCCCACTCCTCCACCTATAATCTAAGAAGAGAGAATTGGAAAGACACAGGCAGGCAAATCTGCATTGCACAGTATTACAATAGCCAAGATATGGAAGTAACCAAAAAGTCCACCAACAGATCGGTGGACAAAGAAGAACTCCTCTATATACAAGTGGAATATTCGCTAGTGAAAAAAATGAAACAATGCCATTTGCAGCATCATAGTTGAGTCTAGACGTAATCACGCCACCTGTAGTAAGGGAGAAAGCAAAAGACACATATCCTATTATATCACTTTTAGGAGTTACTTAAAAATTGATACCAATGAATATCTTTCCACAGAGAAAGGCAATCACAGATTTATTAAAAAACTTATGGTTCACCAAATAGAAAGGGATGAGGATTGGATACATTACCATATTGGGGTTAACAGAGATATACAAACCCTGTGAAATATATAATCACCAAAGACGTACGGAAGACCAGGAGAAGACTACTCAACCTTGTGTCATAACCTACATGGGAAAAGGATGCTAGGAAGAATAGATACATGTATATGTGTGAAAGAACCACATCTTGCACACCTAGAACAAACAAACCATTGTAATCAAATTTGCTGGGATAAAAAATAAAAAGTAAATTACAAATATGAACAAGAAGTAATGAGACATAAACTTAAAGGGCTTTTTCCTGGCACGTTCCATTCTAATATACAACCTAGAACACCACTTCCATTAAGGCTCTGTTTCCCTAGTAACCAAATTTGGCAAAGGAGAAATGCTGCCACCTTGTGGCCGTTTCCTGCAAGAGCAGCTTTAAAGTCCCAGCTAATGGTCACTTAACATTCACAAGGACTCAGGGCTGTAAAAGACACTTGCCCTAAAAATTTGTGCTGAAGTAGGGAATGGACAAAAAATTCACAACAGGCAAATGTTTCAAGAAGAGATTATGAAGAGTTAAGTTTTACTCACACTCTTTTTAAAAAAAAGAAAAATGGATAAAAGCTCAACCTCAGGGAGTGTTAGACACATGCAATCTAATCTACGAAAAGTTTCAACTTACACCAGTCGACTGACCATCAGCAAAAAGTCTACAAACAATAAATGCTGAAGGGGATTTAGAGAACTGTGTACCCTCTACCTTCTGGTGAGACATAAAAGCCAATAATGAGAAAAGAAAGGAGCTGTGTTTAAAAGTAAAAATGGAGGTACCATTCAATCCCCAGGCGCACCATTGGACCTCTCACCTGAGAAGACAAGAATCGAGAAGACACGGGCCGCAAAAGCTGCAGTGCAGCCTTATTCACAATAGCCAAGACAGTGAAGCAATCAAAATGTCCAACAACAGGTGAATGGATAAAGAAGAAGTGGTCCATGTACACAATGGAATATTAACCATGGAAAACAATGAACCATTGCTCTTTGAGGCACCACAAATGAGTCTGCAGATAATCATGAAAGATGAGGTAAGTTGGAAAGCAAAAGACCTGTATTCTATGATATCACTTATAGGCGTTCTCTAATAACTGACACAAATGAACATATTTCCACAGAGAAAGACACTCACAGATTTAGAAAACAAACTATGCTCATCTAAAACGAAAGGTGGGGGGAATGGATAAATTAAGATTAGTGTTACTATATGTATACAAACACATATTATCTATATATCTCAAAAAGACCGACCATATAGCAAGGGAAGTCAGCAGAACCTTCTCTACCATTTTACATGGGAAGAGGATCTGTAGTTGAATAGATATATATAATGTACAAATGAACCAGATTGTGTACACCTAGGACAAACAATATTCTAAGCTTTACCCCAATTAAAAAAAAATTTAAAACCAAGAATAAATAATGAGACATAAACTTATGGGGCTTTCTCCATGCACATTCCAATGTAATTTACAACCTAGGAACACGACTTCCAGAAAGGCTCTGCTGCCCTAGTACCCAGATTTGGGAATGGAGAAATGCTGCCTGTTTCAGGTCACTTCCCACAACAGGAGCTTTAAAACCATTGCTAAAGGTCACTAAATATTCACAAACTTGCACTTCGGTAAATGACACCTGCTCTCTAAAAAATGTCTGAGGTGGAAAATCGACCAAAAAATTCAAAAGAGGGCAACCTTCCAAGAAGACAGTTTCAAGAGTTATACTGTACTCCCAATTGTTTCCTTTTTTTAACAGAAAAGAAAACAGCGGAGAAAAATGATGAGTTTTACGAATTTTCAACGACTTGCAAACCCAAATTACAAAAACCTATGAGCTCACAGCAGCCAGAAGGGCCATTAGCATAAATGCTGCAAACAATAATTGATGAAGCGATTGTGGAGAAATGCGTACCCTCGATTCTAAGGAGGACGTGGTAAGAGCCACTAATGAAAACACAAAGAAGGTGCTTTGAAAATGGAAACACGGTGCTACCAGTCAGTGAATCACACCCACTGCTGGGCCTATCACCTGAGAAAATGAGAATCAAAAAGTCAAAGGCTGGCAATCCTGCACTCCAACAATATTTACCATAGCCAACACTTGGAAGCAATGAAAATGTCCATCAACCGAGGAATGCACAAAGAAGAAGTGGTCCACGTACACAGTGGAAAATTACTCCAATAAAAAATAAAAATTAAATTTAAAATTCCAACACAACTAAGGAGACATCAGCTTGTGTGGGTTGCTCCGGGCACACTCCACTCTAATTTATAACCGAGAAACACCACAGGCCGCAAGGGCTTTTCCCTAGTTACCAGGGTGGGGAACATAGAAAGGCTGCCGCCCTCTGGCAGTTACCTGCAAAAGCAGTTTTAAAGCCTGTGCTAATGGTCATTTCATATGAATAAGTACTGCAGAAGTGTAAATGAAACCTGCCCTCAAAATGTCTTCAGGGAGGTAAAGGCCAAAACATTTCAAAATGTGACACATACATTAAGAGAACACTTTGAAGATCTAAGGGGTAATCACAGCTTGAAAAATAAAAAGGACATGCCTTAAAGCTCAATTTCAACGGATTATGAGGCACATGCGAATTCAGCCACAAAGAGGTATCAGCTCACACTTGTCAGAATAACCATCAGCAAGAAAACTACAAACAATAAATGCTGAAGGTGTTGTGGAGAAATGCATACCCTCAACTGCAAGTGGGACATAAGTTGGAAAGGGCCACAAACTAGAACAGAATGGGGGTGCCTTAAAAACGTAAACTTTGAGCTACCATATGATCCAGCAGGCCCACTCCTCCACCTATAATCTAAGAAGAGAGAATTGGAAAGACACAGGCAGGCAAATCTGCATTGCACAGTATTACAATAGCCAAGATATGGAAGTAAACAAAAACTCCACCAACAGATGGGAGGACAAAGAAGAACTCCTCCATGTACAGATGGAATATTCGCTAGTGAAAAAAATGAAACAATGCCATTTGCAGCATCATAGATGAGTCTAGACGTAATCACGCCACGTGTAGTCAGTGAGAAAGCAAAATACATATATCCTATGATATCACTTTCAGGAGTTACTTAAACATTGATACCAATGAAGATATTTCCACAGAGAAAGGCAATCACAGATTCATTAAAAAACTTATGGTTCACCAAATAGAAAGGGATGAGGATTGGATACATTACCATATTGGGGTTAACAGAGATATACAAACCATGTGAAATATATAATCACCAAAGACGTACGGAAGACCAGGAGAAGACTACTCAACCTTGTGTCATAACCTACATGGGAAAAGGATGCTAGGAAGAATAGATACATGTATATGTGTGAAAGAACCACATCTTGCACACCTAGAACAAACAAACCATTGTAATCAAATTTGCTGGGATAAAAAATAAAAAGTAAATTACAAATATGAACAAGAAGTAATGAGACATAAACTTAAAGGGCTTTTTCCTGGCACGTTCCATTCTAATATACAACCTAGAACACCACTTCCATTAAGGCTCTGTTTCCCTAGTAACCAAATTTGGCAAAGGAGAAATGCTGCCACCTTGTGGCCGTTTCCTGCAAGAGCAGCTTTAAAGTCCCAGCTAATGGTCACTTAACATTCACAAGGACTCAGGGCTGTAAAAGACACTTGCCCTAAAAATTTGTGCTGAAGTAGGGAATGGACAAAAAATTCACAACAGGCAAATGTTTCAAGAAGAGATTATGAAGAGTTAAGTTTTACTCACACTCTTTTTAAAAAAAAGAAAAATGGATAAAAGCTCAACCTCAGGGAGTGTTAGACGCATGCAATCTACTCTACGAAAAGTTTCAACTTACACCAGTCGACTGACCATCAGCAAAAAGTCTACAAACAATAAATGCTGAAGGGTATTTAGAGAACTGTGTACCCTCTACCTTCTGGTGAGACATAAAAGCCAATAATGAGAAAAGAAAGGAGCTGTGTTTAAAAGTAAAAATGGGGGTACCATTCAATCCCCAGGCGCACCATTGGACCTCTCACCTGAGAAGACAAGAATCGAGAAGACACGGGCCGCAAAAGCTGCAGTGCAGCCTTATTCACAATAGCCAAGACAGTGAAGCAATCAAAATGTCCAACAACAGGTGAATGGATAAAGAAGAAGTGGTCCATGTACACAATGGAATATTAACCATGGAAAACAATGAACCATTGCTCTTTGAGGCACCACAAATGAGTCTGCAGATAATCATGAAAGATGAGGTAAGTTGGAAAGCAAAAGACCTATATTCTATGATATCACTTATAGGCGTTCTCTAATAACTGACACAAATGAACATATATCCACAGAGAAAGACACTCACAGACTTAGAAAATAAAACTATGCTCAACTAAAAGGAAAGGTGGGGGGAATGGATAAATTAAGATTAGTGTTACTATATGTATACAAACACATATTATATACATATCTCAAAAATACCGACCATATAGCAAGGGAGGTCTGCGGAACCCTCTGTAACATTTTACATGGGAAGAGGATCTGTACTTGAATAGACATATATAATGTACAAATGAACCAGAGTGTGTTCACCTAGGACAAACAATATTCTAACCTTTAGCCCAATTAAAACACCTTTAAAAACCAAGAAGAAATAATGAGACATAAACTTATGGGAGTTTCTCCACGCACATTCTAATGTAATTTACAACCTAGGAACACGACTTCCAGAAAGGCTCTGCTGCCCTACCACCCAGATTTGGGAATGGAGAAATGCTGCCTCCTTGAGGCCACTTCCCACAACAGCAGCTTTAAACCCATTGCTCTAGGTCACTAAATATTCACAAAACTTGAAGTTCGGGAAATGAGACCTGCTCTCTAAAAAAACTCTTGGGTGGAAAATCGCCCAAAAAATTCAAAAGAGGGCAACCTTCCAAGAAGACAGTTTCAAGAGTTATACTGTACTCCCAATTGTTTCCTTTTTTTAACAGAAAAGAAAACGGCGGTGAAAAATGATGAGTTTTACGAATTTTCCAAGCCATGCAAACCCAAATTACAAAACCCTATCAGCTCACAGCAGCCAGTAGGGCCATTAGCATAAATGCTGCAAACAATAAATACTGAAGCGATTGTGGAGAAATGTGTACCCTCGATTCTAAGGGGGACGTGGTAAGTGCCACTAATGAAAACACAAAGAAGGTGCTTTGAAAAGGGAAAAACGGTGCTACCATTCAGTCAATCACAACCACTGCTGGGCCTATCACCTGAGAAAATGAGAATCAAAAAGTCACAGGCTGGCAATCCTGCACTCCAACAATATTTACCATAGCCAACACTTGGAAGCAATGAAAATGTATATCAACCGAGGATTGCACAAAGTAGAAGTGGTCCACGTACACAGTGGAAAATTACCCCAATAAAAAATAAAAATTAAAATTAAAAATCCAACAAAAGTAAGGAGACATCAGCTTGTGTGGGTTGGTCCGGGCACACTCCACTCTAATTTATAACCGAGAAACACCACAGGCCGCAAGGGCTTTTCCCTAGTTACCAGGGTGGGGAACATAGAAAGGCTGCCGCCCTCTGGCAGTTACCTGCAAAAGCAGCTTTAAAGCCTGTGCTAATGGTCATTTCATAGGAACAAGTACTGCAGAACTGTAAGTGAAACCTGCCCTCAAAATGTCTTCAGGGAGGTAAAGGCCAAAACGTTTCAAAATGTGACACATACTTTAAGAGAACACTTTGAAGAACTAAGGGGTAATCCCAGCTTGAAAAATAAAAAGGACATGCCTTCAAGCTCAATTTCAACGGATTATGAGGCACGTGCGAATTCAGCCACAAAGAGGTATCAGCTCACACTTGTCAGAATAACCATCAGCAAGAAAACTACAAACAATAAATGCTGAAGGTGTTGTAGAGAAAGGCAAACCCTCAACTTCAAGGGGGACGTAACTTGGAAAGGGTCACGAACTAGAACAGAATGCGGGTGCCTTAAAAACGTAAACATTGAGCTACCATATGATCCAGCAGGCCCACTCCTCCACCTATAATCTAAGAAGAGAGAATTGGAAAGACACAGGCAGGCAAATCTGCATTGCACAGTATTACAATAGCCAAGATATGGAAGTAACCAAAAAGTCCACCAACAGATCGGTGGACAAAGAAGAACTCCTCTATATACAAGTGGAATATTCGCTAGTGAAAAAAATGAAACAATGCCATTTGCAGCATCATAGTTGAGTCTAGACGTAATCACGCCACCTGTAGTAAGGGAGAAAGCAAAAGACACATATCCTATTATATCACTTTTAGGAGTTACTTAAAAATTGATACCAATGAATATCTTTCCACAGAGAAAGGCAATCACAGATTTATTAAAAAACTTATGGTTCACCAAATAGAAAGGGATGAGGATTGGATACATTACCATATTGGGGTTAACAGAGATATACAAACCCTGTGAAATATATAATCACCAAAGACGTACGGAAGACCAGGAGAAGACTACTCAACCTTGTGTCATAACCTACATGGGAAAAGGATGCTAGGAAGAATAGATACATGTATATGTGTGAAAGAACCACATCTTGCACACCTAGAACAAACAAACCATTGTAATCAAATTTGCTGGGATAAAAAATAAAAAGTAAATTACAAATATGAACAAGAAGTAATGAGACATAAACTTAAAGGGCTTTTTCCTGGCACGTTCCATTCTAATATACAACCTAGAACACCACTTCCATTAAGGCTCTGTTTCCCTAGTAACCAAATTTGGCAAAGGAGAAATGCTGCCACCTTGTGGCCGTTTCCTGCAAGAGCAGCTTTAAAGTCCCAGCTAATGGTCACTTAACATTCACAAGGACTCAGGGCTGTAAAAGACACTTGCCCTAAAAATTTGTGCTGAAGTAGGGAATGGACAAAAAATTCACAACAGGCAAATGTTTCAAGAAGAGATTATGAAGAGTTAAGTTTTACTCACACTCTTTTTAAAAAAAAGAAAAATGGATAAAAGCTCAACCTCAGGGAGTGTTAGACACATGCAATCTAATCTACGAAAAGTTTCAACTTACACCAGTCGACTGACCATCAGCAAAAAGTCTACAAACAATAAATGCTGAAGGGGATTTAGAGAACTGTGTACCCTCTACCTTCTGGTGAGACATAAAAGCCAATAATGAGAAAAGAAAGGAGCTGTGTTTAAAAGTAAAAATGGAGGTACCATTCAATCCCCAGGCGCACCATTGGACCTCTCACCTGAGAAGACAAGAATCGAGAAGACACGGGCCGCAAAAGCTGCAGTGCAGCCTTATTCACAATAGCCAAGACAGTGAAGCAATCAAAATGTCCAACAACAGGTGAATGGATAAAGAAGAAGTGGTCCATGTACACAATGGAATATTAACCATGGAAAACAATGAACCATTGCTCTTTGAGGCACCACAAATGAGTCTGCAGATAATCATGAAAGATGAGGTAAGTTGGAAAGCAAAAGACCTGTATTCTATGATATCACTTATAGGCGTTCTCTAATAACTGACACAAATGAACATATTTCCACAGAGAAAGACACTCACAGATTTAGAAAACAAACTATGCTCATCTAAAACGAAAGGTGGGGGGAATGGATAAATTAAGATTAGTGTTACTATATGTATACAAACACATATTATCTATATATCTCAAAAAGACCGACCATATAGCAAGGGAAGTCAGCAGAACCTTCTCTACCATTTTACATGGGAAGAGGATCTGTAGTTGAATAGATATATATAATGTACAAATGAACCAGATTGTGTACACCTAGGACAAACAATATTCTAAGCTTTACCCCAATTAAAAAAAAATTTAAAACCAAGAATAAATAATGAGACATAAACTTATGGGGCTTTCTCCATGCACATTCCAATGTAATTTACAACCTAGGAACACGACTTCCAGAAAGGCTCTGCTGCCCTAGTACCCAGATTTGGGAATGGAGAAATGCTGCCTGTTTCAGGTCACTTCCCACAACAGGAGCTTTAAAACCATTGCTAAAGGTCACTAAATATTCACAAACTTGCACTTCGGTAAATGACACCTGCTCTCTAAAAAATGTCTGAGGTGGAAAATCGACCAAAAAATTCAAAAGAGGGCAACCTTCCAAGAAGACAGTTTCAAGAGTTATACTGTACTCCCAATTGTTTCCTTTTTTTAACAGAAAAGAAAACAGCGGAGAAAAATGATGAGTTTTACGAATTTTCAACGACTTGCAAACCCAAATTACAAAAACCTATGAGCTCACAGCAGCCAGAAGGGCCATTAGCATAAATGCTGCAAACAATAATTGATGAAGCGATTGTGGAGAAATGCGTACCCTCGATTCTAAGGAGGACGTGGTAAGAGCCACTAATGAAAACACAAAGAAGGTGCTTTGAAAATGGAAACACGGTGCTACCAGTCAGTGAATCACACCCACTGCTGGGCCTATCACCTGAGAAAATGAGAATCAAAAAGTCAAAGGCTGGCAATCCTGCACTCCAACAATATTTACCATAGCCAACACTTGGAAGCAATGAAAATGTCCATCAACCGAGGAATGCACAAAGAAGAAGTGGTCCACGTACACAGTGGAAAATTACTCCAATAAAAAATAAAAATTAAATTTAAAATTCCAACACAACTAAGGAGACATCAGCTTGTGTGGGTTGCTCCGGGCACACTCCACTCTAATTTATAACCGAGAAACACCACAGGCCGCAAGGGCTTTTCCCTAGTTACCAGGGTGGGGAACATAGAAAGGCTGCCGCCCTCTGGCAGTTACCTGCAAAAGCAGTTTTAAAGCCTGTGCTAATGGTCATTTCATATGAATAAGTACTGCAGAAGTGTAAATGAAACCTGCCCTCAAAATGTCTTCAGGGAGGTAAAGGCCAAAACATTTCAAAATGTGACACATACATTAAGAGAACACTTTGAAGATCTAAGGGGTAATCACAGCTTGAAAAATAAAAAGGACATGCCTTAAAGCTCAATTTCAACGGATTATGAGGCACATGCGAATTCAGCCACAAAGAGGTATCAGCTCACACTTGTCAGAATAACCATCAGCAAGAAAACTACAAACAATAAATGCTGAAGGTGTTGTGGAGAAATGCATACCCTCAACTGCAAGTGGGACATAAGTTGGAAAGGGCCACAAACTAGAACAGAATGGGGGTGCCTTAAAAACGTAAACTTTGAGCTACCATATGATCCAGCAGGCCCACTCCTCCACCTATAATCTAAGAAGAGAGAATTGGAAAGACACAGGCAGGCAAATCTGCATTGCACAGTATTACAATAGCCAAGATATGGAAGTAAACAAAAACTCCACCAACAGATGGGAGGACAAAGAAGAACTCCTCCATGTACAGATGGAATATTCGCTAGTGAAAAAAATGAAACA
Source organism: Balaenoptera physalus (assembly GCF_965194825.1). Taxonomy (NCBI): domain Eukaryota; kingdom Metazoa; phylum Chordata; class Mammalia; order Artiodactyla; family Balaenopteridae; genus Balaenoptera; species Balaenoptera physalus. The sequence continues at coordinate 266,453 of NW_028125833.1, forward strand.
ATGCCATTTGCAGCATCATAGATGAGTCTAGACGTAATCACGCCACGTGTAGTCAGTGAGAAAGCAAAATACATATATCCTATGATATCACTTTCAGGAGTTACTTAAACATTGATACCAATGAAGATATTTCCACAGAGAAAGGCAATCACAGATTCATTAAAAAACTTATGGTTCACCAAATAGAAAGGGATGAGGATTGGATACATTACCATATTGGGGTTAACAGAGATATACAAACCATGTGAAATATATAATCACCAAAGACGTACGGAAGACCAGGAGAAGACTACTCAACCTTGTGTCATAACCTACATGGGAAAAGGATGCTAGGAAGAATAGATACATGTATATGTGTGAAACAACCACATCTTGCACACCTAGAACAAACAAACCATTGTAATCAAATTTGATGGGATAAAAAATAAAAAGTAAATTACAAATATGAACAAGAAGTAATGAGACATAAACTTAAAGGGCTTTTTCCTGGCACGTTCCATTCTAATATACAACCTAGAACACCACTTCCATTAAGGCTCTGTTTCCCTAGTAACCAAATTTGGCAAAGGAGAAATGCTGCCACCTTGTGGCCGTTTCCTGCAAGAGCAGCTTTAAAGTCCCAGCTAATGGTCACTTAACATTCACAAGGACTCAGGGCTGTAAAAGACACTTGCCCTAAAAATTTGTGCTGAAGTAGGGAATGGACAAAAAATTCACAACAGGCAAATGTTTCAAGAAGAGATTATGAAGAGTTAAGTTTTACTCACACTCTTTTTAAAAAAAAGAAAAATGGATAAAAGCTCAACCTCAGGGAGTGTTAGACGCATGCAATCTACTCTACGAAAAGTTTCAACTTACACCAGTCGACTGACCATCAGCAAAAAGTCTACAAACAATAAATGCTGAAGGGGATTTAGAGAACTGTGTACCCTCTACCTTCTGGTGAGACATAAAAGCCAATAATGAGAAAAGAAAGGAGCTGTGTTTAAAAGTAAAAATGGAGGTACCATTCAATCCCCAGGCGCACCATTGGACCTCTCACCTGAGAAGACAAGAATCGAGAAGACACGGGCCGCAAAAGCTGCAGTGCAGCCTTATTCACAATAGCCAAGACAGTGAAGCAATCAAAATGTCCAACAACAGGTGAATGGATAAAGAAGAAGTGGTCCATGTACACAATGGAATATTAACCATGGAAAACAATGAACCATTGCTCTTTGAGGCACCACAAATGAGTCTGCAGATAATCATGAAAGATGAGGTAAGTTGGAAAGCAAAAGACCTATATTCTATGATATCACTTATAGGCGTTCTCTAATAACTGACACAAATGAACATATATCCACAGAGAAAGACACTCACAGACTTAGAAAATAAAACTATGCTCAACTAAAAGGAAAGGTGGGGGGAATGGATAAATTAAGATTAGTGTTACTATATGTATACAAACACATATTATATACATATCTCAAAAATACCGAACATATAGCAAGGGAGGTCTCCGGAACCCTCTGTAACATTTTACATGGGAAGAGGATCTGTACTTGAATAGACATATATAATGTACAAATGAACCAGAGTGTGTTCACCTAGGACAAACAATATTCTAACCTTTAGCCCAATTAAAACACCTTTAAAAACCAAGAAGAAATAATGAGACATAAACTTATGGGGGTTTCTCCACGCACATTCTAATGTAATTTACAACCTAGGAACACGACTTCCAGAAAGGCTCTGCTGCCCTACCACCCAGATTTGGGAATGGAGAAATGCTGCCTCCTTGAGGCCACTTCCCACAACAGCAGCTTTAAACCCATTGCTCTAGGTCACTAAATATTCACAAAACTTGAAGTTCGGGAAATGAGACCTGCTCTCTAAAAAAACTCTTGGGTGGAAAATCGCCCAAAAAATTCAAAAGAGGGCAACCTTCCAAGAAGACAGTTTCAAGAGTTATACTGTACTCCCAATTGTTTCCTTTTTTTAACAGAAAAGAAAACGGCGGTGAAAAATGATGAGTTTTACGAATTTTCCAAGCCATGCAAACCCAAATTACAAAACCCTATCAGCTCACAGCAGCCAGTAGGGCCATTAGCATAAATGCTGCAAACAATAAATGCTGAAGCGATTGTGGAGAAATGTGTACCCTCGATTCTAAGGGGGACGTGGTAAGTGCCACTAATGAAAACACAAAGAAGGTGCTTTGAAAAGGGAAAAACGGTGCTACCATTCAGTCAATCACAACCACTGCTGGGCCTATCACCTGAGAAAATTAGAATCAAAAAGTCACAGGCTGGCAATCCTGCACTCCAACAATATTTACCATAGCCAACACTTGGAAGCAATGAAAATGTATATCAACCGATGACTGCACAAAGTAGAAGTGGTCCACGTACACAGTGGAAAATTACCCCAATAAAAAATAAAAATTAAAATTAAAAATCCAACAAAAGTAAGGAGACATCAGCTTGTGTGGGTTGGTCCGGGCACACTCCACTCTAATTTATAACCGAGAAACACCACAGGCCGCAAGGGCTTTTCCCTAGTTACCAGGGTGGGGAACATAGAAAGGCTGCCGCCCTCTGGCAGTTACCTGCAAAAGCAGCTTTAAAGCCTGTGCTAATGGTCATTTCATAGGAACAAGTACTGCAGAACTGTAAGTGAAACCTGCCCTCAAAATGTCTTCAGGGAGGTAAAGGCCAAAACGTTTCAAAATGTGACACATACTTTAAGAGAACACTTTGAAGAACTAAGGGGTAATCCCAGCTTGAAAAATAAAAAGGACATGCCTTCAAGCTCAATTTCAACGGATTATGAGGCACGTGCGAATTCAGCCACAAAGAGGTATCAGCTCACACTTGTCAGAATAACCATCAGCAAGAAAACTACAAACAATAAATGCTGAAGGTGTTGTAGAGAAAGGCAAACCCTCAACTTCAAGGGGGACGTAACTTGGAAAGGGTCACGAACTAGAACAGAATGCGGGTGCCTTAAAAACGTAAACATTGAGCTACCATATGATCCAGCAGGCCCACTCCTCCACCTATAATCTAAGAAGAGAGAATTGGAAAGACACAGGCAGGCAAATCTGCATTGCACAGTATTACAATAGCCAAGATATGGAAGTAACCAAAAAGTCCACCAACAGATCGGTGGACAAAGAAGAACTCCTCTATATACAAGTGGAATATTCGCTAGTGAAAAAAATGAAACAATGCCATTTGCAGCATCATAGTTGAGTCTAGACGTAATCACGCCACCTGTAGTAAGGGAGAAAGCAAAAGACACATATCCTATTATATAACTTTTAGGAGTTACTTAAAAATTGATACCAATGAATATCTTTCCACAGAGAAAGGCAATCACAGATTTATTAAAAAACTTATGGTTCACCAAATAGAAAGGGATGAGGATTGGATACATTACCATATTGGGGTTAACAGAGATATACAAACCCTGTGAAATATATAATCACCAAAGACGTACGGAAGACCAGGAGAAGACTACTCAACCTTGTGTCATAACCTACATGGGAAAAGGATGCTAGGAAGAATAGATACATGTATATGTGTAAAAGAACCACATCTTGCACACCTAGAACAAACAAACCATTGTAATCAAATTTGCTGGGATAAAAAATAAAAAGTAAATTACAAATATGAACAAGAAGTAATGAGACATAAACTTAAAGGGCTTTTTCCTGGCACGTTCCATTCTAATATACAACCTAGAACACCACTTCCATTAAGGCTCTGTTTCCCTAGTAACCAAATTTGGCAAAGGAGAAATGCTGCCACCTTGTGGCCGTTTCCTGCAAGAGCAGCTTTAAAGTCCCAGCTAATGGTCCCTTAACATTCACAAGGACTCAGGGCTGTAAAAGACACTTGCCCTAAAAATTTGTGCTGAAGTAGGGAATGGACAAAAAATTCACAACAGGCAAATGTTTCAAGAAGAGATTATGAAGAGTTAAGTTTTACTCACACTCTTTTTAAAAAAAAGAAAAATGGATAAAAGCTCAACCTCAGGGAGTGTTAGACGCATGCAATCTAATCTACGAAAAGTTTCAACTTACACCAGTCGACTGACCATCAGCAAAAAGTCTACAAACAATAAATGCTGAAGGGGATTTAGAGAACTGTGTACCCTCTACCTTCTGGTGAGACTTAAAAGCCAATAATGAGAAAAGAAAGGAGCTGTGTTTAAAAGTAAAAATGGAGGTACCATTCAATCCAGCAGGTGCACCAATGGACCTCTCACCTGAGAAGACAAGAATCGAGAAGACACAGGCCGCAAAAGCTGCAGTGCAGCCTTATTCACAATAGCCAAGACAGTGAAGCAATCAAAATATCCAACAAGAGTTGAATGGATAAAGAAGAAGTGGTTCATGTACACAGTGGAATATTAACCATGGAAAACAACGAACCATTGCTCTCTGAGGCACCACAAAGGAGTCTGGAGATAGTCAGGAAACATGAGGTAAGTCGGAAAGCAAAAGACGTATATTCTATGATATCACTTACAGGCGTTATCTAATAACTGACACAAATGAACATATATCCACAGAGAAAGACACTCACAGACTTAGAAAATAAAACTATGCTCAACTAAAAGGAAAGGTGGGGGGAATGGATAAATTAAGATTAGTGTTACTATATGTATACAAACACATATTATATACATATCTCAAAAATACCGACCATATAGCAAGGGAGGTCTGCGGAACCCTCTGTAACATTTTACATGGGAAGAGGATCTGTACTTGAATAGACATATATAATGTACAAATGAACCAGAGTGTGTTCACCTAGTACAAACAATATTCTAACCTTTAGCCCAATTAAAACACCTTTAAAAACCAAGAAGAAATAATGAGACATAAACTTATGGGGGTTTCTCCACGCACATTCTAATGTAATTTACAACCTAGGAACACGACTTCCAGAAAGGCTCTGCTGCCCTACCACCCAGATTTGGGAATGGAGAAATGCTGCCTCCTTGAGGCCACTTCCCACAACAGTAGCTTTAAACCCATTGCTCTAGGTCACTAAATATTCACAAAACTTGAAGTTCGGGAAATGAGACCTGCTCTCTAAAAAAACTCTTGGGTGGAAAATCGCCCAAAAAATTCAAAAGAGGGCAACCTTCCAAGAAGACAGTTTCAAGAGTTATACTGTACTCCCAATTGTTTCGTTTTTTTAACAGAAAAGAAAACAGCGGAGAAAAATGATGAGTTTTACGAATTTTCAACGACTTGCAAACCCAAATTACAAAAACCTATGAGCTCACAGCAGCCAGAAGGGCCATTAGCATAAATGCTGCAAACAATAAATGATGAAGCGATTGTGGAGAAATGCATACCCTCGATTCTAAGGGGGACCTGGTAAGAGCCACTAATGAAAACACAAAGAAGGTGCTTTGAAAATGGAAACACGGTGCTACCAGTCAGTGAATCACACCCACTGCTGGGCCTATCACCTGAGAAAATGAGAATCAAAAAGTCAAAGGCTGGCAATCCTGCACTCCAACAATATTTACCATAGGCAACACTTGGAAGCAATGAAAATGTCCATCAACCGAGGAATGCACAAAGAAGAAGTGGTCCACGTACACAGTGGAAAATTACTCCAATAAAAAATAAAAATTAAATTTAAAAATCCAACACAACTAAGGAGACATCAGCTTGTGTGGGTTGGTCCGGGCACACTCCACTCTAATTTATAACCGAGAAACACCACAGGCCGCAAGGGCTTTTCCCTAGTTACCAGGGTGGGGAACATAGAAAGGCTGCCGCCCTCTGGCAGTTACCTGCAAAAGCAGTTTTAAAGCCTGTGCTAATGGTCATTTCATACGAATAAGTACTGCAGAAGTGTAAATGAAACCTGCCCTCAAAATGTCTTCAGGGAGGTAAAGGCCAAAACGTTTCAAAATGTGACACATACTTTAAGAGAACACTTTGAAGAACTAAGGGGTAATCACAGCTTGAAAAATAAAAAGGACATGACTTCAAGCTCAATTTCAACGGATTATGAGGCACGTGCGAATTCAGCCACCAAGAGGTATCAGCTCAGACTTGTCAGAATAACCATCAGCAAGAAAACTACAAACAATAAATGCTGAAGGTGTTGTAGAGAAATGCAAACCCTCAACTTCAAGGGGGACGTAACTTGGAAAGGGTCACGAACTAGAACAGAATGGGGGTGCCTTAAAAACGTAAACATTGAGCTACCATATGATCCAGCAGGCCCACTCCTCCACCTATAATCTAAGAAGAGAGAATTGGAAAGACACAGGCAGGCAAATCTGCATTGCACAGTATTACAATAGCCAAGATATGGAAGTAAACAAAAACTCCACCAACAGATGGGAGGACAAAGAAGAACTCCTCCATGTACAGATGGAATATTCGCTAGTGAAAAAAATGAAACAATGCCATTTGCAGCGCCATAGATGAGTCTAGACGTAATCACGCCACGTGTAGTCAGTGAGAAAGCAAAATACATATATCCTATGATATCACTTTCAGGAGTTACTTAAACATTGATACCAATGAAGATACTTCCACAGAGAAAGGCAATCACAGATTCATTAAAAAAGTTATGGTTCACCAAATAGAAAGGGATGAGGATTGGATACATTACCATATTGGGGTTAACAGAGATATACAAACCATGTGAAATATATAATCACCAAAGACGTACGGAAGACCAGGAGAAGACTACTCAACCTTGTGTCATAACCTACATGGGAAAAGGATGCTAGGAAGAATAGATACATGTATATGTGTGAAAGAACCACATCTTGCACACCTAGAACAAACAAACCATTGTAATCAAATTTGCTGGGATAAAAAATAAAAAGTAAATTACAAATATGAACAAGAAGTAATGAGACATAAACTTAAAGGGCTTTTTCCTGGCACGTTCCATTCTAATATACAACCTAGAACACCACTTCCATTAAGGCTCTGTTTCCCTAGTAACCAAATTTGGCAAAGGAGAAATGCTGCCACCTTGTGGCCGTTTCCTGCAAGAGCAGCTTTAAAGTCCCAGCTAATGGTCACTTAACATTCACAAGGACTCAGGGCTGTAAAAGACACTTGCCCTAAAAATTTGTGCTGAAGTAGGGAATGGACAAAAAATTCACAACAGGCAAATGTTTCAAGAAGAGATTATGAAGAGTTAAGTTTTACTCACACTCTTTTTAAAAAAAAGAAAAATGGATAAAAGCTCAACCTCAGGGAGTGTTAGACACATGCAATCTAATCTACGAAAAGTTTCAACTTACACCAGTCGACTGACCATCAGCAAAAAGTCTACAAACAATAAATGCTGAAGGGGATTTAGAGAACTGTGTACCCTCTACCTTCTGGTGAGACATAAAAGCCAATAATGAGAAAAGAAAGGAGCTGTGTTTAAAAGTAAAAATGGAGGTACCATTCAATCCCCAGGCGCACCATTGGACCTCTCACCTGAGAAGACAAGAATCGAGAAGACACGGGCCGCAAAAGCTGCAGTGCAGCCTTATTCACAATAGCCAAGACAGTGAAGCAATCAAAATGTCCAACAACAGGTGAATGGATAAAGAAGAAGTGGTCCATGTACACAATGGAATATTAACCATGGAAAACAATGAACCATTGCTCTTTGAGGCACCACAAATGAGTCTGCAGATAATCATGAAAGATGAGGTAAGTTGGAAAGCAAAAGACCTGTATTCTATGATATCACTTATAGGCGTTCTCTAATAACTGACACAAATGAACATATTTCCACAGAGAAAGACACTCACAGATTTAGAAAACAAACTATGCTCATCTAAAACGAAAGGTGGGGGGAATGGATAAATTAAGATTAGTGTTACTATATGTATACAAACACATATTATCTATATATCTCAAAAAGACCGACCATATAGCAAGGGAAGTCAGCAGAACCTTCTGTACCATTTTACATGGGAAGAGGATCTGTAGTTGAATAGATATATATAATGTACAAATGAACCAGATTGTGTACACCTAGGACAAACAATATTCTAAGCTTTACCCCAATTAAAAAAAAATTTAAAACCAAGAATAAATAATGAGACATAAACTTATGGGGCTTTCTCCATGCACATTCCAATGTAATTTACAACCTAGGAACACGACTTCCAGAAAGGCTCTGCTGCCCTAGTACCCAGATTTGGGAATGGAGAAATGCTGCCTGTTTCAGGTCACTTCCCACAACAGGAGCTTTAAAACCATTGCTAAAGGTCACTAAATATTCACAAACTTGCACTTCGGTAAATGACACCTGCTCTCTAAAAAATGTCTGAGGTGGAAAATCGACCAAAAAATTCAAAAGAGGGCAACCTTCCAAGAAGACAATATCAAGAGTTATATTGTACTCCCAATTGTTTCCTTTTTTTAACAGAAAAGAAAACGGCGGTGAAAAATGATGAGTTTTACGAATTTTCAAAGCCATGCAAACCCAAATTACAAAACTCTATCAGCTCACAGCAGCCAGTAGGGCCATTAGCATAAATGCTGCAAACAATAAATGCTGAAGCGATTGTGGAGAAATGTGTACCCTCGATTCTAAGGGGGACGTGGTAAGTGCCACTAATGAAAACACAAAGAAGGTGCTTTGAAAAGGGAAAAACGGTGCTACCAGTCAGTCAATCACAACCACTGCTGGGCCTATTACCTGAGAAAATGAGAATCAAAAAGTCACAGGCTGGCAATCCTGCACTCCAACAATATTTACCATAGGCAACACTTGGAAGCAATGAAAATGTCCATCAACCGAGGACTGCACAAAGTAGAAGTGGTCCACGTACACAGTGGAAAATTGCCCCAATAAAAAATAAAAATTAAAATTAAAAATCCAACAAAAGTAAGGAGACATCAGCTTGTGTGGGTTGGTCCGGGCACACTCCACTCTAATTTATAACCGAGAAACACCACAGGCCACAAGGGCTTTTCCCTAGTTACCAGGGTGGGGAACATAGAAAGGCTTCCGCCCTCTGGCAGTTACCTGCAAAAGCAGCTTTAAAGCCTGTGCTAATGGTCATTTCATAGGAACAAGTACTGCAGAACTGTAAGTGAAACCTGCCCTCAAAATGTCTTCAGGGAGGTAAAGGCCAAAACATTTCAAAATGTGACACATACTTTAAGAGAACACTTTGAAGAACTAAGGGGTAATCACAGCTTGAAAAATAAAAAGGACATGACTTCAAGCTCAATTTCAAAGGATTATGAGGCACGTGCGAATTCAGCCACAAAGAGGTATCAGCTCACACTTGTCAGAATAACCATCAGCAAGAAAACTACAAACAATAAATGCTGAAGGTGTTGTAGAGAAATGGAAACCCTCAACTTCAAGGGGGACGTAACTTGGAAAGGGTGACGAACTAGAACAGAATGGGGGTGCCTTAAAAACGTAAACATTGAGCTACCATATGATCCAGCAGGCCCACTCCTCCACCTATAATCTAAGAAGAGAGAATTGGAAAGACACAGGCAGGCAAATCTGCATTGCACAGTATTACAATAGCCAAGATATGGAAGTAAACAAAAACTCCACCAACAGATGGGAGGACAAAGAAGAACTCCTCCATGTACAGATGGAATATTCGCTAGTGAAAAAAATGAAACAATGCCATTTGCAGTGCCATAGATGAGTCTAGACGTAATCACGCCACGTGTAGTCAGTGAGAAAGCAAAATACATATATCCTATGATATCACTTTCAGGAGTTACTTAAACATTGATACCAATGAAGATATTTCCACAGAGAAAGGCAATCACAGATTCATTAAAAAACTTATGGTTCACCAAATAGAAAGGGATGAGGATTGGATACATTACCATATTGGGGTTAACAGAGATATAGAAACTATGTGAAATATATAATCACCAAAGACGTACGGAAGACCAGGAGAAGACTACTCAACCTTGTGTCATAACCTACATGGGAAAAGGATGCTAGGAAGAATAGATACATGTATATGTGTGAAAGAACCACATCTTGCACACCTAGAACAAACAAACCATTGTAATCAAATTTGCTGGGATAAAAAATAAAAAGTAAATTACAAATATGAACAAGAAGTAATGAGACATAAACTTAAAGGGCTTTTTCCTGGCACGTTCCATTCTAATATACAACCTAGAACACCACTTCCATTAAGGCTCTGTTTCCCTAGTAACTAAATTTGGCAAAGGAGAAATGCTGCCACCTTGTGGCCGTTTCCTTCAAGAGCAGCTTTAAAGTCCCAGCTAATGGTCACTTAACATTCACAAGGACTCAGGGCTGTAAAAGACACTTGCCCTAAAAAATTGTGCTGAAGTAGGGAATGGACAAAAAATTCACAACAGGCAAATGTTTCAAGAAGAGATTATGAAGAGTTAAGTTTTACTCACACTCTTTTTAAAAAAAAGAAAAATGGATAAAAGCTCAACCTCAGGGAGTGTTAGACGCATGCAATCTAATCTACGAAAAGTTTCAACTTACACCAGTCGACTGACCATCAGCAAAAAGTCTACAAACAATAAATGCTGAAGGGGATTTAGAGAACTGTGTACCCTCTACCTTCTGGTGAGACATAAAAGCCAATAATGAGAAAAGAAAGGAGCTGTGTTTAAAAGTAAAAATGGAGGTACCATTCAATCCAGCAGGTGCACCAATGGACCTCTCACCTGAGAAGACAAGAATCGAGAAGACACAGGCCGCAAAAGCTGCAGTGCAGCCTTATTCACAATAGCCAAGACAGTGAAGCAATCAAAATATCCAACAAGAGGTGAATGGATAAAGAAGAAGTGGTCCATGTACACAGTGGAATATTAACCATGGAAAACAACGAACCATTGCTCTCTGAGGCACCACAAAGGAGTCTGGAGATAGTCAGGAAACATGAGGTAAGTCGGAAAGCAAAAGACCTATATTCTATGATATCACTTATAGGCGTTATCTAATAACTGACACAAATGAACATATATCCACAGAGAAAGACACTCACAGACTTAGAAAATAAAACTATGCTCAACTAAAAGGAAAGGTGGGGGGAATGGATAAATTAAGATTAGTGTTACTATATGTATACAAACACATATTATATACATATCTCAAAAATACCGACCATATAGCAAGGGAGGTCTGCGGAACCCTCTGTAACATTTTACATGGGAAGAGGATCTGTACTTGAATAGACATATATAATGTACAAATGAACCAGAGTGTGTTCACCTAGGACAAACAATATTCTAACCTTTAGCCCAATTAAAACACCTTTAAAAACCAAGAAGAAATAATGAGACATAAACTTATGGGGGTTTCTCCACGCACATTCTAATGTAATTTACAACCTAGGAACACGACTTCCAGAAAGGCTCTGCTGCCCTACCACCCAGATTTGGGAATGGAGAAATGCTGCCTCCTTGAGGCCACTTCCCACAACAGCAGCTTTAAACCCATTGCTCTAGGTCACTAAATATTCACAAAACTTGAAGTTCGGGAAATGAGACCTGCTCTCTAAAAAAACTCTTGGGTGGAAAATCGCCCAAAAAATTCAAAAGAGGGCAACCTTCCAAGAAGACAGTTTCAAGAGTTATACTGTACTCCCAATTGTTTCCTTTTTTTAACAGAAAAGAAAACAGCGGAGAAAAATGATGAGTTTTACGAATTTTCAACGACTTGCAAACCCAAATTACAAAAACCTATGAGCTCACAGCAGCCAGAAGGGCCATTAGCATAAATGCTGCAAACAATAAATGATGAAGCGATTGTGGAGAAATGCGTACACTCGATTCTAAGGGGGACGTGGTAAGAGCCACTAATGAAAACACAAAGAAGGTGCTTTGAAAATGGAAACACGGTGCTACCAGTCAGTGAATCACACCCACTGCTGGGCCTATCACCTGAGAAAATGAGAATCAAAAAGTCAAAGGCTGGCAATCCTGCACTCCAACAATATTTACCATAGCCAACACTTGGAAGCAATGAAAATGTCCATCAACCGAGGAATGCACAAAGAAGAAGTGGTCCACGTACACAGTGGAAAATTACTCCAATAAAAAATAAAAATTAAATTTAAAAATCCAACACAACTAAGGAGACATCAGCTTGTGTGGGTTGGTCCGGGCACACTCCACTCTAATTTATAACCGAGAAACACCACAGGCCGCAAGGGCTTTTCCCTAGTTACCAGGGTGGGGAACATAGAAAGGCTGCCGCCCTCTGGCAGTTACCTGCAAAAGCAGTTTTAAAGCCTGTGCTAATGGTCATTTCATATGAATAAGTACTGCAGAAGTGTAAATGAAACCTGCCCTCAAAATGTCTTCAGGGAGGTAAAGGCCAAAACGTTTCAAAATGTGACACATACTTTAAGAGAACACTTTGAAGAACTAAGGGGTAATCACAGCTTGAAAAATAAAAAGGACATGACTTCAAGCTCAATTTCAACGGATTATGAGGCACGTGCGAATTCAGCCACCAAGAGGTATCAGCTCACACTTGTCAGAATAACCATCAGCAAGAAAACTACAAACAATAAATGCTGAAGGTGTTGTAGAGAAATGGAAACCCTCAACTTCAAGGGGGACGTAACTTGGAAAGGGTCACGAACTAGAACAGAATGGGGGTGCCTTAAAAACGTAAACATTGAGCTACCATATGATCCAGCAGGCCCACTCCTCCACCTATAATCTAAGAAGAGAGAATTGGAAAGACACAGGCAGGCAAATCTGCATTGCACAGTATTACAATAGCCAAGATATGGAAGTAAACAAAAACTCCACCAACAGATGGGAGGACAAAGAAGAACTCCTCCATGTACAGATGGAATATTCGCTAGTGAAAAAAATGAAACAATGCCATTTGCAGCGCCATAGATGAGTCTAGACGTAATCACGCCACGTGTAGTCAGTGAGAAAGCAAAATACATATATCCTATGATATCACTTTCAGGAGTTACTTAAACATTGATACCAATGAAGATACTTCCACAGAGAAAGGCAATCACAGATTCATTAAAAAAGTTATGGTTCACCAAATAGAAAGGGATGAGGATTGGATACATTACCATATTGGGGTTAACAGAGATATACAAACCATGTGAAATATATAATCACCAAAGACGTACGGAAGACCAGGAGAAGACTACTCAACCTTGTGTCATAACCTACATGGGAAAAGGATGCTAGGAAGAATAGATACATGTATATGTGTGAAAGAACCACATCTTGCACACCTAGAACAAACAAACCATTGTAATCAAATTTGCTGGGATAAAAAATAAAAAGTAAATTACAAATATGAACAAGAAGTAATGAGACATAAACTTAAAGGGCTTTTTCCTGGCACGTTCCATTCTAATATACAACCTAGAACACCACTTCCATTAAGGCTCTGTTTCCCTAGTAACCAAATTTGGCAAAGGAGAAATGCTGCCACCTTGTGGCCGTTTCCTGCAAGAGCAGCTTTAAAGTCCCAGCTAATGGTCACTTAACATTCACAAGGACTCAGGGCTGTAAAAGACACTTGCCCTAAAAATTTGTGCTGAAGTAGGGAATGGACAAAAAATTCACAACAGGCAAATGTTTCAAGAAGAGATTATGAAGAGTTAAGTTTTACTCACACTCTTTTTAAAAAAAAGAAAAATGGATAAAAGCTCAACCTCAGGGAGTGTTAGACACATGCAATCTAATCTACGAAAAGTTTCAACTTACACCAGTCGACTGACCATCAGCAAAAAGTCTACAAACAATAAATGCTGAAGGGGATTTAGAGAACTGTGTACCCTCTACCTTCTGGTGAGACATAAAAGCCAATAATGAGAAAAGAAAGGAGCTGTGTTTAAAAGTAAAAATGGAGGTACCATTCAATCCCCAGGCGCACCATTGGACCTCTCACCTGAGAAGACAAGAATCGAGAAGACACGGGCCGCAAAAGCTGCAGTGCAGCCTTATTCACAATAGCCAAGACAGTGAAGCAATCAAAATGTCCAACAACAGGTGAATGGATAAAGAAGAAGTGGTCCATGTACACAATGGAATATTAACCATGGAAAACAATGAACCATTGCTCTTTGAGGCACCACAAATGAGTCTGCAGATAATCATGAAAGATGAGGTAAGTTGGAAAGCAAAAGACCTGTATTCTATGATATCACTTATAGGCGTTCTCTAATAACTGACACAAATGAACATATTTCCACAGAGAAAGACACTCACAGATTTAGAAAACAAACTATGCTCATCTAAAACGAAAGGTGGGGGGAATGGATAAATTAAGATTAGTGTTACTATATGTATACAAACACATATTATCTATATATCTCAAAAAGACCGACCATATAGCAAGGGAAGTCAGCAGAACCTTCTGTACCATTTTACATGGGAAGAGGATCTGTAGTTGAATAGATATATATAATGTACAAATGAACCAGATTGTGTACACCTAGGACAAACAATATTCTAAGCTTTACCCCAATTAAAAAAAAATTTAAAACCAAGAATAAATAATGAGACATAAACTTATGGGGCTTTCTCCATGCACATTCCAATGTAATTTACAACCTAGGAACACGACTTCCAGAAAGGCTCTGCTGCCCTAGTACCCAGATTTGGGAATGGAGAAATGCTGCCTGTTTCAGGTCACTTCCCACAACAGGAGCTTTAAAACCATTGCTAAAGGTCACTAAATATTCACAAACTTGCACTTCGGTAAATGACACCTGCTCTCTAAAAAATGTCTGAGGTGGAAAATCGACCAAAAAATTCAAAAGAGGGCAACCTTCCAAGAAGACAATATCAAGAGTTATATTGTACTCCCAATTGTTTCCTTTTTTTAACAGAAAAGAAAACGGCGGTGAAAAATGATGAGTTTTACGAATTTTCAAAGCCATGCAAACCCAAATTACAAAACTCTATCAGCTCACAGCAGCCAGTAGGGCCATTAGCATAAATGCTGCAAACAATAAATGCTGAAGCGATTGTGGAGAAATGTGTACCCTCGATTCTAAGGGGGACGTGGTAAGTGCCACTAATGAAAACACAAAGAAGGTGCTTTGAAAAGGGAAAAACGGTGCTACCAGTCAGTCAATCACAACCACTGCTGGGCCTATTACCTGAGAAAATGAGAATCAAAAAGTCACAGGCTGGCAATCCTGCACTCCAACAATATTTACCATAGGCAACACTTGGAAGCAATGAAAATGTCCATCAACCGAGGACTGCACAAAGTAGAAGTGGTCCACGTACACAGTGGAAAATTGCCCCAATAAAAAATAAAAATTAAAATTAAAAATCCAACAAAAGTAAGGAGACATCAGCTTGTGTGGGTTGGTCCGGGCACACTCCACTCTAATTTATAACCGAGAAACACCACAGGCCACAAGGGCTTTTCCCTAGTTACCAGGGTGGGGAACATAGAAAGGCTTCCGCCCTCTGGCAGTTACCTGCAAAAGCAGCTTTAAAGCCTGTGCTAATGGTCATTTCATAGGAACAAGTACTGCAGAACTGTAAGTGAAACCTGCCCTCAAAATGTCTTCAGGGAGGTAAAGGCCAAAACATTTCAAAATGTGACACATACTTTAAGAGAACACTTTGAAGAACTAAGGGGTAATCACAGCTTGAAAAATAAAAAGGACATGACTTCAAGCTCAATTTCAAAGGATTATGAGGCACGTGCGAATTCAGCCACAAAGAGGTATCAGCTCACACTTGTCAGAATAACCATCAGCAAGAAAACTACAAACAATAAATGCTGAAGGTGTTGTAGAGAAATGGAAACCCTCAACTTCAAGGGGGACGTAACTTGGAAAGGGTCACGAACTAGAACAGAATGGGGGTGCCTTAAAAACGTAAACATTGAGCTACCATATGATCCAGCAGGCCCACTCCTCCACCTATAATCTAAGAAGAGAGAATTGGAAAGACACAGGCAGGCAAATCTGCATTGCACAGTATTACAATAGCCAAGATATGGAAGTAAACAAAAACTCCACCAACAGATGGGAGGACAAAGAAGAACTCCTCCATGTACAGGTGGAATATTCGCTAGTGAAAAAAATGAAACAATGCCATTTGCAGTGCCATAGATGAGTCTAGACGTAATCACGCCACGTGTAGTCAGTGAGAAAGCAAAATACATATATCCTATGATATCACTTTCAGGAGTTACTTAAACATTGATACCAATGAAGATATTTCCACAGAGAAAGGCAATCACAGATTCATTAAAAAACTTATGGTTCACCAAATAGAAAGGGATGAGGATTGGATACATTACCATATTGGGGTTAACAGAGATATACAAACCATGTGAAATATATAATCACCAAAGACGTACGGAAGACCAGGAGAAGACTACTCAACCTTGTGTCATAACCTACATGGGAAAAGGATGCTAGGAAGAATAGATACATGTATATGTGTGAAAGAACCACATCTTGCACACCTAGAACAAACAAACCATTGTAATCAAATTTGCTGGGATAAAAAATAAAAAGTAAATTACAAATATGAACAAGAAGTAATGAGACATAAACTTAAAGGGCTTTTTCCTGGCACGTTCCATTCTAATATACAACCTAGAACACCACTTCCATTAAGGCTCTGTTTCCCTAGTAACCAAATTTGGCAAAGGAGAAATGCTGCCACCTTGTGGCCGTTTCCTTCAAGAGCAGCTTTAAAGTCCCAGCTAATGGTCACTTAACATTCACAAGGACTCAGGGCTGTAAAAGACACTTGCCCTAAAAAATTGTGCTGAAGTAGGGAATGGACAAAAAATTCACAACAGGCAAATGTTTCAAGAAGAGATTATGAAGAGTTAAGTTTTACTCACACTCTTTTTAAAAAAAAGAAAAATGGATAAAAGCTCAACCTCAGGGAGTGTTAGACGCATGCAATCTAATCTACGAAAAGTTTCAACTTACACCAGTCGACTGACCATCAGCAAAAAGTCTACAAACAATAAATGCTGAAGGGGATTTAGAGAACTGTGTACCCTCTACCTTCTGGTGAGACATAAAAGCCAATAATGAGAAAAGAAAGGAGCTGTGTTTAAAAGTAAAAATGGAGGTACCATTCAATCCAGCAGGTGCACCAATGGACCTCTCACCTGAGAAGACAAGAATCGAGAAGACACAGGCCGCAAAAGCTGCAGTGCAGCCTTATTCACAATAGCCAAGACAGTGAAGCAATCAAAATATCCAACAAGAGGTGAATGGATAAAGAAGAAGTGGTCCATGTACACAGTGGAATATTAACCATGGAAAACAACGAACCATTGCTCTCTGAGGCACCACAAAGGAGTCTGGAGATAGTCAGGAAACATGAGGTAAGTCGGAAAGCAAAAGACCTATATTCTATGATATCACTTATAGGCGTTATCTAATAACTGACACAAATGAACATATATCCACAGAGAAAGACACTCACAGACTTAGAAAATAAAACTATGCTCAACTAAAAGGAAAGGTGGGGGGAATGGATAAATTAAGATTAGTGTTACTATATGTATACAAACACATATTATATACATATCTCAAAAATACCGACCATATAGCAAGGGAGGTCTGCGGAACCCTCTGTAACATTTTACATGGGAAGAGGATCTGTACTTGAATAGACATATATAATGTACAAATGAACCAGAGTGTGTTCACCTAGGACAAACAATATTCTAACCTTTAGCCCAATTAAAACACCTTTAAAAACCAAGAAGAAATAATGAGACATAAACTTATGGGGGTTTCTCCACGCACATTCTAATGTAATTTACAACCTAGGAACACGACTTCCAGAAAGGCTCTGCTGCCCTACCACCCAGATTTGGGAATGGAGAAATGCTGCCTCCTTGAGGCCACTTCCCACAACAGCAGCTTTAAACCCATTGCTCTAGGTCACTAAATATTCACAAAACTTGAAGTTGGGGAAATGAGACCTGCTCTCTAAAAAAACTCTTGGGTGGAAAATCGCCCAAAAAATTCAAAAGAGGGCAACCTTCCAAGAAGACAGTTTCAAGAGTTATACTGTACTCCCAATTGTTTCCTTTTTTTAACAGAAAAGAAAACAGCGGAGAAAAATGATGAGTTTTACGAATTTTCAACGACTTGCAAACCCAAATTACAAAAACCTATGAGCTCACAGCAGCCAGAAGGGCCATTAGCATAAATGCTGCAAACAATAAATGATGAAGCGATTGTGGAGAAATGCGTACACTCGATTCTAAGGGGGACGTGGTAAGAGCCACTAATGAAAACACAAAGAAGGTGCTTTGAAAATGGAAACACGGTGCTACCAGTCAGTGAATCACACCCACTGCTGGGCCTATCACCTGAGAAAATGAGAATCAAAAAGTCAAAGGCTGGCAATCCTGCACTCCAACAATATTTACCATAGCCAACACTTGGAAGCAATGAAAATGTCCATCAACCGAGGAATGCACAAAGAAGAAGTGGTCCACGTACACAGTGGAAAATTACTCCAATAAAAAATAAAAATTAAATTTAAAAATCCAACACAACTAAGGAGACATCAGCTTGTGTGGGTTGGTCCGGGCACACTCCACTCTAATTTATAACCGAGAAACACCACAGGCCGCAAGGGCTTTTCCCTAGTTACCAGGGTGGGGAACATAGAAAGGCTGCCGCCCTCTGGCAGTTACCTGCAAAAGCAGTTTTAAAGCCTGTGCTAATGGTCATTTCATATGAATAAGTACTGCAGAAGTGTAAATGAAACCTGCCCTCAAAATGTCTTCAGGGAGGTAAAGGCCAAAACGTTTCAAAATGTGACACATACTTTAAGAGAACACTTTGAAGAACTAAGGGGTAATCACAGCTTGAAAAATAAAAAGGACATGACTTCAAGCTCAATTTCAACGGATTATGAGGCACGTGCGAATTCAGCCACCAAGAGGTATCAGCTCACACTTGTCAGAATAACCATCAGCAAGAAAACTACAAACAATAAATGCTGAAGGTGTTGTAGAGAAATGGAAACCCTCAACTTCAAGGGGGACGTAACTTGGAAAGGGTCACGAACTAGAACAGAATGGGGGTGCCTTAAAAACGTAAACATTGAGCTACCATATGATCCAGCAGGCCCACTCCTCCACCTATAATCTAAGAAGAGAGAATTGGAAAGACACAGGCAGGCAAATCTGCATTGCACAGTATTACAATAGCCAAGATATGGAAGTAAACAAAAACTCCACCAACAGATGGGAGGACAAAGAAGAACTCCTCCATGTACAGATGGAATATTCGCTAGTGAAAAAAATGAAACAATGCCATTTGCAGCGCCATAGATGAGTCTAGACGTAATCACGCCACGTGTAGTCAGTGAGAAAGCAAAATACATATATCCTATGATATCACTTTCAGGAGTTACTTAAACTTTGATACCAATGAAGATACTTCCACAGAGAAAGGCAATCACAGATTCATTAAAAAAGTTATGGTTCACCAAATAGAAAGGGATGAGGATTGGATACATTACCATATTGGGGTTAACAGAGATATACAAACCATGTGAAATATATAATCACCAAAGACGTACGGAAGACCAGGAGAAGACTACTCAACCTTGTGTCATAACCTACATGGGAAAAGGATGCTAGGAAGAATAGATACATGTATATGTGTGAAAGAACCACATCTTGCACACCTAGAACAAACAAACCATTGTAATCAAATTTGCTGGGATAAAAAATAAAAAGTAAATTACAAATATGAACAAGAAGTAATGAGACATAAACTTAAAGGGCTTTTTCCTGGCACGTTCCATTCTAATATACAACCTAGAACACCACTTCCATTAAGGCTCTGTTTCCCTAGTAACCAAATTTGGCAAAGGAGAAATGCTGCCACCTTGTGGCCGTTTCCTGCAAGAGCAGCTTTAAAGTCCCAGCTAATGGTCACTTAACATTCACAAGGACTCAGGGCTGTAAAAGACACTTGCCCTAAAAATTTGTGCTGAAGTAGGGAATGGACAAAAAATTCACAACAGGCAAATGTTTCAAGAAGAGATTATGAAGAGTTAAGTTTTACTCACACTCTTTTTAAAAAAAAGAAAAATGGATAAAAGCTCAACCTCAGGGAGTGTTAGACACATGCAATCTAATCTACGAAAAGTTTCAACTTACACCAGTCGACTGACCATCAGCAAAAAGTCTACAAACAATAAATGCTGAAGGGGATTTAGAGAACTGTGTACCCTCTACCTTCTGGTGAGACATAAAAGCCAATAATGAGAAAAGAAAGGAGCTGTGTTTAAAAGTAAAAATGGAGGTACCATTCAATCCCCAGGCGCACCATTGGACCTCTCACCTGAGAAGACAAGAATCGAGAAGACACGGGCCGCAAAAGCTGCAGTGCAGCCTTATTCACAATAGCCAAGACAGTGAAGCAATCAAAATGTCCAACAACAGGTGAATGGATAAAGAAGAAGTGGTCCATGTACACAATGGAATATTAACCATGGAAAACAATGAACCATTGCTCTTTGAGGCACCACAAATGAGTCTGCAGATAATCATGAAAGATGAGGTAAGTTGGAAAGCAAAAGACCTGTATTCTATGATATCACTTATAGGCGTTCTCTAATAACTGACACAAATGAACATATTTCCACAGAGAAAGACACTCACAGATTTAGAAAACAAACTATGCTCATCTAAAACGAAAGGTGGGGGGAATGGATAAATTAAGATTAGTGTTACTATATGTATACAAACACATATTATCTATATATCTCAAAAAGACCGACCATATAGCAAGGGAAGTCAGCAGAACCTTCTCTACCATTTTACATGGGAAGAGGATCTGTAGTTGAATAGATATATATAATGTACAAATGAACCAGATTGTGTACACCTAGGACAAACAATATTCTAAGCTTTACCCCAATTAAAAAAAAATTTAAAACCAAGAATAAATAATGAGACATAAACTTATGGGGCTTTCTCCATGCACATTCCAATGTAATTTACAACCTAGGAACACGACTTCCAGAAAGGCTCTGCTGCCCTAGTACCCAGATTTGGGAATGGAGAAATGCTGCCTGTTTCAGGTCATTTCCCACAACAGGAGCTTTAAAACCATTGCTAAAGGTCACTAAATATTCACAAACTTGCACTTCGGTAAATGACACCTGCTCTCTAAAAAATGTCTGAGGTGGAAAATCGACCAAAAAATTCAAAAGAGGGCAACCTTCCAAGAAGACAATATCAAGAGTTATATTGTACTCCCAATTGTTTCCTTTTTTTAACAGAAAAGAAAACGGCGGTGAAAAATGATGAGTTTTACGAATTTTCAAAGCCATGCAAACCCAAATTACAAAACTCTATCAGCTCACAGCAGCCAGTAGGGCCATTAGCATAAATGCTGCAAACAATAAATGCTGAAGCGATTGTGGAGAAATGTGTACCCTCGATTCTAAGGGGGACGTGGTAAGTGCCACTAATGAAAACACAAAGAAGGTGCTTTGAAAAGGGAAAAACGGTGCTACCAGTCAGTCAATCACAACCACTGCTGGGCCTATTACCTGAGAAAATGAGAATCAAAAAGTCACAGGCTGGCAATCCTGCACTCCAACAATATTTACCATAGGCAACACTTGGAAGCAATGAAAATGTCCATCAACCGAGGACTGCACAAAGTAGAAGTGGTCCACGTACACAGTGGAAAATTGCCCCAATAAAAAATAAAAATTAAAATTAAAAATCCAACAAAAGTAAGGAGACATCAGCTTGTGTGGGTTGGTCCGGGCACACTCCACTCTAATTTATAACCGAGAAACACCACAGGCCACAAGGGCTTTTCCCTAGTGACCAGGGTGGGGAACATAGAAAGGCTTCCGCCCTCGGGCAGTTACCTGCAAAAGCAGCTTTAAAGCCTGTGCTAATGGTCATTTCATAGGAACAAGTACTGCAGAACTGTAAGTGAAACCTGCCCTCAAAATGTCTTCAGGGAGGTAAAGGCCAAAACATTTCAAAATGTGACACATACTTTAAGAGAACACTTTGAAGAACTAAGGGGTAATCCCAGCTTGAAAAATAAAAAGGACATGACTTCAAGCTCAATTTCAAAGGATTATGAGGCACGTGCGAATTCAGCCACAAAGAGGTATCAGCTCACACTTGTCAGAATAACCATCAGCAAGAAAACTACAAACAATAAATGCTGAAGGTGTTGTAGAGAAATGGAAACCCTCAACTTCAAGGGGGACGTAACTTGGAAAGGGTCACGAACTAGAACAGAATGGGGGTGCCTTAAAAACGTAAACATTGAGCTACCATATGATCCAGCAGGCCCACTCCTCCACCTATAATCTAAGAAGAGAGAATTGGAAAGACACAGGCAGGCAAATCTGCATTGCACAGTATTACAATAGCCAAGATATGGAAGTAAACAAAAACTCCACCAACAGATGGGAGGACAAAGAAGAACTCCTCCATGTACAGATGGAATATTCGCTAGTGAAAAAAATGAAACAATGCCATTTGCAGTGCCATAGATGAGTCTAGACGTAATCACGCCACGTGTAGTCAGTGAGAAAGCAAAATACATATATCCTATGATATCACTTTTAGGAGTTACTTAAACATTGATACCAATGAAGATATTTCCACAGAGAAAGGCAATCACAGATTCATTAAAAAACTTATGGTTCACCAAATAGAAAGGGATGAGGATTGGATACATTACCATATTGGGGTTAACAGAGATATACAAACCATGTGAAATATATAATCACCAAAGACGTACGGAAGACCAGGAGAAGACTACTCAACCTTGTGTCATAACCTCCATGGGAAAAGGATGCTAGGAAGAATAGATACATGTATATGTGTGAAAGAACCACATCTTGCACACCTAGAACAAACAAACCATTGTAATCAAATTTGCTGGGATAAAAAATAAAAAGTAAATTACAAATATGAACAAGAAGTAATGAGACATAAACTTAAAGGGCTTTTTCCTGGCACGTTCCATTCTAATATACAACCTAGAACACCACTTCCATTAAGGCTCTGTTTCCCTAGTAACCAAATTTGGCAAAGGAGAAATGCTGCCACCTTGTGGCCGTTTCCTTCAAGAGCAGCTTTAAAGTCCCAGCTAATGGTCACTTAACATTCACAAGGACTCAGGGCTGTAAAAGACACTTGCCCTAAAAAATTGTGCTGAAGTAGGGAATGGACAAAAAATTCACAACAGGCAAATGTTTCAAGAAGAGATTATGAAGAGTTAAGTTTTACTCACACTCTTTTTAAAAAAAAGAAAAATGGATAAAAGCTCAACCTCAGGGAGTGTTAGACGCATGCAATCTAATCTACGAAAAGTTTCAACTTACACCAGTCGACTGACCATCAGCAAAAAGTCTACAAACAATAAATGCTGAAGGGGATTTAGAGAACTGTGTACCCTCTACCTTCTGGTGAGACATAAAAGCCAATAATGAGAAAAGAAAGGAGCTGTGTTTAAAAGTAAAAATGGAGGTACCATTCAATCCAGCAGGTGCACCAATGGACCTCTCACCTGAGAAGACAAGAATCGAGAAGACACAGGCCGCAAAAGCTGCAGTGCAGCCTTATTCACAATAGCCAAGACAGTGAAGCAATCAAAATATCCAACAAGAGGTGAATGGATAAAGAAGAAGTGGTCCATGTACACAGTGGAATATTAACCATGGAAAACAACGAACCATTGCTCTCTGAGGCACCACAAAGGAGTCTGGAGATAGTCAGGAAACATGAGGTAAGTCGGAAAGCAAAAGACCTATATTCTATGATATCACTTATAGGCGTTATCTAATAACTGACACAAATGAACATATATCCACAGAGAAAGACACTCACAGACTTAGAAAATAAAACTATGCTCAACTAAAAGGAAAGGTGGGGGGAATGGATAAATTAAGATTAGTGTTACTATATGTATACAAACACATATTATATACATATCTCAAAAATACCGACCATATAGCAAGGGAGGTCTGCGGAACCCTCTGTAACATTTTACATGGGAAGAGGATCTGTACTTGAATAGACATATATAATGTACAAATGAACCAGAGTGTGTTCACCTAGGACAAACAATATTCTAACCTTTAGCCCAATTAAAACACCTTTAAAAACCAAGAAGAAATAATGAGACATAAACTTATGGGGGTTTCTCCACGCACATTCTAATGTAATTTACAACCTAGGAACACGACTTCCAGAAAGGCTCTGCTGCCCTACCACCCAGATTTGGGAATGGAGAAATGCTGCCTCCTTGAGGCCACTTCCCACAACAGCAGCTTTAAACCCATTGCTCTAGGTCACTAAATATTCACAAAACTTGAAGTTCGGGAAATGAGACCTGCTCTCTAAAAAAACTCTTGGGTGGAAAATCGCCCAAAAAATTCAAAAGAGGGCAGCCTTCCAAGAAGACAGTTTCAAGAGTTATACTGTACTCCCAATTATTTCCTTTTTTTAACAGAAAAGAAAACAGCGGAGAAAAATGATGAGTTTTACGAATTTTCAACGACTTGCAAACCCAAATTACAAAAACCTATGAGCTCACAGCAGCCAGAAGGGCCATTAGCATAAATGCTGCAAACAATAAATGATGAAGCGATTGTGGAGAAATGCGTACCCTCGATTCTAAGGGGGACGTGGTAAGAGCCACTAATGAAAACACAAAGAAGGTGCTTTGAAAATGGAAACACGGTGCTACCAGTCAGTGAATCACACCCACTGCTGGGCCTATCACCTGAGAAAATGAGAATCAAAAAGTCAAAGGCTGGCAATCCTGCACTCCAACAATATTTACCATAGCCAACATTTGGAAGCAATGAAAATGTCCATCAACCGAGGAATGCACAAAGAAGAAGTGGTCCACGTACACAGTGGAAAATTACTCCAATAAAAAATAAAAATTAAATTTAAAAATCCAACACAACTAAGGAGACATCAGCTTGTGTGGGTTGGTCCGGGCACACTCCACTCTAATTTATAACCGAGAAACACCACAGGCCGCAAGGGCTTTTCCCTAGTTACCAGGGTGGGGAACATAGAAAGGCTGCCGCCCTCTGGCAGTTACCTGCAAAAGCAGTTTTAAAGCCTGTGCTAATGGTCATTTCATATGAATAAGTACTGCAGAAGTGTAAATGAAACCTGCCCTCAAAATGTCTTCAGGGAGGTAAAGGCCAAAACGTTTCAAAATGTGACACATACTTTAAGAGAACACTTTGAAGAACTAAGGGGTAATCACAGCTTGAAAAATAAAAAGGACATGACTTCAAGCTCAATTTCAACGGATTATGAGGCACGTGCGAATTCAGCCACCAAGAGGTATCAGCTCACACTTGTCAGAATAACCATCAGCAAGAAAACTACAAACAATAAATGCTGAAGGTGTTGTAGAGAAATGCAAACCCTCAACTTCAAGGGGGACGTAACTTGGAAAGGGTCACGAACTAGAACAGAATGGGGGTGCCTTAAAAACGTAAACATTGAGCTACCATATGATCTAGCAGGCCCACTCCTCCACCTATAATCTAAGAAGAGAGAATTGGAAAGACACAGGCAGGCAAATCTGCATTGCACAGTATTACAATAGCCAAGATATGGAAGTAAACAAAAACTCCACCAACAGATGGGAGGACAAAGAAGAACTCCTCCATGTACAGATGGAATATTCGCTAGTGAAAAAAATGAAACAATGCCATTTGCAGCGCCATAGATGAGTCTAGACGTAATCACGCCACGTGTAGTCAGTGAGAAAGCAAAATACATATATCCTATGATATCACTTTCAGGAGTTACTTAAACATTGATACCAATGAAGATACTTCCACAGAGAAAGGCAATCACAGATTCATTAAAAAAGTTATGGTTCACCAAATAGAAAGGGATGAGGATTGGATACATTACCATATTGGGGTTAACAGAGATATACAAACCCTGTGAAATATATAATCACCAAAGACGTACGGAAGACCAGGAGAAGACTACTCAACCTTGTGTCATAACCTACATGGGAAAAGGATGCTAGGAAGAATAGATACATGTATATGTGTGAAAGAACCACATCTTGCACACCTAGAACAAACAAACCATTGTAATCAAATTTGCTGGGATAAAAAATAAAAAGTAAATTACAAATATGAACAAGAAGTAATGAGACATAAACTTAAAGGGCTTTTTCCTGGCACGTTCCATTCTAATATACAACCTAGAACACCACTTCCATTAAGGCTCTGTTTCCCTAGTAACCAAATTTGGCAAAGGAGAAATGCTGCCACCTTGTGGCCGTTTCCTGCAAGAGCAGCTTTAAAGTCCCAGCTAATGGTCACTTAACATTCACAAGGACTCAGGGCTGTAAAAGACACTTGCCCTAAAAATTTGTGCTGAAGTAGGGAATGGACAAAAAATTCACAACAGGCAAATGTTTCAAGAAGAGATTATGAAGAGTTAAGTTTTACTCACACTCTTTTTAAAAAAAAGAAAAATGGATAAAAGCTCAACCTCAGGGAGTGTTAGACACATGCAATCTAATCTACGAAAAGTTTCAACTTACACCAGTCGACTGACCATCAGCAAAAAGTCTACAAACAATAAATGCTGAAGGGGATTTAGAGAACTGTGTACCCTCTACCTTCTGGTGAGACATAAAAGCCAATAATGAGAAAAGAAAGGAGCTGTGTTTAAAAGTAAAAATGGAGGTACCATTCAATCCCCAGGCGCACCATTGGACCTCTCACCTGAGAAGACAAGAATCGAGAAGACACGGGCCGCAAAAGCTGCAGTGCAGCCTTATTCACAATAGCCAAGACAGTGAAGCAATCAAAATGTCCAACAACAGGTGAATGGATAAAGAAGAAGTGGTCCATGTACACAATGGAATATTAACCATGGAAAACAATGAACCATTGCTCTTTGAGGCACCACAAATGAGTCTGCAGATAATCATGAAAGATGAGGTAAGTTGGAAAGCAAAAGACCTGTATTCTATGATATCACTTATAGGCGTTCTCTAATAACTGACACAAATGAACATATTTCCACAGAGAAAGACACTCACAGATTTAGAAAACAAACTATGCTCATCTAAAACGAAAGGTGGGGGGAATGGATAAATTAAGATTAGTGTTACTATATGTATACAAACACATATTATCTATATATCTCAAAAAGACCGACCATATAGCAAGGGAAGTCAGCAGAACCTTCTCTACCATTTTACATGGGAAGAGGATCTGTAGTTGAATAGATATATATAATGTACAAATGAACCAGATTGTGTACACCTAGGACAAACAATATTCTAAGCTTTACCCCAATTAAAAAAAAATTTAAAACCAAGAATAAATAATGAGACATAAACTTATGGGGCTTTCTCCATGCACATTCCAATGTAATTTACAACCTAGGAACACGACTTCCAGAAAGGCTCTGCTGCCCTAGTACCCAGATTTGGGAATGGAGAAATGCTGCCTGTTTCAGGTCACTTCCCACAACAGGAGCTTTAAAACCATTGCTAAAGGTCACTAAATATTCACAAACTTGCACTTCGGTAAATGACACCTGCTCTCTAAAAAATGTCTGAGGTGGAAAATCGACCAAAAAATTCAAAAGAGGGCAACCTTCCAAGAAGACAATATCAAGAGTTATATTGTACTCCCAATTGTTTCCTTTTTTTAACAGAAAAGAAAACGGCGGTGAAAAATGATGAGTTTTACGAATTTTCAAAGCCATGCAAACCCAAATTACAAAACTCTATCAGCTCACAGCAGCCAGTAGGGCCATTAGCATAAATGCTGCAAACAATAAATGCTGAAGCGATTGTGGAGAAATGTGTACCCTCGATTCTAAGGGGGACGTGGTAAGTGCCACTAATGAAAACACAAAGAAGGTGCTTTGAAAAGGGAAAAACGGTGCTACCAGTCAGTCAATCACAACCACTGCTGGGCCTATTACCTGAGAAAATGAGAATCAAAAAGTCACAGGCTGGCAATCCTGCACTCCAACAATATTTACCATAGGCAACACTTGGAAGCAATGAAAATGTCCATCAACCGAGGACTGCACAAAGTAGAAGTGGTCCACGTACACAGTGGAAAATTGCCCCAATAAAAAATAAAAATTAAAATTAAAAATCCAAGAAAAGTAAGGAGACATCAGCTTGTGTGGGTTGGTCCGGGCACACTCCACTCTAATTTATAACCGAGAAACACCACAGGCCACAAGGGCTTTTCCCTAGTTACCAGGGTGGGGAACATAGAAAGGCTTCCGCCCTCTGGCAGTTACCTGCAAAAGCAGCTTTAAAGCCTGTGCTAATGGTCATTTCATAGGAACAAGTACTGCAGAACTGTAAGTGAAACCTGCCCTCAAAATGTCTTCAGGGAGGTAAAGGCCAAAACATTTCAAAATGTGACACATACTTTAAGAGAACACTTTGAAGAACTAAGGGGTAATCACAGCTTGAAAAATAAAAAGGACATGACTTCAAGCTCAATTTCAAAGGATTATGAGGCACGTGCGAATTCAGCCACAAAGAGGTATCAGCTCACACTTGTCAGAATAACCATCAGCAAGAAAACTACAAACAATAAATGCTGAAGGTGTTGTAGAGAAATGGAAACCCTCAACTTCAAGGGGGACGTAACTTGGAAAGGGTCACGAACTAGAACAGAATGGGGGTGCCTTAAAAACGTAAACATTGAGCTACCATATGATCCAGCAGGCCCACTCCTCCACCTATAATCTAAGAAGAGAGAATTGGAAAGACACAGGCAGGCAAATCTGCATTGCACAGTATTACAATAGCCAAGATATGGAAGTAAACAAAAACTCCACCAACAGATGGGAGGACAAAGAAGAACTCCTCCATGTACAGATGGAATATTCGCTAGTGAAAAAAATGAAACAATGCCATTTGCAGTGCCATAGATGAGTCTAGACGTAATCACGCCACGTGTAGTCAGTGAGAAAGCAAAATACATATATCCTATGATATCACTTTCAGGAGTTACTTAAACATTGATACCAATGAAGATATTTCCACAGAGAAAGGCAATCACAGATTCATTAAAAAACTTATGGTTCACCAAATAGAAAGGGATGAGGATTGGATACATTACCATATTGGGGTTAACAGAGATATACAAACCATGTAAAATATATAATCACCAAAGACGTACGGAAGACCAGGAGAAGACTACTCAACCTTGTGTCATAACCTACATGGGAAAAGGATGCTAGGAAGAATAGATACATGTATATGTGTGAAAGAACCACATCTTGCACACCTAGAACAAACAAACCATTGTAATCAAATTTGCTGGGATAAAAAATAAAAAGTAAATTACAAATATGAACAAGAAGTAATGAGACATAAACTTAAAGGGCTTTTTCCTGGCACGTTCCATTCTAATATACAACCTAGAACACCACTTCCATTAAGGCTCTGTTTCCCTAGTAACCAAATTTGGCAAAGGAGAAATGCTGCCACCTTGTGGCCGTTTCCTTCAAGAGCAGCTTTAAAGTCCCAGCTAATGGTCACTTAACATTCACAAGGACTCAGGGCTGTAAAAGACACTTGCCCTAAAAAATTGTGCTGAAGTAGGGAATGGACAAAAAATTCACAACAGGCAAATGTTTCAAGAAGAGATTATGAAGAGTTAAGTTTTACTCACACTCTTTTTAAAAAAAAGAAAAATGGATAAAAGCTCAACCTCAGGGAGTGTTAGACGCATGCAATCTAATCTACGAAAAGTTTCAACTTACACCAGTCGACTGACCATCAGCAAAAAGTCTACAAACAATAAATGCTGAAGGGGATTTAGAGAACTGTGTACCCTCTACCTTCTGGTGAGACATAAAAGCCAATAATGAGAAAAGAAAGGAGCTGTGTTTAAAAGTAAAAATGGAGGTACCATTCAATCCAGCAGGTGCACCAATGGACCTCTCACCTGAGAAGACAAGAATCGAGAAGACACAGGCCGCAAAAGCTGCAGTGCAGCCTTATTCACAATAGCCAAGACAGTGAAGCAATCAAAATATCCAACAAGAGGTGAATGGATAAAGAAGAAGTGGTCCATGTACACAGTGGAATATTAACCATGGAAAACAACGAACCATTGCTCTCTGAGGCACCACAAAGGAGTCTGGAGATAGTCAGGAAACATGAGGTAAGTCGGAAAGCAAAAGACCTATATTCTATGATATCACTTATAGGCGTTATCTAATAACTGACACAAATGAACATATATCCACAGAGAAAGACACTCACAGACTTAGAAAATAAAACTATGCTCAACTAAAAGGAAAGGTGGGGGGAATGGATAAATTAAGATTAGTGTTACTATATGTATACAAACACATATTATATACATATCTCAAAAATACCGACCATATAGCAAGGGAGGTCTGCGGAACCCTCTGTAACATTTTACATGGGAAGAGGATCTGTACTTGAATAGACATATATAATGTACAAATGAACCAGAGTGTGTTCACCTAGGACAAACAATATTCTAACCTTTAGCCCAATTAAAACACCTTTAAAAACCAAGAAGAAATAATGAGACATAAACTTATGGGGGTTTCTCCACGCACATTCTAATGTAATTTACAACCTAGGAACACGACTTCCAGAAAGGCTCTGCTGCCCTACCACCCAGATTTGGGAATGGAGAAATGCTGCCTCCTAGAGGCCACTTCCCACAACAGCAGCTTTAAACCCATTGCTCTAGGTCACTAAATATTCACAAAACTTGAAGTTCGGGAAATGAGACCTGCTCTCTAAAAAAACTCTTGGGTGGAAAATCGCCCAAAAAATTCAAAAGAGGGCAACCTTCCAAGAAGACAGTTTCAAGAGTTATACTGTACTCCCAATTGTTTCCTTTTTTTAACAGAAAAGAAAACGGCGGTGAAAAATGATGAGTTTTACGAATTTTCCAAGCCATGCAAACCCAAATTACAAAACCCTATCAGCTCACAGCAGCCAGTAGGGCCATTAGCATAAATGCTGCAAACAATAAATGCTGAAGCGATTGTGGAGAAATGCGTACCCTCGATTCTAAGGGGGACGTGGTAAGTGCCACTAATGAAAACACAAAGAAGGTGCTTTTTAAAAGGGAAACACGGTGCTACCATTCAGTCAATCACAACCACTGCTGGGTCTATCACCTGAGAAAATGAGAATCAAAAAGTCACAGGCTGGCAATCCTGCACTCCAACAATATTTACCATAGCCAACACTTGGAAGCAATGAAAATGTCCATCAACCGAGGACTGCACAAAGTAGAAGTGGTCCACGTACACAGTGGAAAATTACCCCAATAAAAAATAAAAATTAAAATTAAAAATCCAAGAAAAGTAAGGAGACATCAGCTTGTGTGGGTTGGTCCGGGCACACTCCACTCTAATTTATAACCGAGAAACACCACAGGCCGCAAGGGCTTTTCCCTAGTTACCAGGGTGGGGAACATAGAAAGGCTGCCGCCCTCTGGCAGTTACCTGCAAAAGCAGCTTTAAAGCCTGTGCTAATGGTCATTTCATAGGAACAAGTACTGCAGAACTGTAAGTGAAACCTGCCCTCAAAATGTCTTCAGGGAGGTAAAGGCCAAAACATTTCAAAATGTGACACATACTTTAAGAGAACACTTTGAAGAACTAAGGGGTAATCCCAGCTTGAAAAATAAAAAGGACATGCCTTCAAGCTCAATTTCAACGGATTATGAGGCACGTGCGAATTCAGCCACAAAGAGGTATCAGCTCACACTTGTCAGAATAACCATCAGCAAGAAAACTACAAACAATAAATGCTGAAGGTGTTGTAGAGAAAGGCAAACCCTCAACTTCAAGGGGGACGTAACTTGGAAAGGGTCACGAACTAGAACAGAATGGGGGTGCCTTAAAAACGTAAACATTGAGCTACCATATGATCCAGCAGGCCCACTCCTCCACCTATAATCTAAGAAGAGAGAATTGGAAAGACAAAGGCAGGCAAATCTGCATTGCACAGTATTACAATAGCCAAGATATGGAAGTAACCAAAAAGTCCACCAACAGATCGGTGGACAAAGAAGAACTCCTCTATATACAAGTGGAATATTCGCTAGTGAAAAAAATGAAACAATGCCATTTGCAGCATCATAGTTGAGTCTAGATGTAATCACGGCACCTGTAGTAAGTGAGAAAGCAAAAGACACATATCCTATTATATCACTTTTAGGAGTTACTTAAAAATTGATACCAATGAAGATCTTTCCACAGAGAAAGGCAATCACAGATTTATTAAAAAACTTATGGTTCACCAAATAGAAAGGGATGAGGATTGGATACATTACCATATTGGGGTTAACAGAGATATACAAACCCTGTGAAATATATAATCACCAAAGACGTACGGAAGACCAGGAGAAGACTACTCAACCTTGTGTCATAACCTACATGGGAAAAGGATTCTAGGAAGAATAGATACATGTATATGTGTGAAAGAACCACATCTTGCACAGCTAGAACAAACAAACCATTGTAATCAAATTTGCTGGGATAAAAAATAAAAAGTAAATTACAAATATGAACAAGAAGTAATGAGACATAAACTTAAAGGGCTTTTTCCTGGCACGTTCCATTCTAATATACAACCTAGAACACCACTTCCATTAAGGCTCTGTTTCCCTAGTAACCAAATTTGGCAAAGGAGAAATGCTGCCACCTTGTGGCCGTTTCCTGCAAGAGCAGCTTTAAAGTCCCAGCTAATGGTCACTTAACATTCACAAGGACTCAGGGCTGTAAAAGACACTTGCCCTAAAAATTTGTGCTGAAGTAGGGAATGGACAAAAAATTCACAACAGACAAATGTTTCAAGAAGAGATTATGAAGAGTTAAGTTTTACTCACACTCTTTTTAAAAAAAAGAAAAATGGATAAAAGCTCAACCTCAGGGAGTGTTAGACGCATGCAATCTAATCTACGAAAAGTTTCAACTTACACCAGTCGACTGACCATCAGCAAAAAGTCTACAAACAATAAATGCTGAAGGGGATTTAGAGAACTGTGTACCCTCTACCTTCTGGTGAGACATAAAAGCCAATAATGAGAAAAGAAAGGAGCTGTGTTTAAAAGTAAAAATGGAGGTACCATTCAATCCAGCAGGTGCACCAATGGACCTCTCACCTGAGAAGACAAGAATCGAGAAGACACAGGCCGCAAAAGCTGCAGTGCAGCCTTATTCACAATAGCCAAGACAGTGAAGCAATCAAAATATCCAACAAGAGTTGAATGGATAAAGAAGAAGTGGTCCATGTACACAGTGGAATATTAACCATGGAAAACAACGAACCATTGCTCTCTGAGGCACCACAAAGGAGTCTGGAGATAGTCAGGAAACATGAGGTAAGTCGGAAAGCAAAAGACCTATATTCTATGATATCACTTATAGGCGTTATCTAATAACTGACACAAATGAACATATATCCACAGAGAAAGACACTCACAGACTTAGAAAATAAAACTATGCTCAACTAAAAGGAAAGGTGGGGGGAATGGATAAATTAAGATTAGTGTTACTATATGTATACAAACACATATTATATACATATCTCAAAAATACCGACCATATAGCAAGGGAGGTCTGCGGAACCCTCTGTAACATTTTACATGGGAAGAGGATCTGTACTTGAATAGACATATATAATGTACAAATGAACCAGAGTGTGTTCACCTAGGACAAACAATATTCTAACCTTTAGCCCAATTAAAACACCTTTAAAAACCAAGAAGAAATAATGAGACATAAACTTATGGGGGTTTCTCCACGCACATTCTAATGTAATTTACAACCTAGGAACACGACTTCCAGAAAGGCTCTGCTGCCCTACCACCCAGATTTGGGAATGGAGAAATGCTGCCTCCTTGAGGCCACTTCCCACAACAGTAGCTTTAAACCCATTGCTCTAGGTCACTAAATATTCACAAAACTTGAAGTTCGGGAAATGAGACCTGCTCTCTAAAAAAACTCTTGGGTGGAAAATCGCCCAAAAAATTCAAAAGAGGGCAACCTTCCAAGAAGACAGTTTCAAGAGTTATACTGTACTCCCAATTGTTTCCTTTTTTTAACAGAAAAGAAAACAGCGGAGAAAAATGATGAGTTTTACGAATTTTCAACGACTTGCAAACCCAAATTACAAAAACCTATGAGCTCACAGCAGCCAGAAGGGCCATTAGCATAAATGCTGCAAACAATAAATGATGAAGCGATTGTGGAGAAATGCGTACCCTCGATTCTAAGGGGGACGTGGTAAGAGCCACTAATGAAAACACAAAGAAGGTGCTTTGAAAATGGAAACACGGTGCTACCAGTCAGTGAATCACACCCACTGCTGGGCCTATCACCTGAGAAAATGAGAATCAAAAAGTCAAAGGCTGGCAATCCTGCACTCCAACAATATTTACCATAGCCAACACTTGGAAGCAATGAAAATGTCCATCAACCGAGGAATGCACAAAGAAGAAGTGGTCCACGTACACAGTGGAAAATTACTCCAATAAAAAATAAAAATTAAATTTAAAAATCCAACACAACTAAGGAGACATCAGCTTGTGTGGGTTGGTCCGGGCACACTCCACTCTAATTTATAACCGAGAAACACCACAGGCCGCAAGGGCTTTTCCCTAGTTACCAGGGTGGGGAACATAGAAAGGCTGCCGCCCTCTGGCAGTTACCTGCAAAAGCAGTTTTAAAGCCTGTGCTAATGGTCATTTCATATGAATAAGTACTGCAGAAGTGTAAATGAAACCTGCCCTCAAAATGTCTTCAGGGAGGTAAAGGCCAAAACGTTTCAAAATGTGACACATACTTTAAGAGAACACTTTGAAGAACTAAGGGGTAATCACAGCTTGAAAAATAAAAAGGACATGACTTCAAGCTCAATTTCAACGGATTATGAGGCACGTGCGAATTCAGCCACCAAGAGGTATCAGCTCACACTTGTCAGAATAACCATCAGCAAGAAAACTACAAACAATAAATGCTGAAGGTGTTGTAGAGAAATGCAAACCCTCAACTTCAAGGGGGACGTAACTTGGAAAGGGTCACGAACTAGAACAGAATGGGGGTGCCTTAAAAACGTAAACATTGAGCTACCATATGATCCAGCAGGCCCACTCCTCCACCTATAATCTAAGAAGAGAGAATTGGAAAGACACAGGCAGGCAAATCTGCATTGCACAGTATTACAATAGCCAAGATATGGAAGTAAACAAAAACTCCACCAACAGATGGGAGGACAAAGAAGAACTCCTCCATGTACAGATGGAATATTCGCTAGTGAAAAAAATGAAACAATGCCATTTGCAGCGCCATAGATGAGTCTAGACGTAATCACGCCACGTGTAGTCAGTGAGAAAGCAAAATACATATATCCTATGATATCACTTTCAGGAGTTACTTAAACATTGATACCAATGAAGATACTTCCACAGAGAAAGGCAATCACAGATTCATTAAAAAAGTTATGGTTCACCAAATAGAAAGGGATGAGGATTGGATACATTACCATATTGGGGTTAACAGAGATATACAAACCATGTGAAATATATAATCACCAAAGACGTACGGAAGACCAGGAGAAGACTACTCAACCTTGTGTCATAACCTACATGGGAAAAGGATGCTAGGAAGAATAGATACATGTATATGTGTGAAAGAACCACATCTTGCACACCTAGAACAAACAAACCATTGTAATCAAATTTGCTGGGATAAAAAATAAAAAGTAAATTACAAATATGAACAAGAAGTAATGAGACATAAACTTAAAGGGCTTTTTCCTGGCACGTTCCATTCTAATATACAACCTAGAACACCACTTCCATTAAGGCTCTGTTTCCCTAGTAACCAAATTTGGCAAAGGAGAAATGCTGCCACCTTGTGGCCGTTTCCTGCAAGAGCAGCTTTAAAGTCCCAGCTAATGGTCACTTAACATTCACAAGGACTCAGGGCTGTAAAAGACACTTGCCCTAAAAATTTGTGCTGAAGTAGGGAATGGACAAAAAATTCACAACAGGCAAATGTTTCAAGAAGAGATTATGAAGAGTTAAGTTTTACTCACACTCTTTTAAAAAAAAAGAAAAATGGATAAAAGCTCAACCTCAGGGAGTGTTAGACACATGCAATCTAATCTACGAAAAGTTTCAACTTACACCAGTCGACTGACCATCAGCAAAAAGTCTACAAACAATAAATGCTGAAGGGGATTTAGAGAACTGTGTACCCTCTACCTTCTGGTGAGACATAAAAGCCAATAATGAGAAAAGAAAGGAGCTGTGTTTAAAAGTAAAAATGGAGGTACCATTCAATCCCCAGGCGCACCATTGGACCTCTCACCTGAGAAGACAAGAATCGAGAAGACACGGGCCGCAAAAGCTGCAGTGCAGCCTTATTCACAATAGCCAAGACAGTGAAGCAATCAAAATGTCCAACAACAGGTGAATGGATAAAGAAGAAGTGGTCCATGTACACAATGGAATATTAACCATGGAAAACAATGAACCATTGCTCTTTGAGGCACCACAAATGAGTCTGCAGATAATCATGAAAGATGAGGTAAGTTGGAAAGCAAAAGACCTGTATTCTATGATATCACTTATAGGCGTTCTCTAATAACTGACACAAATGAACATATTTCCACAGAGAAAGACACTCACAGATTTAGAAAACAAACTATGCTCATCTAAAACGAAAGGTGGGGGGAATGGATAAATTAAGATTAGTGTTACTATATGTATACAAACACATATTATCTATATATCTCAAAAAGACCGACCATATAGCAAGGGAAGTCAGCAGAACCTTCTCTACCATTTTACATGGGAAGAGGATCTGTAGTTGAATAGATATATATAATGTACAAATGAACCAGATTGTGTACACCTAGGACAAACAATATTCTAAGCTTTACCCCAATTAAAAAAAAATTTAAAACCAAGAATAAATAATGAGACATAAACTTATGGGGCTTTCTCCATGCACATTCCAATGTAATTTACAACCTAGGAACACGACTTCCAGAAAGGCTCTGCTGCCCTAGTACCCAGATTTGGGAATGGAGAAATGCTGCCTGTTTCAGGTCACTTCCCACAACAGGAGCTTTAAAACCATTGCTAAAGGTCACTAAATATTCACAAACTTGCACTTCGGTAAATGACACCTGCTCTCTAAAAAATGTCTGAGGTGGAAAATCGACCAAAAAATTCAAAAGAGGGCAACCTTCCAAGAAGACAATATCAAGAGTTATATTGTACTCCCAATTGTTTCCTTTTTTTAACAGAAAAGAAAACGGCGGTGAAAAATGATGAGTTTTACGAATTTTCAAAGCCATGCAAACCCAAATTACAAAACTCTATCAGCTCACAGCAGCCAGTAGGGCCATTAGCATAAATGCTGCAAACAATAAATGCTGAAGCGATTGTGGAGAAATGTGTACCCTCGATTCTAAGGGGGACGTGGTAAGTGCCACTAATGAAAACACAAAGAAGGTGCTTTGAAAAGGGAAAAACGGTGCTACCAGTCAGTCAATCACAACCACTGCTGGGCCTATTACCTGAGAAAATGAGAATCAAAAAGTCACAGGCTGGCAATCCTGCACTCCAACAATATTTACCATAGGCAACACTTGGAAGCAATGAAAATGTCCATCAACCGAGGACTGCACAAAGTAGAAGTGGTCCACGTACACAGTGGAAAATTGCCCCAATAAAAAATAAAAATTAAAATTAAAAATCCAACAAAAGTAAGGAGACATCAGCTTGTGTGGGTTGGTCCGGGCACACTCCACTCTAATTTATAACCGAGAAACACCACAGGCCGCAAGGGCTTTTCCCTAGTTACCAGGGTGGGGAACATAGAAAGGCTTCCGCCCTCTGGCAGTTACCTGCAAAAGCAGCTTTAAAGCCTGTGCTAATGGTCATTTCATAGGAACAAGTACTGCAGAACTGTAAGTGAAACCTGCCCTCAAAATGTCTTCAGGGAGGTAAAGGCCAAAACATTTCAAAATGTGACACATACTTTAAGAGAACACTTTGAAGAACTAAGGGGTAATCCCAGCTTGAAAAATAAAAAGGACATGACTTCAAGCTCAATTTCAAAGGATTATGAGGCACGTGCGAATTCAGCCACAAAGAGGTATCAGCTCACACTTGTCAGAATAACCATCAGCAAGAAAACTACAAACAATAAATGCTGAAGGTGTTGTAGAGAAATGGAAACCCTCAACTTCAAGGGGGACGTAACTTGGAAAGGGTCACGAACTAGAACAGAATGGGGGTGCCTTAAAAACGTAAACATTGAGCTACCATATGATCCAGCAGGCCCACTCCTCCACCTATAATCTAAGAAGAGAGAATTGGAAAGACACAGGCAGGCAAATCTGCATTGCACAGTATTACAATAGCCAAGATATGGAAGTAAACAAAAACTCCACCAACAGATGGGAGGACAAAGAAGAACTCCTCCATGTACAGATGGAATATTCGCTAGTGAAAAAAATGAAACAATGCCATTTGCAGTGCCATAGATGAGTCTAGACGTAATCACGCCACGTGTAGTCAGTGAGAAAGCAAAATACATATATCCTATGATATCACTTTCAGGAGTTACTTAAAAATTGATACCAATGAAGATATTTCCACAGAGAAAGGCAATCACAGATTCATTAAAAAACTTATGGTTCACCAAATAGAAAGGGATGAGGATTGGATACATTACCATATTGGGGTTAACAGAGATATACAAACCCTGTGAAATATATAATCACCAAAGACGTACGGAAGACCAGGAGAAGACTACTCAACCTTGTGTCATAACCTACATGGGAAAAGGATGCTAGGAAGAATAGATACATGTATATGTGTAAAAGAACCACATCTTGCACACCTAGAACAAACAAACCATTGTAATCAAATTTGCTGGGATAAAAAATAAAAAGTAAATTACAAATATGAACAAGAAGTAATGAGACATAAACTTAAAGGGCTTTTTCCTGGCACGTTCCATTCTAATATACAACCTAGAACACCACTTCCATTAAGGCTCTGTTTCCCTAGTAACCAAATTTGGCAAAGGAGAAATGCTGCCACCTTGTGGCCGTTTCCTGCAAGAGCAGCTTTAAAGTCCCAGCTAATGGTCACTTAACATTCACAAGGACTCAGGGCTGTAAAAGACACTTGCCCTAAAAATTTGTGCTGAAGTAGGGAATGGACAAAAAATTCACAACAGGCAAATGTTTCAAGAAGAGATTATGAAGAGTTAAGTTTTACTCACACTCTTTTTAAAAAAAAGAAAAATGGATAAAAGCTCAACCTCAGGGAGTGTTAGACGCATGCAATCTAATCTACGAAAAGTTTCAACTTACACCAGTCGACTGACCATCAGCAAAAAGTCTACAAACAATAAATGCTGAAGGGGATTTAGAGAACTGTGTACCCTCTACCTTCTGGTGAGACATAAAAGCCAATAATGAGAAAAGAAAGGAGCTGTGTTTAAAAGTAAAAATGGAGGTACCATTCAATCCAGCAGGTGCACCAATGGACCTCTCACCTGAGAAGACAAGAATCGAGAAGACACAGGCCGCAAAAGCTGCAGTGCAGCCTTATTCACAATAGCCAAGACAGTGAAGCAATCAAAATATCCAACAAGAGTTGAATGGATAAAGAAGAAGTGGTCCATGTACACAGTGG
Source organism: Balaenoptera physalus (assembly GCF_965194825.1). Taxonomy (NCBI): domain Eukaryota; kingdom Metazoa; phylum Chordata; class Mammalia; order Artiodactyla; family Balaenopteridae; genus Balaenoptera; species Balaenoptera physalus. Next base: position 306,165 of record NW_028125833.1, read on the forward strand.
AATATTAACCATGGAAAACAACGAACCATTGCTCTCTGAGGCACCACAAAGGAGTCTGGAGATAGTCAGGAAACATGAGGTAAGTCGGAAAGCAAAAGACCTATATTCTATGATATCACTTATAGGCGTTATCTAATAACTGACACAAATGAACATATATCCACAGAGAAAGACACTCACAGACTTAGAAAATAAAACTATGCTCAACTAAAAGGAAAGGTGGGGGGAATGGATAAATTAAGATTAGTGTTACTATATGTATACAAACACATATTATATACATATCTCAAAAATACCGACCATATAGCAAGGGAGGTCTGCGGAACCCTCTGTAACATTTTACATGGGAAGAGGATCTGTACTTGAATAGACATATATAATGTACAAATGAACCAGAGTGTGTTCACCTAGGACAAACAATATTCTAACCTTTAGCCCAATTAAAACACCTTTAAAAACCAAGAAGAAATAATGAGACATAAACTTATGGGGGTTTCTCCACGCACATTCTAATGTAATTTACAACCTAGGAACACGACTTCCAGAAAGGCTCTGCTGCCCTACCACCCAGATTTGGGAATGGAGAAATGCTGCCTCCTTGAGGCCACTTCCCACAACAGTAGCTTTAAACCCATTGCTCTAGGTCACTAAATATTCACAAAACTTGAAGTTCGGGAAATGAGACCTGCTCTCTAAAAAAACTCTTGGGTGGAAAATCGCCCAAAAAATTCAAAAGAGGGCAACCTTCCAAGAAGACAGTTTCAAGAGTTATACTGTACTCCCAATTGTTTCCTTTTTTTAACAGAAAAGAAAACAGCGGAGAAAAATGATGAGTTTTACGAATTTTCAACGACTTGCAAACCCAAATTACAAAAACCTATGAGCTCACAGCAGCCAGAAGGGCCATTAGCATAAATGCTGCAAACAATAAATGATGAAGCGATTGTGGAGAAATGCGTACCCTCGATTCTAAGGGGGACGTGGTAAGAGCCACTAATGAAAACACAAAGAAGGTGCTTTGAAAATGGAAACACGGTGCTACCAGTCAGTGAATCACACCCACTGCTGGGCCTATCACCTGAGAAAATGAGAATCAAAAAGTCAAAGGCTGGCAATCCTGCACTCCAACAATATTTACCATAGCCAACACTTGGAAGCAATGAAAATGTCCATCAACCGAGGAATGCACAAAGAAGAAGTGGTCCACGTACACAGTGGAAAATTACTCCAATAAAAAATAAAAATTAAATTTAAAAATCCAACACAACTAAGGAGACATCAGCTTGTGTGGGTTGGTCCGGGCACACTCCACTCTAATTTATAACCGAGAAACACCACAGGCCGCAAGGGCTTTTCCCTAGTTACCAGGGTGGGGAACATAGAAAGGCTGCCGCCCTCTGGCAGTTACCTGCAAAAGCAGTTTTAAAGCCTGTGCTAATGGTCATTTCATATGAATAAGTACTGCAGAAGTGTAAATGAAACCTGCCCTCAAAATGTCTTCAGGGAGGTAAAGGCCAAAACGTTTCAAAATGTGACACATACTTTAAGAGAACACTTTGAAGAACTAAGGGGTAATCACAGCTTGAAAAATAAAAAGGACATGACTTCAAGCTCAATTTCAACGGATTATGAGGCACGTGCGAATTCAGCCACCAAGAGGTATCAGCTCACACTTGTCAGAATAACCATCAGCAAGAAAACTACAAACAATAAATGCTGAAGGTGTTGTAGAGAAATGGAAACCCTCAACTTCAAGGGGGACGTAACTTGGAAAGGGTCACGAACTAGAACAGAATGGGGGTGCCTTAAAAACGTAAACATTGAGCTACCATATGATCCAGCAGGCCCACTCCTCCACCTATAATCTAAGAAGAGAGAATTGGAAAGACACAGGCAGGCAAATCTGCATTGCACAGTATTACAATAGCCAAGATATGGAAGTAAACAAAAACTCCACCAACAGATGGGAGGACAAAGAAGAACTCCTCCATGTACAGATGGAATATTCGCTAGTGAAAAAAATGAAACAATGCCATTTGCAGCGCCATAGATGAGTCTAGACGTAATCACGCCACGTGTAGTCAGTGAGAAAGCAAAATACATATATCCTATGATATCACTTTCAGGAGTTACTTAAACATTGATACCAATGAAGATACTTCCACAGAGAAAGGCAATCACAGATTCATTAAAAAAGTTATGGTTCACCAAATAGAAAGGGATGAGGATTGGATACATTACCATATTGGGGTTAACAGAGATATACAAACCATGTGAAATATATAATCACCAAAGACGTACGGAAGACCAGGAGAAGACTACTCAACCTTGTGTCATAACCTACATGGGAAAAGGATGCTAGGAAGAATAGATACATGTATATGTGTGAAAGAACCACATCTTGCACACCTAGAACAAACAAACCATTGTAATCAAATTTGCTGGGATAAAAAATAAAAAGTAAATTACAAATATGAACAAGAAGTAATGAGACATAAACTTAAAGGGCTTTTTCCTGGCACGTTCCATTCTAATATACAACCTAGAACACCACTTCCATTAAGGCTCTGTTTCCCTAGTAACCAAATTTGGCAAAGGATAAATGCTGCCACCTTGTGGCCGTTTCCTGCAAGAGCAGCTTTAAAGTCCCAGCTAATGGTCACTTAACATTCACAAGGACTCTGGGCTGTAAAAGACACTTGCCCTAAAAATTTGTGCTGAAGTAGGGAATGGACAAAAAATTCACAACAGGCAAATGTTTCAAGAAGAGATTATGAAGAGTTAAGTTTTACTCACACTCTTTTTAAAAAAAAGAAAAATGGATAAAAGCTCAACCTCAGGGAGTGTTAGACACATGCAATCTAATCTACGAAAAGTTTCAACTTACACCAGTCGACTGACCATCAGCAAAAAGTCTACAAACAATAAATGCTGAAGGGGATTTAGAGAACTGTGTACCCTCTACCTTCTGGTGAGACATAAAAGCCAATAATGAGAAAAGAAAGGAGCTGTGTTTAAAAGTAAAAATGGAGGTACCATTCAATCCCCAGGCGCACCATTGGACCTCTCACCTGAGAAGACAAGAATCGAGAAGACACGGGCCGCAAAAGCTGCAGTGCAGCCTTATTCACAATAGCCAAGACAGTGAAGCAATCAAAATGTCCAACAACAGGTGAATGGATAAAGAAGAAGTGGTCCATGTACACAATGGAATATTAACCATGGAAAACAATGAACCATTGCTCTTTGAGGCACCACAAATGAGTCTGCAGATAATCATGAAAGATGAGGTAAGTTGGAAAGCAAAAGACCTGTATTCTATGATATCACTTATAGGCGTTCTCTAATAACTGACACAAATGAACATATTTCCACAGAGAAAGACACTCACAGATTTAGAAAACAAACTATGCTCATCTAAAACGAAAGGTGGGGGGAATGGATAAATTAAGATTAGTGTTACTATATGTATACAAACACATATTATCTATATATCTCAAAAAGACCGACCATATAGCAAGGGAAGTCAGCAGAACCTTCTCTACCATTTTACATGGGAAGAGGATCTGTAGTTGAATAGATATATATAATGTACAAATGAACCAGATTGTGTACACCTAGGACAAACAATATTCTAAGCTTTACCCCAATTAAAAAAAAATTTAAAACCAAGAATAAATAATGAGACATAAACTTATGGGGCTTTCTCCATGCACATTCCAATGTAATTTACAACCTAGGAACACGACTTCCAGAAAGGCTCTGCTGCCCTAGTACCCAGATTTGGGAATGGAGAAATGCTGCCTGTTTCAGGTCACTTCCCACAACAGGAGCTTTAAAACCATTGCTAAAGGTCACTAAATATTCACAAACTTGCACTTCGGTAAATGACACCTGCTCTCTAAAAAATGTCTGAGGTGGAAAATCGACCAAAAAATTCAAAAGAGGGCAACCTTCCAAGAAGACAATATCAAGAGTTATATTGTACTCCCAATTGTTTCCTTTTTTTAACAGAAAAGAAAACGGCGGTGAAAAATGATGAGTTTTACGAATTTTCAAAGCCATGCAAACCCAAATTACAAAACTCTATCAGCTCACAGCAGCCAGTAGGGCCATTAGCATAAATGCTGCAAACAATAAATGCTGAAGCGATTGTGGAGAAATGTGTACCCTCGATTCTAAGGGGGACGTGGTAAGTGCCACTAATGAAAACACAAAGAAGGTGCTTTGAAAAGGGAAAAACGGTGCTACCAGTCAGTCAATCACAACCACTGCTGGGCCTATTACCTGAGAAAATGAGAATCAAAAAGTCACAGGCTGGCAATCCTGCACTCCAACAATATTTACCATAGGCAACACTTGGAAGCAATGAAAATGTCCATCAACCGAGGACTGCACAAAGTAGAAGTGGTCCACGTACACAGTGGAAAATTGCCCCAATAAAAAATAAAAATTAAAATTAAAAATCCAACAAAAGTAAGGAGACATCAGCTTGTGTGGGTTGGTCCGGGCACACTCCACTCTAATTTATAACCGAGAAACACCACAGGCCGCAAGGGCTTTTCCCTAGTTACCAGGTTGGGGAACATAGAAAGGCTTCCGCCCTCTGGCAGTTACCTGCAAAAGCAGCTTTAAAGCCTGTGCTAATGGTCATTTCATAGGAACAAGTACTGCAGAACTGTAAGTGAAACCTGCCCTCAAAATGTCTTCAGGGAGGTAAAGGCCAAAACATTTCAAAATGTGACACATACTTTAAGAGAACACTTTGAAGAACTAAGGGGTAATCCCAGCTTGAAAAATAAAAAGGACATGACTTCAAGCTCAATTTCAAAGGATTATGAGGCACGTGCGAATTCAGCCACAAAGAGGTATCAGCTCACACTTGTCAGAATAACCATCAGCAAGAAAACTACAAACAATAAATGCTGAAGGTGTTGTAGAGAAATGGAAACCCTCAACTTCAAGGGGGACGTAACTTGGAAAGGGTCACGAACTAGAACAGAATGGGGGTGCCTTAAAAACGTAAACATTGAGCTACCATATGATCCAGCAGGCCCACTCCTCCACCTATAATCTAAGAAGAGAGAATTGGAAAGACACAGGCAGGCAAATCTGCATTGCACAGTATTACAATAGCCAAGATATGGAAGTAAACAAAAACTCCACCAACAGATGGGAGGACAAAGAAGAACTCCTCCATGTACAGATGGAATATTCGCTAGTGAAAAAAATGAAACAATGCCATTTGCAGTGCCATAGATGAGTCTAGACGTAATCACGCCACGTGTAGTCAGTGAGAAAGCAAAATACATATATCCTATGATATCACTTTCAGGAGTTACTTAAAAATTGATACCAATGAAGATATTTCCACAGAGAAAGGCAATCACAGATTCATTAAAAAACTTATGGTTCACCAAATAGAAAGGGATGAGGATTGGATACATTACCATATTGGGGTTAACAGAGATATACAAACCCTGTGAAATATATAATCACCAAAGACGTACGGAAGACCAGGAGAAGACTACTCAACCTTGTGTCATAACCTACATGGGAAAAGGATGCTAGGAAGAATAGATACATGTATATGTGTAAAAGAACCACATCTTGCACACCTAGAACAAACAAACCATTGTAATCAAATTTGCTGGGATAAAAAATAAAAAGTAAATTACAAATATGAACAAGAAGTAATGAGACATAAACTTAAAGGGCTTTTTCCTGGCACGTTCCATTCTAATATACAACCTAGAACACCACTTCCATTAAGGCTCTGTTTCCCTAGTAACCAAATTTGGCAAAGGAGAAATGCTGCCACCTTGTGGCCGTTTCCTGCAAGAGCAGCTTTAAAGTCCCAGCTAATGGTCACTTAACATTCACAAGGACTCAGGGCTGTAAAAGACACTTGCCCTAAAAATTTGTGCTGAAGTAGGGAATGGACAAAAAATTCACAACAGGCAAATGTTTCAAGAAGAGATTATGAAGAGTTAAGTTTTACTCACACTCTTTTTAAAAAAAAGAAAAATGGATAAAAGCTCAACCTCAGGGAGTGTTAGACGCATGCAATCTAATCTACGAAAAGTTTCAACTTACACCAGTCGACTGACCATCAGCAAAAAGTCTACAAACAATAAATGCTGAAGGGGATTTAGAGAACTGTGTACCCTCTACCTTCTGGTGAGACATAAAAGCCAATAATGAGAAAAGAAAGGAGCTGTGTTTAAAAGTAAAAATGGAGGTACCATTCAATCCAGCAGGTGCACCAATGGACCTCTCACCTGAGAAGACAAGAATCGAGAAGACACAGGCCGCAAAAGCTGCAGTGCAGCCTTATTCACAATAGCCAAGACAGTGAAGCAATCAAAATATCCAACAAGAGTTGAATGGATAAAGAAGAAGTGGTCCATGTACACAGTGGAATATTAACCATGGAAAACAACGAACCATTGCTCTCTGAGGCACCACAAAGGAGTCTGGAGATAGTCAGGAAACATGAGGTAAGTCGGAAAGCAAAAGACCTATATTCTATGATATCACTTATAGGCGTTATCTAATAACTGACACAAATGAACATATATCCACAGAGAAAGACACTCACAGACTTAGAAAATAAAACTATGCTCAACTAAAAGGAAAGGTGGGGGGAATGGATAAATTAAGATTAGTGTTACTATATGTATACAAACACATATTATATACATATCTCAAAAATACCGACCATATAGCAAGGGAGGTCTGCGGAACCCTCTGTAACATTTTACATGGGAAGAGGATCTGTACTTGAATAGACATATATAATGTACAAATGAACCAGAGTGTGTTCACCTAGTACAAACAATATTCTAACCTTTAGCCCAATTAAAACACCTTTAAAAACCAAGAAGAAATAATGAGACATAAACTTATGGGGGTTTCTCCACGCACATTCTAATGTAATTTACAACCTAGGAACACGACTTCCAGAAAGGCTCTGCTGCCCTACCACCCAGATTTGGGAATGGAGAAATGCTGCCTCCTTGAGGCCACTTCCCACAACAGTAGCTTTAAACCCATTGCTCTAGGTCACTAAATATTCACAAAACTTGAAGTTCGGGAAATGAGACCTGCTCTCTAAAAAAACTCTTGGGTGGAAAATCGCCCAAAAAATTCAAAAGAGGGCAACCTTCCAAGAAGACAGTTTCAAGAGTTATACTGTACTCCCAATTGTTTCCTTTTTTTAACAGAAAAGAAAACAGCGGAGAAAAATGATGAGTTTTACGAATTTTCAACGACTTGCAAACCCAAATTACAAAAACCTATGAGCTCACAGCAGCCAGAAGGGCCATTAGCATAAATGCTGCAAACAATAAATGATGAAGCGATTGTGGAGAAATGCGTACCCTCGATTCTAAGGGGGACGTGGTAAGAGCCACTAATGAAAACACAAAGAAGGTGCTTTGAAAATGGAAACACGGTGCTACCAGTCAGTGAATCACACCCACTGCTGGGCCTATCACCTGAGAAAATGAGAATCAAAAAGTCAAAGGCTGGCAATCCTGCACTCCAACAATATTTACCATAGCCAACACTTGGAAGCAATGAAAATGTCCATCAACCGAGGAATGCACAAAGAAGAAGTGGTCCACGTACACAGTGGAAAATTACTCCAATAAAAAATAAAAATTAAATTTAAAAATCCAACACAACTAAGGAGACATCAGCTTGTGTGGGTTGGTCCGGGCACACTCCACTCTAATTTATAACCGAGAAACACCACAGGCCGCAAGGGCTTTTCCCTAGTTACCAGGGTGGGGAACATAGAAAGGCTGCCGCCCTCTGGCAGTTACCTGCAAAAGCAGTTTTAAAGCCTGTGCTAATGGTCATTTCATATGAATAAGTACTGCAGAAGTGTAAATGAAACCTGCCCTCAAAATGTCTTCAGGGAGGTAAAGGCCAAAACGTTTCAAAATGTGACACATACTTTAAGAGAACACTTTGAAGAACTAAGGGGTAATCACAGCTTGAAAAATAAAAAGGACATGACTTCAAGCTCAATTTCAACGGATTATGAGGCACGTGCGAATTCAGCCACCAAGAGGTATCAGCTCACACTTGTCAGAATAACCATCAGCAAGAAAACTACAAACAATAAATGCTGAAGGTGTTGTAGAGAAATGGAAACCCTCAACTTCAAGGGGGACGTAACTTGGAAAGGGTCACGAACTAGAACAGAATGGGGGTGCCTTAAAAACGTAAACATTGAGCTACCATATGATCCAGCAGGCCCACTCCTCCACCTATAATCTAAGAAGAGAGAATTGGAAAGACACAGGCAGGCAAATCTGCATTGCACAGTATTACAATAGCCAAGATATGGAAGTAAACAAAAACTCCACCAACAGATGGGAGGACAAAGAAGAACTCCTCCATGTACAGATGGAATATTCGCTAGTGAAAAAAATGAAACAATGCCATTTGCAGCGCCATAGATGAGTCTAGACGTAATCACGCCACGTGTAGTCAGTGAGAAAGCAAAATACATATATCCTATGATATCACTTTCAGGAGTTACTTAAACATTGATACCAATGAAGATACTTCCACAGAGAAAGGCAATCACAGATTCATTAAAAAAGTTATGGTTCACCAAATAGAAAGGGATGAGGATTGGATACATTACCATATTGGGGTTAACAGAGATATACAAACCATGTGAAATATATAATCACCAAAGACGTACGGAAGACCAGGAGAAGACTACTCAACCTTGTGTCATAACCTACATGGGAAAAGGATGCTAGGAAGAATAGATACATGTATATGTGTGAAAGAACCACATCTTGCACACCTAGAACAAACAAACCATTGTAATCAAATTTGCTGGGATAAAAAATAAAAAGTAAATTACAAATATGAACAAGAAGTAATGAGACATAAACTTAAAGGGCTTTTTCCTGGCACGTTCCATTCTAATATACAACCTAGAACACCACTTCCATTAAGGCTCTGTTTCCCTAGTAACCAAATTTGGCAAAGGAGAAATGCTGCCACCTTGTGGCCGTTTCCTGCAAGAGCAGCTTTAAAGTCCCAGCTAATGGTCACTTAACATTCACAAGGACTCTGGGCTGTAAAAGACACTTGCCCTAAAAATTTGTGCTGAAGTAGGGAATGGACAAAAAATTCACAACAGGCAAATGTTTCAAGAAGAGATTATGAAGAGTTAAGTTTTACTCACACTCTTTTTAAAAAAAAGAAAAATGGATAAAAGCTCAACCTCAGGGAGTGTTAGACACATGCAATCTAATCTACGAAAAGTTTCAACTTACACCAGTCGACTGACCATCAGCAAAAAGTCTACAAACAATAAATGCTGAAGGGGATTTAGAGAACTGTGTACCCTCTACCTTCTGGTGAGACATAAAAGCCAATAATGAGAAAAGAAAGGAGCTGTGTTTAAAAGTAAAAATGGAGGTACCATTCAATCCCCAGGCGCACCATTGGACCTCTCACCTGAGAAGACAAGAATCGAGAAGACACGGGCCGCAAAAGCTGCAGTGCAGCCTTATTCACAATAGCCAAGACAGTGAAGCAATCAAAATGTCCAACAACAGGTGAATGGATAAAGAAGAAGTGGTCCATGTACACAATGGAATATTAACCATGGAAAACAATGAACCATTGCTCTTTGAGGCACCACAAATGAGTCTGCAGATAATCATGAAAGATGAGGTAAGTTGGAAAGCAAAAGACCTGTATTCTATGATATCACTTATAGGCGTTCTCTAATAACTGACACAAATGAACATATTTCCACAGAGAAAGACACTCACAGATTTAGAAAACAAACTATGCTCATCTAAAACGAAAGGTGGGGGGAATGGATAAATTAAGATTAGTGTTACTATATGTATACAAACACATATTATCTATATATCTCAAAAAGACCGACCATATAGCAAGGGAAGTCAGCAGAACCTTCTCTACCATTTTACATGGGAAGAGGATCTGTAGTTGAATAGATATATATAATGTACAAATGAACCAGATTGTGTACACCTAGGACAAACAATATTCTAAGCTTTACCCCAATTAAAAAAAAATTTAAAACCAAGAATAAATAATGAGACATAAACTTATGGGGCTTTCTCCATGCACATTCCAATGTAATTTACAACCTAGGAACACGACTTCCAGAAAGGCTCTGCTGCCCTAGTACCCAGATTTGGGAATGGAGAAATGCTGCCTGTTTCAGGTCACTTCCCACAACAGGAGCTTTAAAACCATTGCTAAAGGTCACTAAATATTCACAAACTTGCACTTCGGTAAATGACACCTGCTCTCTAAAAAATGTCTGAGGTGGAAAATCGACCAAAAAATTCAAAAGAGGGCAACCTTCCAAGAAGACAATATCAAGAGTTATATTGTACTCCCAATTGTTTCCTTTTTTTAACAGAAAAGAAAACGGCGGTGAAAAATGATGAGTTTTACGAATTTTCAAAGCCATGCAAACCCAAATTACAAAACTCTATCAGCTCACAGCAGCCAGTAGGGCCATTAGCATAAATGCTGCAAACAATAAATGCTGAAGCGATTGTGGAGAAATGTGTACCCTCGATTCTAAGGGGGACGTGGTAAGTGCCACTAATGAAAACACAAAGAAGGTGCTTTGAAAAGGGAAAAACGGTGCTACCAGTCAGTCAATCACAACCACTGCTGGGCCTATTACCTGAGAAAATGAGAATCAAAAAGTCACAGGCTGGCAATCCTGCACTCCAACAATATTTACCATAGGCAACACTTGGAAGCAATGAAAATGTCCATCAACCGAGGACTGCACAAAGTAGAAGTGGTCCACGTACACAGTGGAAAATTGCCCCAATAAAAAATAAAAATTAAAATTAAAAATCCAACAAAAGTAAGGAGACATCAGCTTGTGTGGGTTGGTCCGGGCACACTCCACTCTAATTTATAACCGAGAAACACCACAGGCCGCAAGGGCTTTTCCCTAGTTACCAGGGTGGGGAACATAGAAAGGCTTCCGCCCTCTGGCAGTTACCTGCAAAAGCAGCTTTAAAGCCTGTGCTAATGGTCATTTCATAGGAACAAGTACTGCAGAACTGTAAGTGAAACCTGCCCTCAAAATGTCTTCAGGGAGGTAAAGGCCAAAACATTTCAAAATGTGACACATACTTTAAGAGAACACTTTGAAGAACTAAGGGGTAATCCCAGCTTGAAAAATAAAAAGGACATGACTTCAAGCTCAATTTCAAAGGATTATGAGGCACGTGCGAATTCAGCCACAAAGAGGTATCAGCTCACACTTGTCAGAATAACCATCAGCAAGAAAACTACAAACAATAAATGCTGAAGGTGTTGTAGAGAAATGGAAACCCTCAACTTCAAGGGGGACGTAACTTGGAAAGGGTCACGAACTAGAACAGAATGGGGGTGCCTTAAAAACGTAAACATTGAGCTACCATATGATCCAGCAGGCCCACTCCTCCACCTATAATCTAAGAAGAGAGAATTGGAAAGACACAGGCAGGCAAATCTGCATTGCACAGTATTACAATAGCCAAGATATGGAAGTAAACAAAAACTCCACCAACAGATGGGAGGACAAAGAAGAACTCCTCCATGTACAGATGGAATATTCGCTAGTGAAAAAAATGAAACAATGCCATTTGCAGTGCCATAGATGAGTCTAGACGTAATCACGCCACGTGTAGTCAGTGAGAAAGCAAAATACATATATCCTATGATATCACTTTCAGGAGTTACTTAAAAATTGATACCAATGAAGATATTTCCACAGAGAAAGGCAATCACAGATTCATTAAAAAACTTATGGTTCACCAAATAGAAAGGGATGAGGATTGGATACATTACCATATTGGGGTTAACAGAGATATACAAACCATGTGAAATATATAATCACCAAAGACGTACGGAAGACCAGGAGAAGACTACTCAACCTTGTGTCATAACCTACATGGGAAAAGGATGCTAGGAAGAATAGATACATGTATATGTGTGAAAGAACCACATCTTGCACACCTAGAACAAACAAACCATTGTAATCAAATTTGCTGGGATAAAAAATAAAAAGTAAATTACAAATATGAACAAGAAGTAATGAGACATAAACTTAAAGGGCTTTTTCCTGGCACGTTCCATTCTAATATACAACCTAGAACACCACTTCCATTAAGGCTCTGTTTCCCTAGTAACCAAATTTGGCAAAGGAGAAATGCTGCCACCTTGTGGCCGTTTCCTTCAAGAGCAGCTTTAAAGTCCCAGCTAATGGTCACTTAACATTCACAAGGACTCAGGGCTGTAAAAGACACTTGCCCTAAAAAATTGTGCTGAAGTAGGGAATGGACAAAAAATTCACAACAGGCAAATGTTTCAAGAAGAGATTATGAAGAGTTAAGTTTTACTCACACTCTTTTTAAAAAAAAGAAAAATGGATAAAAGCTCAACCTCAGGGAGTGTTAGACGCATGCAATCTAATCTACGAAAAGTTTCAACTTACACCAGTCGACTGACCATCAGCAAAAAGTCTACAAACAATAAATGCTGAAGGGGATTTAGAGAACTGTGTACCCTCTACCTTCTGGTGAGACATAAAAGCCAATAATGAGAAAAGAAAGGAGCTGTGTTTAAAAGTAAAAATGGAGGTACCATTCAATCCAGCAGGTGCACCAATGGACCTCTCACCTGAGAAGACAAGAATCGAGAAGACACAGGCCGCAAAAGCTGCAGTGCAGCCTTATTCACAATAGCCAAGACAGTGAAGCAATCAAAATATCCAACAAGAGTTGAATGGATAAAGAAGAAGTGGTCCATGTACACAGTGGAATATTAACCATGGAAAACAACGAACCATTGCTCTCTGAGGCACCACAAAGGAGTCTGGAGATAGTCAGGAAACATGAGGTAAGTCGGAAAGCAAAAGACCTATATTCTATGATATCACTTATAGGCGTTATCTAATAACTGACACAAATGAACATATATCCACAGAGAAAGACACTCACAGACTTAGAAAATAAAACTATGCTCAACTAAAAGGAAAGGTGGGGGGAATGGATAAATTAAGATTAGTGTTACTATATGTATACAAACACATATTATATACATATCTCAAAAATACCGACCATATAGCAAGGGAGGTCTGCGGAACCCTCTGTAACATTTTACATGGGAAGAGGATCTGTACTTGAATAGACATATATAATGTACAAATGAACCAGAGTGTGTTCACCTAGGACAAACAATATTCTAACCTTTAGCCCAATTAAAACACCTTTAAAAACCAAGAAGAAATAATGAGACATAAACTTATGGGGGTTTCTCCACGCACATTCTAATGTAATTTACAACCTAGGAACACGACTTCCAGAAAGGCTCTGCTGCCCTACCACCCAGATTTGGGAATGGAGAAATGCTGCCTCCTAGAGGCCACTTCCCACAACAGCAGCTTTAAACCCATTGCTCTAGGTCACTAAATATTCACAAAACTTGAAGTTCGGGAAATGAGACCTGCTCTCTAAAAAAACTCTTGGGTGGAAAATCGCCCAAAAAATTCAAAAGAGGGCAACCTTCCAAGAAGACAGTTTCAAGAGTTATACTGTACTCCCAATTGTTTCCTTTTTTTAACAGAAAAGAAAACGGCGGTGAAAAATGATGAGTTTTACGAATTTTCCAAGCCATGCAAACCCAAATTACAAAACCCTATCAGCTCACAGCAGCCAGTAGGGCCATTAGCATAAATGCTGCAAACAATAAATACTGAAGCGATTGTGGAGAAATGTGTACCCTCGATTCTAAGGGGGACGTGGTAAGTGCCACTAATGAAAACACAAAGAAGGTGCTTTGAAAAGGGAAAAACGGTGCTACCATTCAGTCAATCACAACCACTGCTGGGCCTATCACCTGAGAAAATGAGAATCAAAAAGTCACAGGCTGGCAATCCTGCACTCCAACAATATTTACCATAGCCAACACTTGGAAGCAATGAAAATGTCCATCAACCGAGGAATGCACAAAGAAGAAGTGGTTCACGTACACAGTGGAAAATTACTCCAATAAAAAATAAAAATTAAATTTAAAAATCCAACACAACTAAGGAGACATCAGCTTGTGTGGGTTGGTCCGGGCACACTCCACTCTAATTTATAACCGAGAAACACCACAGGCCGCAAGGGCTTTTCCCTAGTTACCAGGTTGGGGAACATAGAAAGGCTGCCGCCCTCTGGCAGTTACCTGCAAAGGCAGTTTTAAAGCCTGTGCTAATGGTCATTTCATATGAATAAGTACTGCAGAAGTGAAAATGAAACCTGCCCTCAAAATGTCTTCAGGGAGGTAAAGGCCAAAACGTTTCAAAATGTGACACATACTTTAAGAGAACACTTTGAAGAACTAAGGGGTAATCACAGCTTGAAAAATAAAAAGGACATGACTTCAAGCTCAATTTCAACGGATTATGAGGCACGTGCGAATTCAGCCACCAAGAGGTATCAGCTCACACTTGTCAGAATAACCATCAGCAAGAAAACTACAAACAATAAATGCTGAAGGTGTTGTAGAGAAATGCAAACCCTCAACTTCAAGGGGGACGTAACTTGGAAAGGGTCACGAACTAGAACAGAATGGGGGTGCCTTAAAAACGTAAACATTGAGCTACCATATGATCCAGCAGGCCCACTCCTCCACCTATAATCTAAGAAGAGAGAATTGGAAAGACACAGGCAGGCAAATCTGCATTGCACAGTATTACAATAGCCAAGATATGGAAGTAAACAAAAACTCCACCAACAGATGGGAGGACAAAGAAGAACTCCTCCATGTACAGATGGAATATTCGCTAGTGAAAAAAATGAAACAATGCCATTTGCAGCGCCATAGATGAGTCTAGACGTAATCACGCCACGTGTAGTCAGTGAGAAAGCAAAATACATATATACTATGATATCACTTTCAGGAGTTACTTAAACATTGATACCAATGAAGATACTTCCACAGGGAAAGGCAATCACAGATTCATTAAAAAAGTTATGGTTCACCAAATAGAAAGGGATGAGGATTGGATACATTACCATATTGGGGTTAACAAAGATATACAAACCATGTGAAATATATAATCACCAAAGACGTACGGAAGACCAGGAGAAGACTACTCAACCTTGTGTCATAACCTACATGGGAAAAGGATGCTAGGAAGAATAGATACATGTATATGTGTGAAAGAACCACATCTTGCACACCTAAAACAAACAAACCATTGTAATCAAATTTGCTGGGATAAAAAATAAAAAGTAAATTACAAATATGAACAAGAAGTAATGAGACATAAACTTAAAGGGCTTTTTCCTGGCACGTTCCATTCTAATATACAACCTAGAACACCACTTCCATTAAGGCTCTGTTTCCCTAGTAACCAAATTTGGCAAAGGAGAAATGCTGCCACCTTGTGGCCGTTTCCTGCAAGAGCAGCTTTAAAGTCCCAGCTAATGGTCACTTAACATTCACAAGGACTCAGGGCTGTAAAAGACACTTGCCCTAAAAATTTGTGCTGAAGTAGGGAATGGACAAAAAATTCACAACAGGCAAATGTTTCAAGAAGAGATTATGAAGAGTTAAGTTTTACTCACACTCTTTTTAAAAAAAAGAAAAATGGATAAAAGCTCAACCTCAGGGAGTGTTAGACACATGCAATCTAATCTACGAAAAGTTTCAACTTACACCAGTCGACTGACCATCAGCAAAAAGTCTACAAACAATAAATGCTGAAGGGGATTTAGAGAACTGTGTACCCTCTACCTTCTGGTGAGACATAAAAGCCAATAATGAGAAAAGAAAGGAGCTGTGTTTAAAAGTAAAAATGGAGGTACCATTCAATCCAGCAGGTGCACCAATGGACCTCTCACCTGAGAAGACAAGAATCGAGAAGACACAGGCCGCAAAAGCTGCAGTGCAGCCTTATTCACAATAGCCAAGACAGTGAAGCAATCAAAATATCCAACAAGAGTTGAATGGATAAAGAAGAAGTGGTCCATGTACACAGTGGAATATTAACCATGGAAAACAACGAACCATTGCTCTCTGAGGCACCACAAAGGAGTCTGGAGATAGTCAGGAAACATGAGGTAAGTCGGAAAGCAAAAGACATATATTCTATGATATCACTTATAGGCGTTATCTAATAACTGACACAAATGAACATATATCCACAGAGAAAGACACTCACAGACTTAGAAAATAAAACTATGCTCAACTAAAAGGAAAGGTGGGGGGAATGGATAAATTAAGATTAGTGTTACTATATGTATACAAACACATATTATATACATATCTCAAAAATACCGACCATATAGCAAGGGAGGTCTGCGGAACCCTCTGTAACATTTTACATGGGAAGAGGATCTGTACTTGAATAGACATATATAATGTACAAATGAACCAGAGTGTGTTCACCTAGTACAAACAATATTCTAACCTTTAGCCCAATTAAAACACCTTTAAAAACCAAGAAGAAATAATGAGACATAAACTTATGGGGGTTTCTCCACGCACATTCTAATGTAATTTACAACCTAGGAACACGACTTCCAGAAAGGCTCTGCTGCCCTACCACCCAGATTTGGGAATGGAGAAATGCTGCCTCCTTGAGGCCACTTCCCACAACAGTAGCTTTAAACCCATTGCTCTAGGTCACTAAATATTCACAAAACTTGAAGTTCGGGAAATGAGACCTGCTCTCTAAAAAAACTCTTGGGTGGAAAATCGCCCAAAAAATTCAAAAGAGGGCAACCTTCCAAGAAGACAGTTTCAAGAGTTATACTGTACTCCCAATTGTTTCCTTTTTTTAACAGAAAAGATAACAGCGGAGAAAAATGATGAGTTTTACGAATTTTCAACGACTTGCAAACCCAAATTACAAAAACCTATGAGCTCACAGCAGCCAGAAGGGCCATTAGCATAAATGCTGCAAACAATAAATGATGAAGCGATTGTGGAGAAATGCGTACCCTCGATTCTAAGGGGGACGTGGTAAGAGCCACTAATGAAAACACAAAGAAGGTGCTTTGAAAATGGAAACACGGTGCTACCAGTCAGTGAATCACACCCACTGCTGGGCCTATCACCTGAGAAAATGAGAATCAAAAAGTCAAAGGCTGGCAATCCTGCACTCCAACAATATTTACCATAGCCAACACTTGGAAGCAATGAAAATGTCCATCAACCGAGGAATGCACAAAGAAGAAGTGGTTCACGTACACAGTGGAAAATTACTCCAATAAAAAATAAAAATTAAATTTAAAAATCCAACACAACTAAGGAGACATCAGCTTGTGTGGGTTGGTCCGGGCACACTCCACTCTAATTTATAACCGAGAAACACCACAGGCCGCAAGGGCTTTTCCCTAGTTACCAGGTTGGGGAACATAGAAAGGCTGCCGCCCTCTGGCAGTTACCTGCAAAGGCAGTTTTAAAGCCTGTGCTAATGGTCATTTCATATGAATAAGTACTGCAGAAGTGAAAATGAAACCTGCCCTCAAAATGTCTTCAGGGAGGTAAAGGCCAAAACGTTTCAAAATGTGACACATACTTTAAGAGAACACTTTGAAGAACTAAGGGGTAATCACAGCTTGAAAAATAAAAAGGACATGACTTCAAGCTCAATTTCAACGGATTATGAGGCACGTGCGAATTCAGCCACCAAGAGGTATCAGCTCACACTTGTCAGAATAACCATCAGCAAGAAAACTACAAACAATAAATGCTGAAGGTGTTGTAGAGAAATGCAAACCCTCAACTTCAAGGGGGACGTAACTTGGATAGGGTCACGAACTAGAACAGAATGGGGGTGCCTTAAAAACGTAAACATTGAGCTACCATATGATCCAGCAGGCCCACTCCTCCACCTATAATCTAAGAAGAGAGAATTGGAAAGACACAGGCAGGCAAATCTGCATTGCACAGTATTACAATAGCCAAGATATGGAAGTAAACAAAAACTCCACCAACAGATGGGAGGACAAAGAAGAACTCCTCCATGTACAGATGGAATATTCGCTAGTGAAAAAAATGAAACAATGCCATTTGCAGCGCCATAGATGAGTCTAGACGTAATCACGCCACGTGTAGTCAGTGAGAAAGCAAAATACATATATCCTATGATATCACTTTCAGGAGTTACTTAAACATTGATACCAATGAAGATACTTCCACAGAGAAAGGCAATCACAGATTCATTAAAAAAGTTATGGTTCACCAAATAGAAAGGGATGAGGATTGGATACATTACCATATTGGGGTTAACAGAGATATACAAACCATGTGAAATATATAATCACCAAAGACGTACGGAAGACCAGGAGAAGACTACTCAACCTTGTGTCATAACCTACATGGGAAAAGGATGCTAGGAAGAATAGATACATGTATATGTGTGAAAGAACCACATCTTGCACACCTAGAACAAACAAACCATTGTAATCAAATTTGCTGGGATAAAAAATAAAAAGTAAATTACAAATATGAACAAGAAGTAATGAGACATAAACTTAAAGGGCTTTTTCCTGGCACGTTCCATTCTAATATACAACCTAGAACACCACTTCCATTAAGGCTCTGTTTCCCTAGTAACCAAATTTGGCAAAGGATAAATGCTGCCACCTTGTGGCCGTTTCCTGCAAGAGCAGCTTTAAAGTCCCAGCTAATGGTCACTTAACATTCACAAGGACTCTGGGCTGTAAAAGACACTTGCCCTAAAAATTTGTGCTGAAGTAGGGAATGGACAAAAAATTCACAACAGGCAAATGTTTCAAGAAGAGATTATGAAGAGTTAAGTTTTACTCACACTCTTTTTAAAAAAAAGAAAAATGGATAAAAGCTCAACCTCAGGGAGTGTTAGACACATGCAATCTAATCTACGAAAAGTTTCAACTTACACCAGTCGACTGACCATCAGCAAAAAGTCTACAAACAATAAATGCTGAAGGGGATTTAGAGAACTGTGTACCCTCTACCTTCTGGTGAGACATAAAAGCCAATAATGAGAAAAGAAAGGAGCTGTGTTTAAAAGTAAAAATGGAGGTACCATTCAATCCCCAGGCGCACCATTGGACCTCTCACCTGAGAAGACAAGAATCGAGAAGACACGGGCCGCAAAAGCTGCAGTGCAGCCTTATTCACAATAGCCAAGACAGTGAAGCAATCAAAATGTCCAACAACAGGTGAATGGATAAAGAAGAAGTGGTCCATGTACACAATGGAATATTAACCATGGAAAACAATGAACCATTGCTCTTTGAGGCACCACAAATGAGTCTGCAGATAATCATGAAAGATGAGGTAAGTTGGAAAGCAAAAGACCTGTATTCTATGATATCACTTATAGGCGTTCTCTAATAACTGACACAAATGAACATATTTCCACAGAGAAAGTCAATCACAGACTTATTAAAAAAAAAGAAAAAACTATGCTTATCTAAAACGAAAGGTGGGGGAAATGGATAAATGAAGATTAGTCTTACCATATGTATACAAATACATATGATATACATATATCAAAAAGACCGACCATATAGCAAGGAAGGTTTACGGAACACTCTTTAATAATTTACACGGGAAGAGGATCTCTACATAAATGGGTATATAGAATATGTAGATGAACCAGAGTGTGTACACCTTGGACAAGCAACATTCTAACCATTACCCCAATTGAAAAAATTAGAACAACGAACTAGGAGTAATGAAACATAAACTTATGGGGGGTTTTCCTGGCACATTCCATTCAAATTTACAACCTAGGCAAACGACTTCCAGAACGGCTCTGCTGCCCTAGTACCCAGATTTGGGAATGGAGAAATGCTGCATCCTTGTGGCCGTTTCCCACAACAGCAGCTTTAAACCCACTGCAAACGGTCACTAAATATTCACCAACTGCAGGTCTGTAAGTGACACCGGCACTCCAAAGAATGCTGAGGTCGAAAATCGACCAAAAATTTCTAGAGTGCAACGTCCCAAAAGGAAAATTGGAAGAGGTATATTATACTAACCCTTTTTTGCTTTTTTCTTTTCACAGAAAAGAAAAGGCCGTGGAGAAATGATGAATTGTAGGAATTTTTACAGACATGTAAACCCAAATTACAAAAACCTATCAGCTCACACCAGTCAGAATGGCCATCAACAAAAATGCTGCAAACAATAAATGCTGACGTGATTGTGGAGAAATGCATACCCTCGATTCTAAGGGGGACATGGTAAGAGCCACTAATGAAAACACAATTGAGGTGCCTTGAAAAGGTAAACGTTGAGCTACCATACCAGTCAATCAATCATACCCACTGCTGGGTCTATCACCTCTGAAAATGAAAATCCAAAATCACAGGCTGGAAATCCTGCACTCCAGCAATATTTACCAGAGGCAACACTTGGAAGCAACGAAAATGTCCATCAACAGAGGAATGAACCAAGAAGAAGTGGTCCATGCACACAATGGAATATTAGCCATGGAAAACATTGAAGCACTGCTCTTTGAGGCACCGTACATGAGCCTGGAGATAATCACAAAACATGAAGTAGGTCGGAAGGCAAAACACCTATATCCTATATTGTCACTTATGGCATTATCTAATAACTGACACAGATGAACATATTTCCAAAGAGAAAGACACTCACAGGCTTAGAAAACAAACTATGCTCATCTGAAAGGAAAGCAGGGGGGAAATTGAGAAATGAAGATTAGTGTTACTAAACATATACACATACATATTATATACATGTATCAAAGAGACCGAACATATAGCAAGGGAGGTCGACGGAACACTGTAATATTTTACATGGGAAGAGGATCTGTACATTAATAGACATACATAATGTACAAATGAACCAGATTGTGTACACCTAGGACAAACAATATTCTAAACTTTACCCAGATTAACCAAGAAGAAGTAATGAGACATAAACTTATGGGGATTTCTCCTGGCAAATTCCATTCTAATTTGCAACCTAGGACAATGACTTCCAGAAAGGCTCTGCTGCCCTAGTACCCAGATTGGGGAATGGAGAAGTGCTACCTCCTTGTGGCCGTTTCCCACAACAGCAGCTTTGAACCCACTGCAAAAGGTCACTAAATTTTCACCAACTTGCAGTTCTGTAAACGGCACCTGCCCTCCAGAAAATTTCTGGGGTCAAAAATCGACCAAAAAATTCAGAAGAGGGCAACCTTCGAAGAAGACAATTTCAAGAGCTATATTGTACTCACGGTTTTTTCTTTTAAGAGAAAAGAAAAAAGCATAGGAATATGACGAATTTTAAAAATTTTAATGACATGCATACCCATATTACAAAAACCTATCAGCTCACAGCAGTCAGAATGGCCATTAGGAAAAATGCTGCAAAAAACAAATGGTGAAGGGAGTGTGGAGAAATGCGTACCCTCGGTTGTAAGGGGGGGCATGTAAAGAGCCACTAATGAAAACACAGTGTAGGTGCTTTGGAAAGGGAAACATTGAGCTACCAGTCAATCAATCACAACCACTGCTTGGCCTAGCACCTGCAAAAATGAGAATCCAAAAGTCACAGGCTGGCACACCTGTACGCCAGCAAGATTTACCATAGCCAGCACTTGGAAGCAATGAAAATGTCCATCAACCGAGGAATGCACCAAGAAGAAGTGGTCCACGTACACAATGGAATATTACTCTAATAATAAATATAAACTCAATTTAAAAACAAACAAAAGCAAGGAGACATCAACATTTGTGGGTTTATCCGGGCACATTGCACTCTAATTTATAACCGTAGTACACCACTGGCCGGTAGGTCTGTTTCCCTAGTACCAGCAAGGGGAACGTAGAAAAGCTGCCGCTCTTTGGCCGATACCTGCAAAAGCAGGTTTAAAGCCTGAGCTAATGGTCACTTCATACGAACAAGTACTGCAGGGCTGTAAATGAAACCTGCCCTCAAAATGTCTTGAGGGAGATAATGGCCAAAATATTTCAAGTGGTGACACATACTTTAAGAAAACACTTTGAAGAAATAAGCTCTAATCACAGCTGGAAAAATAAAAAGCACATGTCTTAAAGCTCAATTTCTACGCATTATGAGACACATGCAAATTCAACCACAAAGAGGTATCAGCTCACACCACTCAGAATAACCATCAGCAGACACTACAAAGAATAAATGCTGAAGGTGCTGGGAAAGAAATACATACCCTCCACTTTAAGTGGGACGTAACCTGGAAAGAGCCACTAAGGAGAACAGAACAGAGGTGCCTTTAAAAGGTCAACATTGAGCGACCATATGATCCAGCAGACCTATTCCTGGACCTATAAACTAAGAAGACAGAATTGGAAGGACACAGGCACGCAAATCTGCATTGCATAGTATTACAATAGCCAAGATATGGAAGTAACCAAAAGGTCCACCGACAGATGGGTGGACAAAGAAGAACTGCTACCTGTGCAGATGGAATATGAGCTAGTGAAAAAATGAAACAATGCCATTTGCAGCACCATAGATGAGTCTAGACGTAATCACGCAATTTGGAGCAAGTGAGAAAGAGAAAGACACATATCCTATCATATCACATATAGGGGTTACCTAAAAAATGATACAAACAAAGATATTTCCACAGAGAAACACTATCATAGATTCATTAAAAAAACTTATGGTTCACCAAATAGAAAGGTGTGAGGATTGGATACCTTACCATATTGAGGTTAACAGAGAGATACAAACACATGTGAAATATATAATCACCAAAGACCTACGCAATACCAAGAGAAGACTACTCAACATTGTGTCATAACCTACATGGGAAAAGGATCCGAAGAAGAATAGATATATGTATATGTGTGAAAGAACCACATCTTGCACACCGAGAACAAACAAAACATTGTAATCAAGTTTGCTGTGATAAAAAATAACAATTAAGTTAAAAATACCAACAAGAAGTAATGAGACATAAACTTAAAGGGCTTTTTCCTCGCACATTCCATTCTAATTTACAACCTAGAACACCACTTCCAGTAAGGCTCTGTTGCCCTAGTAACCAGATTTGGTAAAGGAGAAATGCTGCCGCCTTGTGGCCGATTCCCGCAAGAGCAGCTTTTAACCCACAGCTAATGGTCACTTACTATTCACAAGGACTCAGGGCTGTAAAGGACACCTGCCCTCAAAATTGTGCTGAGGTAGGGAATGGATAAAAAAAAATTCAAAACAGGCAAAATTTTCAAGAAGATACTATGAAGAGGTAAGTTTTACTCACTCTCTTTTTAAAGAAAGGAAAACGGATAAAAGCTCAGCCTCAGGAAGTATTAGACTCATGCAATCTAATCTACAAAAGGTTTTCAACTCGCACCAGTCGACTGACCATTGGCAAAAAGTCTACAAACAATAAATGCTGAAGAGGTTTCAGAGAACTGTGTACCCTCTAGCTGTTGGTGAGATGTAAAAGGGTTAAACGCTAATAATGAGAACAGAAAGGAGCTGCGTTTAAAAGGAAAAATTGAGGTATCATTCAATCCAGCAGGTGCACCAATGGGCCTCTCACCTGAGAAGACCAGAATGAAGAAGACCCGGGCTGCAAAAGCTGCACTGCAGCCTTATTCACAATAGACAAGACAGTGAAGCAACCAAAATGTCCATCAACAGATGAAAGGATAAAGAAGAAGTGGTCCATGTACACAATGAAAACTAGCCATGGAAAACAATGAAACAGTGCTCTTTGAGGCACCATAGATGATCTTAGAGATAATCACAGAACATGAGGTAAGTCGGAAAGTAAAAGTCCTATATCCTATGATATCACTTATAGGCGTTATCTAATAACTGACACAAATGAACATATTTCCACAGAGAAAGTCAATCACAGACTTATTAAAAAAAAAGAAAAAACTATGCTTATCTAAAACGAAAGGTGGGGGAAATGGATAAATGAAGATTAGTCTTACCATATGTATACAAATACATATGATATACATATATCAAAAAGACCGACCATATAGCAAGGAAGGTTGACGGAACACTCTGTAATAATTTACACGGGAAGAGGATCTCTACATAAATAGGTATATAGAATATGTAGATGAACCAGAGTGTGTACACCTTGGACAAGCAACATTCTAACCATTACCCCAATTGAAAAAATTAGAACAACGAACTAGGAGTAATGAGACATAAACTTATGGGGGGTTTTCGTGGCACATTCCATTCAAATTTACAACCTAGGCAAACGACTTCCAGAACGGCTCTGCTGCCCTAGTACCCAGATTTGGGAATGGAGAAATGCTGCATCCTTGTGGCCGTTTCCCACAACAGCAGCTTTAAACCCACTGCAAACGGTCACTAAATATTCACCAACTGCAGGTCTGTAAGTGACACCGGCCCTCCAAAAAATGCTGAGGTCGAAAATCGACCAAAAATTTCTAGAGTGCAACGTCCCAAAAGGAAAATTGGAAGAGGTATATTATACTAACCCTTTTTTGCTTTTTTCTTTTCACAGAAAAGAAAAGGCCGTGGAGAAATGATGAATTGTAGGAATTTTTACAGACATGTAAACCCAAATTACAAAAACCTATCAGCTCACACCAGTCAGAATGGCCATCAACAAAAATGCTGCAAACAATAAATGCTGACGTGATTGTGGAGAAATGCATACCCTCGATTCTAAGGGGGACATGGTAAGAGCCACTAATGAAAACACAATTGAGGTGCCTTGAAAAGGTAAACGTTGAGCTACCATACCAGTCAATCAATCATACCCACTGCTGGGTCTATCACCTCTGAAAATGAAAATCCAAAATCACAGGCTGGAAATCCTGCACTCCAGCAATATTTACCAGAGGCAACACTTGGAAGCAACGAAAATGTCCATCAACAGAGGAATGAACCAAGAAGAAGTGGTCCATGCACACAATGGAATATTAGCCATGGAAAACATTGAAGCACTGCTCTTTGAGGCACCGTACATGAGCCTGGAGATAATCACAAAACATGAAGTAGGTCGGAAGGCAAAACACCTATATCCTATATTGTCACTTATGGCATTATCTAATAACTGACACAGATGAACATATTTCCAAAGAGAAAGACACTCACAGGCTTAGAAAACAAACTATGCTCATCTGAAAGGAAAGCAGGGGGGAAATTGAGAAATGAAGATTAGTGTTACTAAACATATACACATACATATTATATACATGTATCAAAGAGACCGAACATATAGCAAGGGAGGTCGACGGAACACTGTAATATTTTACATGGGAAGAGGATCTGTACATTAATAGACATACATAATGTACAAATGAACCAGATTGTGTACACCTAGGACAAACAATATTCTAAACTTTACCCAGATTAACCAAGAAGAAGTAATGAGACATAAACTTATGGGGATTTCTCCTGGCAAATTCCATTCTAATTTGCAACCTAGGACAATGACTTCCAGAAAGGCTCTGCTGCCCTAGTACCCAGATTGGGGAATGGAGAAGTGCTACCTCCTTGTGGCCGTTTCCCACAACAGCAGCTTTGAACCCACTGCAAAAGGTCACTAAATTTTCACCAACTTGCAGTTCTGTAAACGGCACCTGCCCTCCAGAAAATTTCTGGGGTCAAAAATCGACCAAAAAATTCAGAAGAGGGCAACCTTCGAAGAAGACAATTTCAAGAGCTATATTGTACTCACGGTTTTTTCTTTTAAGAGAAAAGAAAAAAGCATAGGAATATGACGAATTTTAAAAATTTTAATGACATGCATACCCATATTACAAAAACCTATCAGCTCACAGCAGTCAGAATGGCCATTAGGAAAAATGCTGCAAAAAACAAATGGTGAAGGGAGTGTGGAGAAATGCGTACCCTCGGTTGTAAGGGGGGGCATGTAAAGAGCCACTAATGAAAACACAGTGTAGGTGCTTTGGAAAGGGAAACATTGAGCTACCAGTCAATCAATCACAACCACTGCTTGGCCTAGCACCTGCAAAAATGAGAATCCAAAAGTCACAGGCTGGCACACCTGTACGCCAGCAAGATTTACCATAGCCAGCACTTGGAAGCAATGAAAATGTCCATCAACCGAGGAATGCACCAAGAAGAAGTGGTCCACGTACACAATGGAATATTACTCTAATAATAAATATAAACTCAATTTAAAAACAAACAAAAGCAAGGAGACATCAACATTTGTGGGTTTATCCGGGCACATTGCACTCTAATTTATAACCGTAGTACACCACTGGCCGGTAGGTCTGTTTCCCTAGTACCAGCAAGGGGAACGTAGAAAAGCTGCCGCTCTTTGGCCGATACCTGCAAAAGCAGGTTTAAAGCCTGAGCTAATGGTCACTTCATACGAACAAGTACTGCAGGGCTGTAAATGAAACCTGCCCTCAAAATGTCTTGAGGGAGATAATGGCCAAAATATTTCAAGTGGTGACACATACTTTAAGAAAACACTTTGAAGAAATAAGCTCTAATCACAGCTGGAAAAATAAAAAGCACATGTCTTAAAGCTCAATTTCTATGCATTATGAGACACATGCAAATTCAACCACAAAGAGGTATCAGCTCACACCACTCAGAATAACCATCAGCAGACACTACAAAGAATAAATGCTGAAGGTGCTGGGAAAGAAATACATACCCTCCACTTTAAGTGGGACGTAACCTGGAAAGAGCCACTAAGGAGAACAGAACAGAGGTGCCTTTAAAAGGTCAACATTGAGCGACCATATGATCCAGCAGACCTATTCCTGGACCTATAAACTAAGAAGACAGAATTGGAAGGACACAGGCACGCAAATCTGCATTGCATAGTATTACAATAGCCAAGATATGGAAGTAACCAAAAGGTCCACCGACAGATGGGTGGACAAAGAAGAACTGCTACCTGTGCAGATGGAATATGAGCTAGTGAAAAAATGAAACAATGCCATTTGCAGCACCATAGATGAGTCTAGACGTAATCACGCAATTTGGAGCAAGTGAGAAAGAGAAAGACACATATCCTATCATATCACATATAGGGGTTACCTAAAAAATGATACAAACAAAGATATTTCCACAGAGAAACACTATCATAGATTCATTAAAAAAACTTATGGTTCACCAAATAGAAAGGTGTGAGGATTGGATACCTTACCATATTGAGGTTAACAGAGAGATACAAACACATGTGAAATATATAATCACCAAAGACCTACGCAATACCAAGAGAAGACTACTCAACATTGTGTCATAACCTACATGGGAAAAGGATCCGAAGAAGAATAGATATATGTATATGTGTGAAAGAACCACATCTTGCACACCGAGAACAAACAAAACATTGTAATCAAGTTTGCTGTGATAAAAAATAACAATTAAGTTAAAAATACCAACAAGAAGTAATGAGACATAAACTTAAAGGGCTTTTTCCTCGCACATTCCATTCTAATTTACAACCTAGAACACCACTTCCAGTAAGGCTCTGTTGCCCTAGTAACCAGATTTGGTAAAGGAGAAATGCTGCCGCCTTGTGGCCGATTCCCGCAAGAGCAGCTTTTAACCCACAGCTAATGGTCACTTACTATTCACAAGGACTCAGGGCTGTAAAGGACACCTGCCCTCAAAATTGTGCTGAGGTAGGGAATGGATAAAAAAAAATTCAAAACAGGCAAAATTTTCAAGAAGATACTATGAAGAGGTAAGTTTTACTCACTCTCTTTTTAAAGAAAGGAAAACGGATAAAAGCTCAGCCTCAGGAAGTATTAGACTCATGCAATCTAATCTACAAAAGGTTTTCAACTCGCACCAGTCGACTGACCATTGGCAAAAAGTCTACAAACAATAAATGCTGAAGAGGTTTCAGAGAACTGTGTACCCTCTAGCTGTTGGTGAGATGTAAAAGGGTTAAACGCTAATAATGAGAACAGAAAGGAGCTGCGTTTAAAAGGAAAAATTGAGGTATCATTCAATCCAGCAGGTGCACCAATGGGCCTCTCACCTGAGAAGACCAGAATGAAGAAGACCCGGGCTGCAAAAGCTGCACTGCAGCCTTATTCACAATAGACAAGACAGTGAAGCAACCAAAATGTCCATCAACAGATGAAAGGATAAAGAAGAAGTGGTCCATGTACACAATGAAAACTAGCCATGGAAAACAATGAAACAGTGCTCTTTGAGGCACCATAGATGATCTTAGAGATAATCACAGAACATGAGGTAAGTCGGAAAGTAAAAGTCCTATATCCTATGATATCACTTATAGGCGTTATCTAATAACTGACACAAATGAACATATTTCCACAGAGAAAGTCAATCACAGACTTATTAAAAAAAAAGAAAAAACTATGCTTATCTAAAACGAAAGGTGGGGGAAATGGATAAATGAAGATTAGTCTTACCATATGTATACAAATACATATGATATACATATATCAAAAAGACCGACCATATAGCAAGGAAGGTTGACGGAACACTCTGTAATAATTTACACGGGAAGAGGATCTCTACATAAATAGGTATATAGAATATGTAGATGAACCAGAGTGTGTACACCTTGGACAAGCAACATTCTAACCATTACCCCAATTGAAAAAATTAGAACAACGAACTAGGAGTAATGAGACATAAACTTATGGGGGGTTTTCGTGGCACATTCCATTCAAATTTACAACCTAGGCAAACGACTTCCAGAACGGCTCTGCTGCCCTAGTACCCAGATTTGGGAATGGAGAAATGCTGCATCCTTGTGGCCGTTTCCCACAACAGCAGCTTTAAACCCACTGCAAACGGTCACTAAATATTCACCAACTGCAGGTCTGTAAGTGACACCGGCCCTCCAAAAAATGCTGAGGTCGAAAATCGACCAAAAATTTCTAGAGTGCAACGTCCCAAAAGGAAAATTGGAAGAGGTATATTATACTAACCCTTTTTTGCTTTTTTCTTTTCACAGAAAAGAAAAGGCCGTGGAGAAATGATGAATTGTAGGAATTTTTACAGACATGTAAACCCAAATTACAAAAACCTATCAGCTCACACCAGTCAGAATGGCCATCAACAAAAATGCTGCAAACAATAAATGCTGACGTGATTGTGGAGAAATGCATACCCTCGATTCTAAGGGGGACATGGTAAGAGCCACTAATGAAAACACAATTGAGGTGCCTTGAAAAGGTAAACGTTGAGCTACCATACCAGTCAATCAATCATACCCACTGCTGGGTCTATCACCTCTGAAAATGAAAATCCAAAATCACAGGCTGGAAATCCTGCACTCCAGCAATATTTACCAGAGGCAACACTTGGAAGCAACGAAAATGTCCATCAACAGAGGAATGAACCAAGAAGATGTGGTCCATGCACACAATGGAATATTAGCCATGGAAAACATTGAAGCACTGCTCTTTGAGGCACCGTACATGAGCCTGGAGATAATCACAAAACATGAAGTAGGTCGGAAGGCAAAACACCTATATCCTATATTGTCACTTATGGCATTATCTAATAACTGACACAGATGAACATATTTCCAAAGAGAAAGACACTCACAGGCTTAGAAAACAAACTATGCTCATCTGAAAGGAAAGCAGGGGGGAAATTGAGAAATGAAGATTAGTGTTACTAAACATATACACATACATATTATATACATGTATCAAAGAGACCGAACATATAGCAAGGGAGGTCGACGGAACACTGTAATATTTTACATGGGAAGAGGATCTGTACATTAATAGACATACATAATGTACAAATGAACCAGATTGTGTACACCTAGGACAAACAATATTCTAAACTTTACCCAGATTAACCAAGAAGAAGTAATGAGACATAAACTTATGGGGATTTCTCCTGGCAAATTCCATTCTAATTTGCAACCTAGGACAATGACTTCCAGAAAGGCTCTGCTGCCCTAGTACCCAGATTGGGGAATGGAGAAGTGCTACCTCCTTGTGGCCGTTTCCCACAACAGCAGCTTTGAACCCACTGCAAAAGGTCACTAAATTTTCACCAACTTGCAGTTCTGTAAACGGCACCTGCCCTCCAGAAAATTTCTGGGGTCAAAAATCGACCAAAAAATTCAGAAGAGGGCAACCTTCGAAGAAGACAATTTCAAGAGCTATATTGTACTCACGGTTTTTTCTTTTAAGAGAAAAGAAAAAAGCATAGGAATATGACGAATTTTAAAAATTTTAATGACATGCATACCCATATTACAAAAACCTATCAGCTCACAGCAGTCAGAATGGCCATTAGGAAAAATGCTGCAAAAAACAAATGGTGAAGGGAGTGTGGAGAAATGCGTACCCTCGGTTGTAAGGGGGGGCATGTAAAGAGCCACTAATGAAAACACAGTGTAGGTGCTTTGGAAAGGGAAACATTGAGCTACCAGTCAATCAATCACAACCACTGCTTGGCCTAGCACCTGCAAAAATGAGAATCCAAAAGTCACAGGCTGGCACACCTGTACGCCAGCAAGATTTACCATAGCCAGCACTTGGAAGCAATGAAAATGTCCATCAACCGAGGAATGCACCAAGAAGAAGTGGTCCACGTACACAATGGAATATTACTCTAATAATAAATATAAACTCAATTTAAAAACAAACAAAAGCAAGGAGACATCAACATTTGTGGGTTTATCCGGGCACATTGCACTCTAATTTATAACCGTAGTACACCACTGGCCGGTAGGTCTGTTTCCCTAGTACCAGCAAGGGGAACGTAGAAAAGCTGCCGCTCTTTGGCCGATACCTGCAAAAGCAGGTTTAAAGCCTGAGCTAATGGTCACTTCATACGAACAAGTACTGCAGGGCTGTAAATGAAACCTGCCCTCAAAATGTCTTGAGGGAGATAATGGCCAAAATATTTCAAGTGGTGACACATACTTTAAGAAAACACTTTGAAGAAATAAGCTCTAATCACAGCTGGAAAAATAAAAAGCACATGTCTTAAAGCTCAATTTCTACGCATTATGAGACACATGCAAATTCAACCACAAAGAGGTATCAGCTCACACCACTCAGAATAACCATCAGCAGACACTACAAAGAATAAATGCTGAAGGTGCTGGGAAAGAAATACATACCCTCCACTTTAAGTGGGACGTAACCTGGAAAGAGCCACTAAGGAGAACAGAACAGAGGTGCCTTTAAAAGGTCAACATTGAGCGACCATATGATCCAGCAGACCTATTCCTGGACCTATAAACTAAGAAGACAGAATTGGAAGGACACAGGCACGCAAATCTGCATTGCATAGTATTACAATAGCCAAGATATGGAAGTAACCAAAAGGTCCACCGACAGATGGGTGGACAAAGAAGAACTGCTACCTGTGCAGATGGAATATGAGCTAGTTAAAAAATGAAACAATGCCATTTGCAGCACCATAGATGAGTCTAGAAGTAATCACGCAATTTGGAGCAAGTGAGAAAGAGAAAGACACATATCCTATCATATCACATATAGGGGTTACCTAAAAAATGATACAAACAAAGATATTTCCACAGAGAAACACTATCATAGATTCATTAAAAAAACTTATGGTTCACCAAATAGAAAGGTGTGAGGATTGGATACCTTACCATATTGAGGTTAACAGAGAGATACAAACACATGTGAAATATATAATCACCAAAGACCTACGCAATACCAAGAGAAGACTACTCAACATTGTGTCATAACCTACATGGGAAAAGGATCCGAAGAAGAATAGATATATGTATATGTGTGAAAGAACCACATCTTGCACACCGAGAACAAACAAAACATTGTAATCAAGTTTGCTGTGATAAAAAATAACAATTAAGTTAAAAATACCAACAAGAAGTAATGAGACATAAACTTAAAGGGCTTTTTCCTCGCACATTCCATTCTAATTTACAACCTAGAACACCACTTCCAGTAAGGCTCTGTTGCCCTAGTAACCAGATTTGGTAAAGGAGAAATGCTGCCGCCTTGTGGCCGATTCCCGCAAGAGCAGCTTTTAACCCACAGCTAATGGTCACTTACTATTCACAAGGACTCAGGGCTGTAAAGGACACCTGCCCTCAAAATTGTGCTGAGGTAGGGAATGGATAAAAAAAAATTCAAAACAGGCAAAATTTTCAAGAAGATACTATGAAGAGGTAAGTTTTACTCACTCTCTTTTTAAAGAAAGGAAAACGGATAAAAGCTCAGCCTCAGGAAGTATTAGACTCATGCAATCTAATCTACAAAAGGTTTTCAACTCGCACCAGTCGACTGACCATTGGCAAAAAGTCTACAAACAATAAATGCTGAAGAGGTTTCAGAGAACTGTGTACCCTCTAGCTGTTGGTGAG
This sequence comes from Balaenoptera physalus, assembly GCF_965194825.1. Classification (NCBI taxonomy): domain Eukaryota; kingdom Metazoa; phylum Chordata; class Mammalia; order Artiodactyla; family Balaenopteridae; genus Balaenoptera; species Balaenoptera physalus. The sequence goes on from NW_028125833.1 coordinate 338,470, forward strand.
ATGTAAAAGGGTTAAACGCTAATAATGAGAACAGAAGGGAGCTGCGTTTAAAAGGAAAAATTGAGGTATCATTCAATCCAGCAGGTGCACCAATGGGCCTCTCACCTGAGAAGACCAGAATGAAGAAGACCCGGGCTGCAAAAGCTGCACTGCAGCCTTATTCACAATAGACAAGACAGTGAAGCAACCAAAATGTCCATCAACAGATGAAAGGATAAAGAAGAAGTGGTCCATGTACACAATGAAAACTAGCCATGGAAAACAATGAAACAGTGCTATTTGAGGCACCATAGATGATCTTAGAGATAATCACAGAACATGAGGTAAGTCGGAAAGTAAAAGTCCTATATCCTATGATATCACTTATAGGCGTTATCTAATAACTGACACAAATGAACATATTTCCACAGAGAAAGTCAATCACAGACTTATTAAAAAAAAAGAAAAAACTATGCTTATCTAAAACGAAAGGTGGGGGAAATGGATAAATGAAGATTAGTCTTACCATATGTATACAAATACATATGATATACATATATCAAAAAGACCGACCATATAGCAAGGAAGGTTGACGGAACACTCTGTAATAATTTACACGGGAAGAGGATCTCTACATAAATAGGTATATAGAATATGTAGATGAACCAGAGTGTGTACACCTTGGACAAGCAACATTCTAACCATTACCCCAATTGAAAAAATTAGAACAACGAACTAGGAGTAATGAGACATAAACTTATGGGGGGTTTTCCTGGCACATTCCATTCAAATTTACAACCTAGGCAAACGACTTCCAGAACGGCTCTGCTGCCCTAGTACCCAGATTTGGGAATGGAGAAATGCTGCATCCTTGTGGCCGTTTCCCACAACAGCAGCTTTAAACCCACTGCAAACGGTCACTAAATATTCACCAACTGCAGGTCTGTAAGTGACACCGGCCCTCCAAAAAATGCTGAGGTCGAAAATCGACCAAAAATTTCTAGAGTGCAACGTCCCAAAAGGAAAATTGGAAGAGGTATATTATACTAACCCTTTTTTGCTTTTTTCTTTTCACAGAAAAGAAAAGGCCGTGGAGAAATGATGAATTGTAGGAATTTTTACAGACATGTAAACCCAAATTACAAAAACCTATCAGCTCACACCAGTCAGAATGGCCATCAACAAAAATGCTGCAAACAATAAATGCTGACGTGATTGTGGAGAAATTCATACCCTCGATTCTAAGGGGGACATGGTAAGAGCCACTAATGAAAACACAATTGAGGTGCCTTGAAAAGGTAAACGTTGAGCTACCATACCAGTCAATCAATCATACCCACTGCTGGGTCTATCACCTCTGAAAATGAAAATCCAAAATCACAGGCTGGAAATCCTGCACTCCAGCAATATTTACCAGAGGCAACACTTGGAAGCAACGAAAATGTCCATCAACAGAGGAATGAACCAAGAAGAAGTGGTCCATGCACACAATGGAATATTAGCCATGGAAAACATTGAAGCACTGCTCTTTGAGGCACCGTACATGAGCCTGGAGATAATCACAAAACATGAAGTAGGTCGGAAGGCAAAACACCTATATCCTATATTGTCACTTATGGCATTATCTAATAACTGACACAGATGAACATATTTCCAAAGAGAAAGACACTCACAGGCTTAGAAAACAAACTATGCTCATCTGAAAGGAAAGCAGGGGGGAAATTGAGAAATGAAGATTAGTGTTACTAAACATATACACATACATATTATATACATGTATCAAAGAGACCGAACATATAGCAAGGGAGGTCGACGGAACACTGTAATATTTTACATGGGAAGAGGATCTGTACATTAATAGACATACATAATGTACAAATGAACCAGATTGTGTACACCTAGGACAAACAATATTCTAAACTTTACCCAGATTAAAAAAATTTTAAAAACCAAGAAGAAGTAATGAGACATAAACTTATGGGGATTTCTCCTGGCAAATTCCATTCTAATTTGCAACCTAGGACAATGACTTCCAGAAAGGCTCTGCTGCCCTAGTACCCAGATTGGGGAATGGAGAAGTGCTACCTCCTTGTGGCCGTTTCCCACAACAGCAGCTTTGAACCCACTGCAAAAGGTCACTAAATTTTCACCAACTTGCAGTTCTGTAAACGGCACCTGCCCTCCAGAAAATTTCTGGGGTCAAAAATCGACCAAAAAATTCAGAAGAGGGCAACCTTCGAAGAAGACAATTTCAAGAGCTATATTGTACTCACGGTTTTTTCTTTTAAGAGAAAAGAAAAAAGCATAGGAATATGACGAATTTTAAAAATTTTAATGACATGCATACCCATATTACAAAAACCTATCAGCTCACAGCAGTCAGAATGGCCATTAGGAAAAATGCTGCAAAAAACAAATGGTGAAGGGAGTGTGGAGAAATGCGTACCCTCGGTTGTAAGGGGGGGCATGTAAAGAGCCACTAATGAAAACACAGTGTAGGTGCTTTGGAAAGGGAAACATTGAGCTACCAGTCAATCAATCACAACCACTGCTTGGCCTAGCACCTGCAAAAATGAGAATCCAAAAGTCACAGGCTGGCACACCTGTACGCCAGCAAGATTTACCATAGCCAGCACTTGGAAGCAATGAAAATGTCCATCAACCGAGGAATGCACCAAGAAGAAGTGGTCCACGTACACAATGGAATATTACTCTAATAATAAATATAAACTCAATTTAAAAACAAACAAAAGCAAGGAGACATCAACATTTGTGGGTTTATCCGGGCACATTGCACTCTAATTTATAACCGTAGTACACCACTGGCCGGTAGGTCTGTTTCCCTAGTACCAGCAAGGGGAACGTAGAAAAGCTGCCGCTCTTTGGCCGATACCTGCAAAAGCAGGTTTAAAGCCTGAGCTAATGGTCACTTCATACGAACAAGTACTGCAGGGCTGTAAATGAAACCTGCCCTCAAAATGTCTTGAGGGAGATAATGGCCAAAATATTTCAAGTGGTGACACATACTTTAAGAAAACACTTTGAAGAAATAAGCTCTAATCACAGCTGGAAAAATAAAAAGCACATGTCTTAAAGCTCAATTTCTACGCATTATGAGACACATGCAAATTCAACCACAAAGAGGTATCAGCTCACACCACTCAGAATAACCATCAGCAGACACTACAAAGAATAAATGCTGAAGGTGCTGGGAAAGAAATACATACCCTCCACTTTAAGTGGGACGTAACCTGGAAAGAGCCACTAAGGAGAACAGAACAGAGGTGCCTTTAAAAGGTCAACATTGAGCGACCATATGATCCAGCAGACCTATTCCTGGACCTATAAACTAAGAAGACAGAATTGGAAGGACACAGGCACGCAAATCTGCATTGCATAGTATTACAATAGCCAAGATATGGAAGTAACCAAAAGGTCCACCGACAGATGGGTGGACAAAGAAGAACTGCTACCTGTGCAGATGGAATATGAGCTAGCGAAAAAATGAAACAATGCCATTTGCAGCACCATAGATGAGTCTAGAAGTAATCACGCAATTTGGAGCAAGTGAGAAAGAGAAAGACACATATCCTATCATATCACATATAGGGGTTACCTAAAAAATGATACAAACAAAGATATTTCCACAGAGAAACACTATCATAGATTCATTAAAAAAACTTATGGTTCACCAAATAGAAAGGTGTGAGGATTGGATACCTTACCATATTGAGGTTAACAGAGAGATACAAACACATGTGAAATATATAATCACCAAAGACCTACGCAATACCAAGAGAAGACTACTCAACATTGTGTCATAACCTACATGGGAAAAGGATCCGAAGAAGAATAGATATATGTATATGTGTGAAAGAACCACATCTTGCACACCGAGAACAAACAAAACATTGTAATCAAGTTTGCTGTGATAAAAAATAACAATTAAGTTAAAAATACCAACAAGAAGTAATGAGACATAAACTTAAAGGGCTTTTTCCTCGCACATTCCATTCTAATTTACAACCTAGAACACCACTTCCAGTAAGGCTCTGTTGCCCTAGTAACCAGATTTGGTAAAGGAGAAATGCTGCCGCCTTGTGGCCGATTCCCGCAAGAGCAGCTTTTAACCCACAGCTAATGGTCACTTACTATTCACAAGGACTCAGGGCTGTAAAGGACACCTGCCCTCAAAATTGTGCTGAGGTAGGGAATGGATAAAAAAAAATTCAAAACAGGCAAAATTTTCAAGAAGATACTATGAAGAGGTAAGTTTTACTCACTCTCTTTTTAAAGAAAGGAAAACGGATAAAAGCTCAGCCTCAGGAAGTATTAGACTCATGCAATCTAATCTACAAAAGGTTTTCAACTCGCACCAGTCGACTGACCATTGGCAAAAAGTCTACAAACAATAAATGCTGAAGAGGTTTCAGAGAACTGTGTACCCTCTAGCTGTTGGTGAGATGTAAAAGGGTTAAACGCTAATAATGAGAACAGAAGGGAGCTGCGTTTAAAAGGAAAAATTGAGGTATCATTCAATCCAGCAGGTGCACCAATGGGCCTCTCACCTGAGAAGACCAGAATGAAGAAGACCCGGGCTGCAAAAGCTGCACTGCAGCCTTATTCACAATAGACAAGACAGTGAAGCAACCAAAATGTCCATCAACAGATGAAAGGATAAAGAAGAAGTGGTCCATGTACACAATGAAAACTAGCCATGGAAAACAATGAAACAGTGCTCTTTGAGGCACCATAGATGATCTTAGAGATAATCACAGAACATGAGGTAAGTCGGAAAGTAAAAGTCCTATATCCTATGATATCACTTATAGGCGTTATCTAATAACTGACACAAATGAACATATTTCCACAGAGAAAGTCAATCACAGACTTATTAAAAAAAAAGAAAAAACTATGCTTATCTAAAACGAAAGGTGGGGGAAATGGATAAATGAAGATTAGTCTTACCATATGTATACAAATACATATGATATACATATATCAAAAAGACCGACCATATAGCAAGGAAGGTTGACGGAACACTCTGTAATAATTTACACGGGAAGAGGATCTCTACATAAATAGGTATATAGAATATGTAGATGAACCAGAGTGTGTACACCTTGGACAAGCAACATTCTAACCATTACCCCAATTGAAAAAATTAGAACAACGAACTAGGAGTAATGAGACATAAACTTATGGGGGGTTTTCCTGGCACATTCCATTCAAATTTACAACCTAGGCAAACGACTTCCAGAACGGCTCTGCTGCCCTAGTACCCAGATTTGGGAATGGAGAAATGCTGCATCCTTGTGGCCGTTTCCCACAACAGCAGCTTTAAACCCACTGCAAACGGTCACTAAATATTCACCAACTGCAGGTCTGTAAGTGACACCGGCCCTCCAAAAAATGCTGAGGTCGAAAATCGACCAAAAATTTCTAGAGTGCAACGTCCCAAAAGGAAAATTGGAAGAGGTATATTATACTAACCCTTTTTTGCTTTTTTCTTTTCACAGAAAAGAAAAGGCCGTGGAGAAATGATGAATTGTAGGAATTTTTACAGACATGTAAACCCAAATTACAAAAACCTATCAGCTCACACCAGTCAGAATGGCCATCAACAAAAATGCTGCAAACAATAAATGCTGACGTGATTGTGGAGAAATTCATACCCTCGATTCTAAGGGGGACATGGTAAGAGCCACTAATGAAAACACAATTGAGGTGCCTTGAAAAGGTAAACGTTGAGCTACCATACCAGTCAATCAATCATACCCACTGCTGGGTCTATCACCTCTGAAAATGAAAATCCAAAATCACAGGCTGGAAATCCTGCACTCCAGCAATATTTACCAGAGGCAACACTTGGAAGCAACGAAAATGTCCATCAACAGAGGAATGAACCAAGAAGAAGTGGTCCATGCACACAATGGAATATTAGCCATGGAAAACATTGAAGCACTGCTCTTTGAGGCACCGTACATGAGCCTGGAGATAATCACAAAACATGAAGTAGGTCGGAAGGCAAAACACCTATATCCTATATTGTCACTTATGGCATTATCTAATAACTGACACAGATGAACATATTTCCAAAGAGAAAGACACTCACAGGCTTAGAAAACAAACTATGCTCATCTGAAAGGAAAGCAGGGGGGAAATTGAGAAATGAAGATTAGTGTTACTAAACATATACACATACATATTATATACATGTATCAAAGAGACCGAACATATAGCAAGGGAGGTCGATGGAACACTGTAATATTTTACATGGGAAGAGGATCTGTACATTAATAGACATACATAATGTACAAATGAACCAGATTGTGTACACCTAGGACAAACAATATTCTAAACTTTACCCAGATTAAAAAAATTTTAAAAACCAAGAAGAAGTAATGAGACATAAACTTATGGGGATTTCTCCTGGCAAATTCCATTCTAATTTGCAACCTAGGACAATGACTTCCAGAAAGGCTCTGCTGCCCTAGTACCCAGATTGGGGAATGGAGAAGTGCTACCTCCTTGTGGCCGTTTCCCACAACAGCAGCTTTGAACCCACTGCAAAAGGTCACTAAATTTTCACCAACTTGCAGTTCTGTAAACGGCACCTGCCCTCCAGAAAATTTCTGGGGTCAAAAATCGACCAAAAAATTCAGAAGAGGGCAACCTTCGAAGAAGACAATTTCAAGAGCTATATTGTACTCACGGTTTTTTCTTTTAAGAGAAAAGAAAAAAGCATAGGAATATGACGAATTTTAAAAATTTTAATGACATGCATACCCATATTACAAAAACCTATCAGCTCACAGCAGTCAGAATGGCCATTAGGAAAAATGCTGCAAAAAACAAATGGTGAAGGGAGTGTGGAGAAATGCGTACCCTCGGTTGTAAGGGGGGGCATGTAAAGAGCCACTAATGAAAACACAGTGTAGGTGCTTTGGAAAGGGAAACATTGAGCTACCAGTCAATCAATCACAACCACTGCTTGGCCTAGCACCTGCAAAAATGAGAATCCAAAAGTCACAGGCTGGCACACCTGTACGCCAGCAAGATTTACCATAGCCAGCACTTGGAAGCAATGAAAATGTCCATCAACCGAGGAATGCACCAAGAAGAAGTGGTCCACGTACACAATGGAATATTACTCTAATAATAAATATAAACTCAATTTAAAAACAAACAAAAGCAAGGAGACATCAACATTTGTGGGTTTATCCGGGCACATTGCACTCTAATTTATAACCGTAGTACACCACTGGCCGGTAGGTCTGTTTCCCTAGTACCAGCAAGGGGAACGTAGAAAAGCTGCCGCTCTTTGGCCGATACCTGCAAAAGCAGGTTTAAAGCCTGAGCTAATGGTCACTTCATACGAACAAGTACTGCAGGGCTGTAAATGAAACCTGCCCTCAAAATGTCTTGAGGGAGATAATGGCCAAAATATTTCAAGTGGTGACACATACTTTAAGAAAACACTTTGAAGAAATAAGCTCTAATCACAGCTGGAAAAATAAAAAGCACATGTCTTAAAGCTCAATTTCTACGCATTATGAGACACATGCAAATTCAACCACAAAGAGGTATCAGCTCACACCACTCAGAATAACCATCAGCAGACACTACAAAGAATAAATGCTGAAGGTGCTGGGAAAGAAATACATACCCTCCACTTTAAGTGGGACGTAACCTGGAAAGAGCCACTAAGGAGAACAGAACAGAGGTGCCTTTAAAAGGTCAACATTGAGCGACCATATGATCCAGCAGACCTATTCCTGGACCTATAAACTAAGAAGACAGAATTGGAAGGACACAGGCACGCAAATCTGCATTGCATAGTATTACAATAGCCAAGATATGGAAGTAACCAAAAGGTCCACCGACAGATGGGTGGACAAAGAAGAACTGCTACCTGTGCAGATGGAATATGAGCTAGTGAAAAAATGAAACAATGCCATTTGCAGCACCATAGATGAGTCTAGAAGTAATCACGCAATTTGGAGCAAGTGAGAAAGAGAAAGACACATATCCTATCATATCACATATAGGGGTTACCTAAAAAATGATACAAACAAAGATATTTCCACAGAGAAACACTATCATAGATTCATTAAAAAAACTTATGGTTCACCAAATAGAAAGGTGTGAGGATTGGATACCTTACCATATTGAGGTTAACAGAGAGATACAAACACATGTGAAATATATAATCACCAAAGACCTACGCAATACCAAGAGAAGACTACTCAACATTGTGTCATAACCTACATGGGAAAAGGATCCGAAGAAGAATAGATATATGTATATGTGTGAAAGAACCACATCTTGCACACCGAGAACAAACAAAACATTGTAATCAAGTTTGCTGTGATAAAAAATAACAATTAAGTTAAAAATACCAACAAGAAGTAATGAGACATAAACTTAAAGGGCTTTTTCCTCGCACATTCCATTCTAATTTACAACCTAGAACACCACTTCCAGTAAGGCTCTGTTGCCCTAGTAACCAGATTTGGTAAAGGAGAAATGCTGCCGCCTTGTGGCCGATTCCCGCAAGAGCAGCTTTTAACCCACAGCTAATGGTCACTTACTATTCACAAGGACTCAGGGCTGTAAAGGACACCTGCCCTCAAAATTGTGCTGAGGTAGGGAATGGATAAAAAAAAATTCAAAACAGGCAAAATTTTCAAGAAGATACTATGAAGAGGTAAGTTTTACTCACTCTCTTTTTAAAGAAAGGAAAACGGATAAAAGCTCAGCCTCAGGAAGTATTAGACTCATGCAATCTAATCTACAAAAGGTTTTCAACTCGCACCAGTCGACTGACCATTGGCAAAAAGTCTACAAACAATAAATGCTGAAGAGGTTTCAGAGAACTGTGTACCCTCTAGCTGTTGGTGAGATGTAAAAGGGTTAAACGCTAATAATGAGAACAGAAGGGAGCTGCGTTTAAAAGGAAAAATTGAGGTATCATTCAATCCAGCAGGTGCACCAATGGGCCTCTCACCTGAGAAGACCAGAATGAAGAAGACCCGGGCTGCAAAAGCTGCACTGCAGCCTTATTCACAATAGACAAGACAGTGAAGCAACCAAAATGTCCATCAACAGATGAAAGGATAAAGAAGAAGTGGTCCATGTACACAATGAAAACTAGCCATGGAAAACAATGAAACAGTGCTCTTTGAGGCACCATAGATGATCTTAGAGATAATCACAGAACATGAGGTAAGTCGGAAAGTAAAAGTCCTATATCCTATGATATCACTTATAGGCGTTATCTAATAACTGACACAAATGAACATATTTCCACAGAGAAAGTCAATCACAGACTTATTAAAAAAAAAGAAAAAACTATGCTTATCTAAAACGAAAGGTGGGGGAAATGGATAAATGAAGATTAGTCTTACCATATGTATACAAATACATATGATATACATATATCAAAAAGACCGACCATATAGCAAGGAAGGTTGACGGAACACTCTGTAATAATTTACACGGGAAGAGGATCTCTACATAAATAGGTATATAGAATATGTAGATGAACCAGAGTGTGTACACCTTGGACAAGCAACATTCTAACCATTACCCCAATTGAAAAAATTAGAACAACGAACTAGGAGTAATGAGACATAAACTTATGGGGGGTTTTCCTGGCACATTCCATTCAAATTTACAACCTAGGCAAACGACTTCCAGAACGGCTCTGCTGCCCTAGTACCCAGATTTGGGAATGGAGAAATGCTGCATCCTTGTGGCCGTTTCCCACAACAGCAGCTTTAAACCCACTGCAAACGGTCACTAAATATTCACCAACTGCAGGTCTGTAAGTGACACCGGCCCTCCAAAAAATGCTGAGGTCGAAAATCGACCAAAAATTTCTAGAGTGCAACGTCCCAAAAGGAAAATTGGAAGAGGTATATTATACTAACCCTTTTTTGCTTTTTTCTTTTCACAGAAAAGAAAAGGCCGTGGAGAAATGATGAATTGTAGGAATTTTTACAGACATGTAAACCCAAATTACAAAAACCTATCAGCTCACACCAGTCAGAATGGCCATCAACAAAAATGCTGCAAACAATAAATGCTGACGTGATTGTGGAGAAATTCATACCCTCGATTCTAAGGGGGACATGGTAAGAGCCACTAATGAAAACACAATTGAGGTGCCTTGAAAAGGTAAACGTTGAGCTACCATACCAGTCAATCAATCATACCCACTGCTGGGTCTATCACCTCTGAAAATGAAAATCCAAAATCACAGGCTGGAAATCCTGCACTCCAGCAATATTTACCAGAGGCAACACTTGGAAGCAACGAAAATGTCCATCAACAGAGGAATGAACCAAGAAGAAGTGGTCCATGCACACAATGGAATATTAGCCATGGAAAACATTGAAGCACTGCTCTTTGAGGCACCGTACATGAGCCTGGAGATAATCACAAAACATGAAGTAGGTCGGAAGGCAAAACACCTATATCCTATATTGTCACTTATGGCATTATCTAATAACTGACACAGATGAACATATTTCCAAAGAGAAAGACACTCACAGGCTTAGAAAACAAACTATGCTCATCTGAAAGGAAAGCAGGGGGGAAATTGAGAAATGAAGATTAGTGTTACTAAACATATACACATACATATTATATACATGTATCAAAGAGACCGAACATATAGCAAGGGAGGTCGATGGAACACTGTAATATTTTACATGGGAAGAGGATCTGTACATTAATAGACATACATAATGTACAAATGAACCAGATTGTGTACACCTAGGACAAACAATATTCTAAACTTTACCCAGATTAAAAAAATTTTAAAAACCAAGAAGAAGTAATGAGACATAAACTTATGGGGATTTCTCCTGGCAAATTCCATTCTAATTTGCAACCTAGGACAATGACTTCCAGAAAGGCTCTGCTGCCCTAGTACCCAGATTGGGGAATGGAGAAGTGCTACCTCCTTGTGGCCGTTTCCCACAACAGCAGCTTTGAACCCACTGCAAAAGGTCACTAAATTTTCACCAACTTGCAGTTCTGTAAACGGCACCTGCCCTCCAGAAAATTTCTGGGGTCAAAAATCGACCAAAAAATTCAGAAGAGGGCAACCTTCGAAGAAGACAATTTCAAGAGCTATATTGTACTCACGGTTTTTTCTTTTAAGAGAAAAGAAAAAAGCATAGGAATATGACGAATTTTAAAAATTTTAATGACATGCATACCCATATTACAAAAACCTATCAGCTCACAGCAGTCAGAATGGCCATTAGGAAAAATGCTGCAAAAAACAAATGGTGAAGGGAGTGTGGAGAAATGCGTACCCTCGGTTGTAAGGGGGGGCATGTAAAGAGCCACTAATGAAAACACAGTGTAGGTGCTTTGGAAAGGGAAACATTGAGCTACCAGTCAATCAATCACAACCACTGCTTGGCCTAGCACCTGCAAAAATGAGAATCCAAAAGTCACAGGCTGGCACACCTGTACGCCAGCAAGATTTACCATAGCCAGCACTTGGAAGCAATGAAAATGTCCATCAACCGAGGAATGCACCAAGAAGAAGTGGTCCACGTACACAATGGAATATTACTCTAATAATAAATATAAACTCAATTTAAAAACAAACAAAAGCAAGGAGACATCAACATTTGTGGGTTTATCCGGGCACATTGCACTCTAATTTATAACCGTAGTACACCACTGGCCGGTAGGTCTGTTTCCCTAGTACCAGCAAGGGGAACGTAGAAAAGCTGCCGCTCTTTGGCCGATACCTGCAAAAGCAGGTTTAAAGCCTGAGCTAATGGTCACTTCATACGAACAAGTACTGCAGGGCTGTAAATGAAACCTGCCCTCAAAATGTCTTGAGGGAGATAATGGCCAAAATATTTCAAGTGGTGACACATACTTTAAGAAAACACTTTGAAGAAATAAGCTCTAATCACAGCTGGAAAAATAAAAAGCACATGTCTTAAAGCTCAATTTCTACGCATTATGAGACACATGCAAATTCAACCACAAAGAGGTATCAGCTCACACCACTCAGAATAACCATCAGCAGACACTACAAAGAATAAATGCTGAAGGTGCTGGGAAAGAAATACATACCCTCCACTTTAAGTGGGACGTAACCTGGAAAGAGCCACTAAGGAGAACAGAACAGAGGTGCCTTTAAAAGGTCAACATTGAGCGACCATATGATCCAGCAGACCTATTCCTGGACCTATAAACTAAGAAGACAGAATTGGAAGGACACAGGCACGCAAATCTGCATTGCATAGTATTACAATAGCCAAGATATGGAAGTAACCAAAAGGTCCACCGACAGATGGGTGGACAAAGAAGAACTGCTACCTGTGCAGATGGAATATGAGCTAGTGAAAAAATGAAACAATGCCATTTGCAGCACCATAGATGAGTCTAGAAGTAATCACGCAATTTGGAGCAAGTGAGAAAGAGAAAGACACATATCCTATCATATCACATATAGGGGTTACCTAAAAAATGATACAAACAAAGATATTTCCACAGAGAAACACTATCATAGATTCATTAAAAAAACTTATGGTTCACCAAATAGAAAGGTGTGAGGATTGGATACCTTACCATATTGAGGTTAACAGAGAGATACAAACACATGTGAAATATATAATCACCAAAGACCTACGCAATACCAAGAGAAGACTACTCAACATTGTGTCATAACCTACATGGGAAAAGGATCCGAAGAAGAATAGATATATGTATATGTGTGAAAGAACCACATCTTGCACACCGAGAACAAACAAAACATTGTAATCAAGTTTGCTGTGATAAAAAATAACAATTAAGTTAAAAATACCAACAAGAAGTAATGAGACATAAACTTAAAGGGCTTTTTCCTCGCACATTCCATTCTAATTTACAACCTAGAACACCACTTCCAGTAAGGCTCTGTTGCCCTAGTAACCAGATTTGGTAAAGGAGAAATGCTGCCGCCTTGTGGCCGATTCCCGCAAGAGCAGCTTTTAACCCACAGCTAATGGTCACTTACTATTCACAAGGACTCAGGGCTGTAAAGGACACCTGCCCTCAAAATTGTGCTGAGGTAGGGAATGGATAAAAAAAAATTCAAAACAGGCAAAATTTTCAAGAAGATACTATGAAGAGGTAAGTTTTACTCACTCTCTTTTTAAAGAAAGGAAAACGGATAAAAGCTCAGCCTCAGGAAGTATTAGACTCATGCAATCTAATCTACAAAAGGTTTTCAACTCGCACCAGTCGACTGACCATTGGCAAAAAGTCTACAAACAATAAATGCTGAAGAGGTTTCAGAGAACTGTGTACCCTCTAGCTGTTGGTGAGATGTAAAAGGGTTAAACGCTAATAATGAGAACAGAAGGGAGCTGCGTTTAAAAGGAAAAATTGAGGTATCATTCAATCCAGCAGGTGCACCAATGGGCCTCTCACCTGAGAAGACCAGAATGAAGAAGACCCGGGCTGCAAAAGCTGCACTGCAGCCTTATTCACAATAGACAAGACAGTGAAGCAACCAAAATGTCCATCAACAGATGAAAGGATAAAGAAGAAGTGGTCCATGTACACAATGAAAACTAGCCATGGAAAACAATGAAACAGTGCTCTTTGAGGCACCATAGATGATCTTAGAGATAATCACAGAACATGAGGTAAGTCGGAAAGTAAAAGTCCTATATCCTATGATATCACTTATAGGCGTTATCTAATAACTGACACAAATGAACATATTTCCACAGAGAAAGTCAATCACAGACTTATTAAAAAAAAAGAAAAAACTATGCTTATCTAAAACGAAAGGTGGGGGAAATGGATAAATGAAGATTAGTCTTACCATATGTATACAAATACATATGATATACATATATCAAAAAGACCGACCATATAGCAAGGAAGGTTGACGGAACACTCTGTAATAATTTACACGGGAAGAGGATCTCTACATAAATAGGTATATAGAATATGTAGATGAACCAGAGTGTGTACACCTTGGACAAGCAACATTCTAACCATTACCCCAATTGAAAAAATTAGAACAACGAACTAGGAGTAATGAGACATAAACTTATGGGGGGTTTTCCTGGCACATTCCATTCAAATTTACAACCTAGGCAAACGACTTCCAGAACGGCTCTGCTGCCCTAGTACCCAGATTTGGGAATGGAGAAATGCTGCATCCTTGTGGCCGTTTCCCACAACAGCAGCTTTAAACCCACTGCAAACGGTCACTAAATATTCACCAACTGCAGGTCTGTAAGTGACACCGGCCCTCCAAAAAATGCTGAGGTCGAAAATCGACCAAAAATTTCTAGAGTGCAACGTCCCAAAAGGAAAATTGGAAGAGGTATATTATACTAACCCTTTTTTGCTTTTTTCTTTTCACAGAAAAGAAAAGGCCGTGGAGAAATGATGAATTGTAGGAATTTTTACAGACATGTAAACCCAAATTACAAAAACCTATCAGCTCACACCAGTCAGAATGGCCATCAACAAAAATGCTGCAAACAATAAATGCTGACGTGATTGTGGAGAAATTCATACCCTCGATTCTAAGGGGGACATGGTAAGAGCCACTAATGAAAACACAATTGAGGTGCCTTGAAAAGGTAAACGTTGAGCTACCATACCAGTCAATCAATCATACCCACTGCTGGGTCTATCACCTCTGAAAATGAAAATCCAAAATCACAGGCTGGAAATCCTGCACTCCAGCAATATTTACCAGAGGCAACACTTGGAAGCAACGAAAATGTCCATCAACAGAGGAATGAACCAAGAAGAAGTGGTCCATGCACACAATGGAATATTAGCCATGGAAAACATTGAAGCACTGCTCTTTGAGGCACCGTACATGAGCCTGGAGATAATCACAAAACATGAAGTAGGTCGGAAGGCAAAACACCTATATCCTATATTGTCACTTATGGCATTATCTAATAACTGACACAGATGAACATATTTCCAAAGAGAAAGACACTCACAGGCTTAGAAAACAAACTATGCTCATCTGAAAGGAAAGCAGGGGGGAAATTGAGAAATGAAGATTAGTGTTACTAAACATATACACATACATATTATATACATGTATCAAAGAGACCGAACATATAGCAAGGGAGGTCGATGGAACACTGTAATATTTTACATGGGAAGAGGATCTGTACATTAATAGACATACATAATGTACAAATGAACCAGATTGTGTACACCTAGGACAAACAATATTCTAAACTTTACCCAGATTAAAAAAATTTTAAAAACCAAGAAGAAGTAATGAGACATAAACTTATGGGGATTTCTCCTGGCAAATTCCATTCTAATTTGCAACCTAGGACAATGACTTCCAGAAAGGCTCTGCTGCCCTAGTACCCAGATTGGGGAATGGAGAAGTGCTACCTCCTTGTGGCCGTTTCCCACAACAGCAGCTTTGAACCCACTGCAAAAGGTCACTAAATTTTCACCAACTTGCAGTTCTGTAAACGGCACCTGCCCTCCAGAAAATTTCTGGGGTCAAAAATCGACCAAAAAATTCAGAAGAGGGCAACCTTCGAAGAAGACAATTTCAAGAGCTATATTGTACTCACGGTTTTTTCTTTTAAGAGAAAAGAAAAAAGCATAGGAATATGACGAATTTTAAAAATTTTAATGACATGCATACCCATATTACAAAAACCTATCAGCTCACAGCAGTCAGAATGGCCATTAGGAAAAATGCTGCAAAAAACAAATGGTGAAGGGAGTGTGGAGAAATGCGTACCCTCGGTTGTAAGGGGGGGCATGTAAAGAGCCACTAATGAAAACACAGTGTAGGTGCTTTGGAAAGGGAAACATTGAGCTACCAGTCAATCAATCACAACCACTGCTTGGCCTAGCACCTGCAAAAATGAGAATCCAAAAGTCACAGGCTGGCACACCTGTACGCCAGCAAGATTTACCATAGCCAGCACTTGGAAGCAATGAAAATGTCCATCAACCGAGGAATGCACCAAGAAGAAGTGGTCCACGTACACAATGGAATATTACTCTAATAATAAATATAAACTCAATTTAAAAACAAACAAAAGCAAGGAGACATCAACATTTGTGGGTTTATCCGGGCACATTGCACTCTAATTTATAACCGTAGTACACCACTGGCCGGTAGGTCTGTTTCCCTAGTACCAGCAAGGGGAACGTAGAAAAGCTGCCGCTCTTTGGCCGATACCTGCAAAAGCAGGTTTAAAGCCTGAGCTAATGGTCACTTCATACGAACAAGTACTGCAGGGCTGTAAATGAAACCTGCCCTCAAAATGTCTTGAGGGAGATAATGGCCAAAATATTTCAAGTGGTGACACATACTTTAAGAAAACACTTTGAAGAAATAAGCTCTAATCACAGCTGGAAAAATAAAAAGCACATGTCTTAAAGCTCAATTTCTACGCATTATGAGACACATGCAAATTCAACCACAAAGAGGTATCAGCTCACACCACTCAGAATAACCATCAGCAGACACTACAAAGAATAAATGCTGAAGGTGCTGGGAAAGAAATACATACCCTCCACTTTAAGTGGGACGTAACCTGGAAAGAGCCACTAAGGAGAACAGAACAGAGGTGCCTTTAAAAGGTCAACATTGAGCGACCATATGATCCAGCAGACCTATTCCTGGACCTATAAACTAAGAAGACAGAATTGGAAGGACACAGGCACGCAAATCTGCATTGCATAGTATTACAATAGCCAAGATATGGAAGTAACCAAAAGGTCCACCGACAGATGGGTGGACAAAGAAGAACTGCTACCTGTGCAGATGGAATATGAGCTAGCGAAAAAATGAAACAATGCCATTTGCAGCACCATAGATGAGTCTAGAAGTAATCACGCAATTTGGAGCAAGTGAGAAAGAGAAAGACACATATCCTATCATATCACATATAGGGGTTACCTAAAAAATGATACAAACAAAGATATTTCCACAGAGAAACACTATCATAGATTCATTAAAAAAACTTATGGTTCACCAAATAGAAAGGTGTGAGGATTGGATACCTTACCATATTGAGGTTAACAGAGAGATACAAACACATGTGAAATATATAATCACCAAAGACCTACGCAATACCAAGAGAAGACTACTCAACATTGTGTCATAACCTACATGGGAAAAGGATCCGAAGAAGAATAGATATATGTATATGTGTGAAAGAACCACATCTTGCACACCGAGAACAAACAAAACATTGTAATCAAGTTTGCTGTGATAAAAAATAACAATTAAGTTAAAAATACCAACAAGAAGTAATGAGACATAAACTTAAAGGGCTTTTTCCTCGCACATTCCATTCTAATTTACAACCTAGAACACCACTTCCAGTAAGGCTCTGTTGCCCTAGTAACCAGATTTGGTAAAGGAGAAATGCTGCCGCCTTGTGGCCGATTCCCGCAAGAGCAGCTTTTAACCCACAGCTAATGGTCACTTACTATTCACAAGGACTCAGGGCTGTAAAGGACACCTGCCCTCAAAATTGTGCTGAGGTAGGGAATGGATAAAAAAAAATTCAAAACAGGCAAAATTTTCAAGAAGATACTATGAAGAGGTAAGTTTTACTCACTCTCTTTTTAAAGAAAGGAAAACGGATAAAAGCTCAGCCTCAGGAAGTATTAGACTCATGCAATCTAATCTACAAAAGGTTTTCAACTCGCACCAGTCGACTGACCATTGGCAAAAAGTCTACAAACAATAAATGCTGAAGAGGTTTCAGAGAACTGTGTACCCTCTAGCTGTTGGTGAGATGTAAAAGGGTTAAACGCTAATAATGAGAACAGAAGGGAGCTGCGTTTAAAAGGAAAAATTGAGGTATCATTCAATCCAGCAGGTGCACCAATGGGCCTCTCACCTGAGAAGACCAGAATGAAGAAGACCCGGGCTGCAAAAGCTGCACTGCAGCCTTATTCACAATAGACAAGACAGTGAAGCAACCAAAATGTCCATCAACAGATGAAAGGATAAAGAAGAAGTGGTCCATGTACACAATGAAAACTAGCCATGGAAAACAATGAAACAGTGCTCTTTGAGGCACCATAGATGATCTTAGAGATAATCACAGAACATGAGGTAAGTCGGAAAGTAAAAGTCCTATATCCTATGATATCACTTATAGGCGTTATCTAATAACTGACACAAATGAACATATTTCCACAGAGAAAGTCAATCACAGACTTATTAAAAAAAAAGAAAAAACTATGCTTATCTAAAACGAAAGGTGGGGGAAATGGATAAATGAAGATTAGTCTTACCATATGTATACAAATACATATGATATACATATATCAAAAAGACCGACCATATAGCAAGGAAGGTTGACGGAACACTCTGTAATAATTTACACGGGAAGAGGATCTCTACATAAATAGGTATATAGAATATGTAGATGAACCAGAGTGTGTACACCTTGGACAAGCAACATTCTAACCATTACCCCAATTGAAAAAATTAGAACAACGAACTAGGAGTAATGAGACATAAACTTATGGGGGGTTTTCCTGGCACATTCCATTCAAATTTACAACCTAGGCAAACGACTTCCAGAACGGCTCTGCTGCCCTAGTACCCAGATTTGGGAATGGAGAAATGCTGCATCCTTGTGGCCGTTTCCCACAACAGCAGCTTTAAACCCACTGCAAACGGTCACTAAATATTCACCAACTGCAGGTCTGTAAGTGACACCGGCCCTCCAAAAAATGCTGAGGTCGAAAATCGACCAAAAATTTCTAGAGTGCAACGTCCCAAAAGGAAAATTGGAAGAGGTATATTATACTAACCCTTTTTTGCTTTTTTCTTTTCACAGAAAAGAAAAGGCCGTGGAGAAATGATGAATTGTAGGAATTTTTACAGACATGTAAACCCAAATTACAAAAACCTATCAGCTCACACCAGTCAGAATGGCCATCAACAAAAATGCTGCAAACAATAAATGCTGACGTGATTGTGGAGAAATTCATACCCTCGATTCTAAGGGGGACATGGTAAGAGCCACTAATGAAAACACAATTGAGGTGCCTTGAAAAGGTAAACGTTGAGCTACCATACCAGTCAATCAATCATACCCACTGCTGGGTCTATCACCTCTGAAAATGAAAATCCAAAATCACAGGCTGGAAATCCTGCACTCCAGCAATATTTACCAGAGGCAACACTTGGAAGCAACGAAAATGTCCATCAACAGAGGAATGAACCAAGAAGAAGTGGTCCATGCACACAATGGAATATTAGCCATGGAAAACATTGAAGCACTGCTCTTTGAGGCACCGTACATGAGCCTGGAGATAATCACAAAACATGAAGTAGGTCGGAAGGCAAAACACCTATATCCTATATTGTCACTTATGGCATTATCTAATAACTGACACAGATGAACATATTTCCAAAGAGAAAGACACTCACAGGCTTAGAAAACAAACTATGCTCATCTGAAAGGAAAGCAGGGGGGAAATTGAGAAATGAAGATTAGTGTTACTAAACATATACACATACATATTATATACATGTATCAAAGAGACCGAACATATAGCAAGGGAGGTCGATGGAACACTGTAATATTTTACATGGGAAGAGGATCTGTACATTAATAGACATACATAATGTACAAATGAACCAGATTGTGTACACCTAGGACAAACAATATTCTAAACTTTACCCAGATTAAAAAAATTTTAAAAACCAAGAAGAAGTAATGAGACATAAACTTATGGGGATTTCTCCTGGCAAATTCCATTCTAATTTGCAACCTAGGACAATGACTTCCAGAAAGGCTCTGCTGCCCTAGTACCCAGATTGGGGAATGGAGAAGTGCTACCTCCTTGTGGCCGTTTCCCACAACAGCAGCTTTGAACCCACTGCAAAAGGTCACTAAATTTTCACCAACTTGCAGTTCTGTAAACGGCACCTGCCCTCCAGAAAATTTCTGGGGTCAAAAATCGACCAAAAAATTCAGAAGAGGGCAACCTTCGAAGAAGACAATTTCAAGAGCTATATTGTACTCACGGTTTTTTCTTTTAAGAGAAAAGAAAAAAGCATAGGAATATGACGAATTTTAAAAATTTTAATGACATGCATACCCATATTACAAAAACCTATCAGCTCACAGCAGTCAGAATGGCCATTAGGAAAAATGCTGCAAAAAACAAATGGTGAAGGGAGTGTGGAGAAATGCGTACCCTCGGTTGTAAGGGGGGGCATGTAAAGAGCCACTAATGAAAACACAGTGTAGGTGCTTTGGAAAGGGAAACATTGAGCTACCAGTCAATCAATCACAACCACTGCTTGGCCTAGCACCTGCAAAAATGAGAATCCAAAAGTCACAGGCTGGCACACCTGTACGCCAGCAAGATTTACCATAGCCAGCACTTGGAAGCAATGAAAATGTCCATCAACCGAGGAATGCACCAAGAAGAAGTGGTCCACGTACACAATGGAATATTACTCTAATAATAAATATAAACTCAATTTAAAAACAAACAAAAGCAAGGAGACATCAACATTTGTGGGTTTATCCGGGCACATTGCACTCTAATTTATAACCGTAGTACACCACTGGCCGGTAGGTCTGTTTCCCTAGTACCAGCAAGGGGAACGTAGAAAAGCTGCCGCTCTTTGGCCGATACCTGCAAAAGCAGGTTTAAAGCCTGAGCTAATGGTCACTTCATACGAACAAGTACTGCAGGGCTGTAAATGAAACCTGCCCTCAAAATGTCTTGAGGGAGATAATGGCCAAAATATTTCAAGTGGTGACACATACTTTAAGAAAACACTTTGAAGAAATAAGCTCTAATCACAGCTGGAAAAATAAAAAGCACATGTCTTAAAGCTCAATTTCTACGCATTATGAGACACATGCAAATTCAACCACAAAGAGGTATCAGCTCACACCACTCAGAATAACCATCAGCAGACACTACAAAGAATAAATGCTGAAGGTGCTGGGAAAGAAATACATACCCTCCACTTTAAGTGGGACGTAACCTGGAAAGAGCCACTAAGGAGAACAGAACAGAGGTGCCTTTAAAAGGTCAACATTGAGCGACCATATGATCCAGCAGACCTATTCCTGGACCTATAAACTAAGAAGA
Source organism: Balaenoptera physalus (assembly GCF_965194825.1). Lineage (NCBI taxonomy): Eukaryota > Metazoa > Chordata > Mammalia > Artiodactyla > Balaenopteridae > Balaenoptera > Balaenoptera physalus. The sequence goes on from NW_028125833.1 coordinate 359,575, forward strand.
CAGAATTGGAAGGACACAGGCACGCAAATCTGCATTGCATAGTATTACAATAGCCAAGATATGGAAGTAACCAAAAGGTCCACCGACAGATGGGTGGACAAAGAAGAACTGCTACCTGTGCAGATGGAATATGAGCTAGCGAAAAAATGAAACAATGCCATTTGCAGCACCATAGATGAGTCTAGAAGTAATCACGCAATTTGGAGCAAGTGAGAAAGAGAAAGACACATATCCTATCATATCACATATAGGGGTTACCTAAAAAATGATACAAACAAAGATATTTCCACAGAGAAACACTATCATAGATTCATTAAAAAAACTTATGGTTCACCAAATAGAAAGGTGTGAGGATTGGATACCTTACCATATTGAGGTTAACAGAGAGATACAAACACATGTGAAATATATAATCACCAAAGACCTACGCAATACCAAGAGAAGACTACTCAACATTGTGTCATAACCTACATGGGAAAAGGATCCGAAGAAGAATAGATATATGTATATGTGTGAAAGAACCACATCTTGCACACCGAGAACAAACAAAACATTGTAATCAAGTTTGCTGTGATAAAAAATAACAATTAAGTTAAAAATACCAACAAGAAGTAATGAGACATAAACTTAAAGGGCTTTTTC